>NC_061100.1:123917496-123969724 GCF_015104395.2 Macrobrachium nipponense | reverse complement strand
GAGGGTATCCTATCTACTTTCCAGCGTGAGTGGAATAACATACAGCAAGGTGCAGAATGACTTGAACAGGTGAACTTTAACATTATTGTCATGCATAAAAACTCCTGAGCAACAGACTGCCTCTCATACACTGACTGCGGTATAATGATGTGATATGCTCATCGTCCTTAAGGTAACTGTTAGTAAGCATACCCAGGTATTTGAAAGACTGGACGACTTCCAAATTCGCCTTATCCACGTACAACTCCAGATCTCCATATCTAATAAATCTTTTCAGTTCAACTATCATTACTTTGGTCTTTAAGTGTTAAACATAAGCTAGTGTTCTTCAAAACAAAAGACTAAACTTTGTTGAAAAACTCAATTCTAGATTTAACAAAATCAATATCTGGTTAATTTTGTTAAATCTACAATTGAGTTTTTCAACAAATTTTAGTCTTTTGTTTTGAAGAACACTAGCTTAGGTAGAGGAAATTCCATCCAAAAGGTTTTTGAAAGGAAATGACTGTATTGTACAGTACACTTCACCCAATGGTGGCATTGTTTACGTGTGGGAGTTTTCACCATCCTGGGTAATTTTAAACTTTTTCAAGTTATTAAAACTTTTTAATGTTTTATTTATCCATAAGAACACTTTCGTATCAGAAAAAATTACATTCTTGACATGATGTGGTTCGGATCCCACAATAAGTTGTAGATCCTGTTGCTAGGTAACCAATTGGTTCCTAGCCACGTAAAAATATCTAATCCTTCGGGCCAGCCCTAGGAGAGCTGTTAATCAGCTCAGTGGTCTGGTAAAACTAAGATATACAGGCAGTCCCCAGGTTACAACAAGTTCGGCTTACAACGTTCCTAGGTTAAGGCGCTTTTCAATTATAGTCATCAGAAATTATTTCCAGGATTATGACGCATGTTCCAGGGTTACAACATTAAAAGTAAGGTTTTCTTAGGATTTTTGGTGATGTTCCGGCTTACGACGATTTTCGGGTTACAACGCATCTCAAGAACGGAACCCCCATCGTAACCCGGGGACTGCCTGTACATAACATCTCCTTGGACTGTGCCTGTGGAAGACTTGACACAGGATAGGTTACTGTAGATTTGTAGGACTGTGCCAAAACAATTTACAACCATTTCCATATGAAGTTTCCATAAAATACCATAGTTTGTTGTCATGTAACAAAAAAGATGTCTATTATGTTCTATATGCTTGTCTGTGATGCTAAAGCCTAGAATCAACAGGTATGAAATATAATCTTAAGAGTAATGACAAAAAAAACTTGGGAATCAGTTTGAAGTTTTTGGTGCTGTCTGATTTTTTAGTTGATTAAACACCAAATAGGATCCATACCTTTAATATTTTCTGGTCCTGTCTCCTTTTGAGTTTGACTCACCTGTACATATGGGCCTAAACTTGAATTATACCTCAGAATTTTAGGCTTAAACATATCAAACAACATTACACTCATATCTGACTCCTGATATATTCAACTTATTAGATGGAATCCATTGCAAATCAAGGACCATCTGTACAGAACAAAATGGTAACATTACTTACTCTCTCTCCAGCTGATGAATTTTATTACATTTTTCCTGAATCTGTGCCATAGCAGTCTTCCACAGAGATGACATGTTCGTGAGAAGAGTTTTGTTGTCTTCATCTAATGCTTTACATCTTGTTTCCATTTCAGCTAACTTTGCTTGAATAGCTGCAATCTCTGACTGCTTGGCAGACAAAGCTTTCTCTTTCTGAAAAATTAAGGAAAGGCTTTAATTAGTTTTCAAAGCAACATGACTAAAATAATAACAATGATGAATGCTCGAGTTAGGTAACTGATAGTACTACCCTAGATTAGAAATTAGTTAAATTAAGGAAATTTGTGGAAATCTCCATCATTTGCTGTTTATCCAATTATCAAATACTAAAAGAACTGCAAGAAAATAGAAAAAAATTGGAGGGGTTGCTGTGGTAGTGTTTAACACTCGCCCCAGGTTTATACCGACACCTTTTTTTTATAGGTGAGCGAGTCAGAGAGTTCTGACATGTCCAATTTAGCAGTTCTCTGGTATTATAGCAATATTTTACTAGAAATAACGCTAAACGGACTTATTTCACGGAGCGACACGGCCGAGCCCAGAAATGATATTGTTAAGACACAATAAAGTTTTGTACATACTTACCCGGCAGATATATACTTAGCTATAGACTTCGTCGTCCCGACAGAATTTCAAATCTCGCGGCACACACGACAGGTAGGTCAGGTGATCTGCCATTCCCCCCACTGGGTGGCGGGATTCGGAACCATTCCCGTTTTCTAATCAGATTTTCTCTTCCACCTGTCTCCTGAGGGGAGGCTGGGCGGGCCATTAATCGTATATATCTGCCGGGTAAGTATGTACAAAACTTTATTGTATCTTAACAATATTATTTTTGTACATGCAACTTACCCGGCAGATATATACTTAGCTGATTGGCACCCTTGGAGGAGGGCAAGAGACAGCTACATATAAAATAAATATAAAAACGGGGAAACAACATAGTTTGTAGGTATCATAAAACAACCTTGGTTCCTACCTGAGAGGGCAGAAGACTTCATGGATACTGTCTATGAGTCTGCTTGCCTCAAGAGCTTCAGCGAGGATGAGACCTGTGACCGATAGCCCTTCTGGATCTTGTCAATGGGGGCTGGCCCACTTACTTGACAGAGCCTTGTCTTGGATCGTACCAATGGGGGCTGACCCACTTACATGGCAGAGCCTTTACTTGTATCGAATCAACAGGGACTAACCCTCTTAAATGACAGAGCTTTAGGTACCAAAATACTACAAGGAGCACAATAACCAATCCCGACCACCTGACCACACTAACATTGTTAGAACTAAGATCTGAAAGGGGTACACTTCCAGTACCCTCTTCCAACTAACCTAAAACACACATCACAAACCGTTAAAATCCCTAACATCACTAAACTGAATAGGATTGGCTTCAGCTCCCTGTCCCAGCAACGAATCCGCAGATACGTACGCTCCAAGAGAGAAAACTTATCATACATCATTCGAATGTCTCTCAAGAAAATGGGATGTGAACATTGAATTACATCTCCGGTATGTAGACTCGAAGAGAGTCTGGAGAGACAAGTTCTTATGAAAAGCCAAAGAGTTAGCGATGGTTCTCACCTCATGCGCTTTTACTCTCAGGAGCTTGAGGTGCTTGTCTTCACAGCTAAGTGGGCTTGTCTGATTACATCCTTTATGAAGAAAACCTGAGCATTCTTAGAGATGGATCTCTTTGAATCTCTAACTGAGCACCGAAGACTTCCCTTGTTACCTCCCAGTTGTTTCTTCCTCTCCAGGTAGAATTAGAGGATCCTGACTGGACACAGAGTCCTCCCTAGTTTTCTTCCTGCAAGTGAAGAAAGTCTTTTAACCTCGAAGTTCTAGGCCAATGTTCCGAAGGGTTTTCCTTCTTAGCAAGAAAAGGGGTTTGAAGGAACTGACTGCTGAGTCCTTCCTGAAACCAACTGTGCCTTCCAATGCTTGCAGTTCGCTTACCCTTTCTCTAGTTCTCTTCCTGGCTGAGGCTAAAGCGAAGAGAAACAGACTTTCTGGTCAAGTATCTGAAAGATGCTGTATGCGAAGGTTCAAATCTGTGATACATTAGAAATATTAGAACCACCTCCAGGTTCCAACTGGGTGGTCTAACAGTCTTGGTCTCCGAGGTCTTGAAAGACCTGATTAAATCATGGAGGTCTTGTCTTCCGCAATATTCCGGCCCCTATGCCTGAAGACTGAGGAAAGCATGATTCTCTAGCCTTTAAAAATGGAGACGGCCAGGTTGTAAGTCTCCCTCAAGTAAAGGAGGAAGTCGGCTTATGTCTGTCACCGAGTTACTGGAAGAGGATACCTTATGAGCTCCGCTCCATCTTCGAAACGCCTCCCACTTCGACTGGTAGACTGGTACTGTAGAGGCTCTCCTAGATCTTGTAATAGCCTTGCAACTCTACAAGAAAAAACCCCCCCCTCTCACAAGTCCTTCGATAGCCTGAAGGCAGTAAGACAGAGAGATGAGGTTTTGTGGTGTCTGCCGAAGTGGGGCTGTTTGAGAAGATCGCTCCTGTGGAAGCGATCTCGGAAAATTTATCATCCATTCCAGTACCTCTGTGTATCAATTTGAGCTGGCCAGAACGGGGCGATCAGAGTCAGTTTGCTCCTTCCGCCACGACAAACTTCCTCACTACTTCCCCTAGGATCTTGAATGGGGAAAAAAAGTACACGTCTATCCCCGACCAATTAAGAAGGCGACCGTCTACTGCTACCGCCCTTGGGTCTGAGATTGGGGAGCAGTAGTATTCCAGCCTTGCGTTCCAATGTGTAGCTAACAAGTCTACATTTGGTCTCCCCCAGAGGTTCCAAAGTCTGTTGCAGAACTCTGGATGCATAGTCCATTCCGTGGGAAGGACTTGCTCTTTCCTGTTCAGAAGATTGGCCCTCACATTCCTTTCTCCTTGTATGAACCTGGTTAGGAGAGAGATGTTTCGCTTCTTGGACCATAGCAGCAATTCCCTTGCTTACTGTAAAGGGAGAAGGAGTGAGCTCCTCTCTGCTTCTTGATGTAAGCCAGGTCCTGGTGAGTCGGCGTTGCCTGCAACACCGATCCCGTGATCTGAGCCTCGAAGAGCAGGAGTGCCAGACGAACTGCTGCCAACTTCTTTAGGTTGATGTGCCAGGACACCTGTTCCCCTCTCCCGGCGCCTGACACTTCTCTCGCGCCTAGAGTTGCTCCCCTTATAGAGCCTTGGTGCTGTCCGAATTGACTTGGATCACCGTGTGTCTGACTTTTTACTCAAACCCTTTAAGAGCCAGAAAGATTGCAGGTGTCTGATACTTTAATGCCTCTATTGTTGCTCCCCATCCCTACACTGACGTGTCTGAGAACAACACTAGTGCTACACCGTAGTTCGTAACTGACTCGGGTGCCTTGACAGCTGCCGACTGACTTCGTACGGTATCAAGGAAAGTTGCTCAAGCTGAGATGACGTTTCTCATATCCGAGCAAGTAACGTGACCTTCGCCTTTGAAGGGTTAAGCTGAACGACTATAATCTGTTTTTCACCGATGCCTGACGGCGAGGTGACGATTCAGTTAAAGCATGTGCCCAACAGGAGAAAGTCAAAAGCCCTCTAGAGACCGAGGTTCCTGATGGCAAGACCTTCTGATAGTAGTTGAATCTCAGCTAAGGAGAAACAACACTACAGGCGGCCCGCTGTTAACGGCGCAATCACTCAACGGCGAATCAGTTTTATGGCGGTCGTCAAAAATATTCATTAAAAAAAATAAGGCATTTTAAAGGTATCTTTACAGCACAATTTTCAGTTAACAGCGCCGCTAGCGCCGTTGTCTAAAGAGTTCATACATTTGTAGAAATGCCGTTCAGACCATAAAGGTTATGCAAATTATATTATATTACGTAGGTATTAGGGTAAAATATATGCATCTGACGCTGTTCTATGCCGAAAATATAGTTACATTAGTACAAATTTAGCTATGGATGTGTCTATTTATAAATGTTCATGCTTTTGTTTAAAATGTGTATGAAAGTGTATTACGTGAAAGGTATTTTTATATCTGTACAGAAATATGATACAAAGGCAGCTTTTGAAACTGTCCTTCACGTTATCAAATACGATGTTTTTTCATGTTCTTTCTTGTGAGCCGCCGCTGGCCGCTCTTCCGAAAATAGATTTAAAAAAAGTGCAAATTAGCGATCGATGTGTCGATTTTATAAATGTTTATGCTTTTATGGTTAAATATGTGTAAAAGTATTACGAATAGGGTATTTTTGTTTCTGTGCAGAAATATGATGAAAAGGCAGCTTTTGAAACTGCCCTTCAAGTTATCGACTACGATGTTTTTTCAAGTTCGTTCTTGTATGCCGACGTCTGCCGCTCTTCCGAAAATATAAGAGTTAAAGAGAGTCCAAATTTAGCGATTGAAGTGTTGATTTTTTAAATGTGTGTGCTTTTATGTTTAAAATGTGTATGAAAATATATTACGTTACGGTATTTTCATTTTTGTACAGAAATAAGATACAAATTAGCAGCCTTTGTAACTACGCTCCACGTTGTCCGGGGGTTCTTGTCTGCCAGTTCCAAAAAATGCATTATTTTATTAATTATGCATCTTTTCCATAAATCCTTTAAAAAGTTATATATTATTTCACTGTATCCAAGAATATTGTATGTATTCTCATATAATTGTATTTTAAAATACTATGACAAATTTAAGCCAGTATTCTGCGGAGCAGCCAATGTTGTGGTTTGAAATCAGGTGATGAATAAGAGTTTGTTTCACCATAACGCAATTCTGAGCGAATGCTCTTGCTTCTAGTTAGCATAAACGAATATCTATCTATATACTTGACTTATATGAGACAGTTATTTTTCCTTATACAGCATGTTTTTAGGTGGAATTACGTATTGAATATGTCTCGTTGTGAATGTGAAATGACAATTTGTCGAAAATTGCATTTTTCCTAACTATAACAAACCTGAGGTCCTTTAACAATAGGAAGGTAACTAGCGGTCGCTGGGACGGTCGTAAGCTTCGAACAAGGGGAGAACGGTAGTTAACTGCTTGTCCGATAGTGCGCGCGCCCGCGCGCGCCCGAGAGGTGAAGAATCACTTTTGCTTTAGGCCCATGCAAAAAAGTTGCAGAGTGAGGGTGGCATGAGGTGGGACTATATGTAAAGGACCTCAGGTTTGTATAGTTAGGAAAAAATGCAATTTTCGACAAATTGTCATTTGTTCCGATACGTAATACAAACCCTCGGTCCAAAATTTAACAATAGGAAGACTCACTTCTTGGTGGGAGGAATCTGAGTCTTTTTGGTGAACAGACTGGTGTTCGTCCAACCTGGAGTGCCTCCCTGGTCGTAGAGCAAGGGAGGGATCCAAACCTCTGTCCGATTGATCTGGGGTGTGCACCCAGGATCAATGGTCAGACCTCTGGCCAAGTCTAAGAGAGAGGCAAGCGTATCTCTTCGTACCAGCAAGCAAGAACTTGTTCCTGTTTGCAAGAGACAATCATAAAATGATGGGTTTGTCTCAATTTGGCATCCACTTCCATCCGCCCCCTTGTTGGAGGAAGTGGTGGATATTTACTCCTATCCCTACTGAAAGGGATAGGATGGTGCTCTATTGAGTAGCTCACCTGCATCTCGTCCTTACCCAGCAGGGTGACGACCGTGTCCCTCTACCCAAAGGTAGAGGGAAGAAAAAGATGGGAAGCAGGAGCCAGTCACACATTCCTCATCCATTCTTACGGTCACACAGGACTCGATGCTGTTCAGCCGCGAGGGTGGTTAACTACACAACGTGTTGAGCAACCACCACGGTTTCCCAAGGAAAAAGATCCAAGGAACTGTGGGCAAATATCCTGAAGGTAGAAGGAGGTGCATGCGGTCCGGTTGGACCAGGCGCCTGCCTTCATTACCTGCGCCACGGAGAAGTTCTTGCGGAACGCGAGAGAATGATTGAAGAGGCGTCCACACTCATCCTGGGTGTCGAGTTTCTTCAGACAGCTCCGTCGCACCTTCACAGGACAAAGCAGCATAGCCTTCGTATCGGAGGCGGTGACGTCCATTAGGGAGGGTATTGTGAAGGACTCGAACCAATCGTCAGTTTACCGAAGGGTTCTGAGTCTTCGCTACGAAGATCGGTACGAAATCGAGCGTCACAAATCCCCATCCCTTTGTGCTTGACTTCTCAAGAGAAGTCATGCAGTTACCTAAGACGAAAAGAAGGGAATAGTCGTATGACCTATCCCTCTTCTCGACTTTGGTTATGTACAGTACTCATACTGACAAGCTATTAAGACGAAGTAATGATTGCTCTGGAACAACCGAACTAAGTCCGCAGCATAGTTCGTAACTGACTCGGACGCTCTGACAGCTGCCGACTGACTGGTTCGGAATCAGTAGAGGCAAGTTGTCCAAGCATCCGGGTAAGTAACCGTGACCTTCGCCCTTTAAAGAGTTATGCTGAGAGACCAAACAAATAAAATATTTGTTAGTCACCGATTTGCAGGACGGCGCGGCGATGATTCTCTTAACAATGCATAAGCTCAAAAGGCGAAAGTCAATTGCCTTCAAAAGACCGAGGTCCCTGATGGCAAGCAAATCTCATAGACGTTGAATCTCAGCTTAAGGAGAAACAACACTATGTGACGTTGAAGACGAAGGTAGGCAATGAATGCAACCTACGTCTTCCAGCTGAATCGAGAGAAGGAATCTCAAGATTCTAAAACCTGTGCTTACAAATGACTGAAAACGCTAACCGCCATTTCATTGCTGTCCGTTGTGCAATGAAAGCGGGGCGTTCTTCAGTAATGAAACACAGGGGAGAGCCGCTTGAAGAACTGCTTCTCATGGGCTGAACGTTTGGAAGTAGAGCTGGCAGGTGTGGGAGTAGGCGATGTCTTTCAATACATCTGCTAATCCGGGTGGGGTGAACAATGAACAATTGTACACCTCCGAATACAAGATATTTTTGAGGACAAACTCAGATTCCGCAAAAATCATTCGCATTATCGAGATACGATGCAGCAAGAGACTATTACAGAATTCTGTTACCGTGCGGTAAACAGAAAGATGAGAGTCGAATAGATATCTCTGTTTAAAATTCTTGCAATACCGAAGACGATGAATACTAGCGTTTCTCAGCAGTAGATGGTCATTCATGTATGCGAGAATCCCCGTTAATCAGAGACTTAAGTCCGTGATTGTTTGGGCAGAGATACGGTTGTTATTCAATCAAAGCAGGTGAGAAAGACATAAACAACCGTCTATCTCAAAGCGGCAGCTGATACTGAAATGCCTCGGGCAATTCCAATACGCAGTAGCTGTCGCTGACTCGTCATCCTGAGTTGCCAAGTAATCCTTTCCACGAAGGAATGCGTTCGGCTAGAACCACCGAGCATAAAAAGATATGCTCGAGCAATTATATTTAAGCGAAACGAATTTCGGTAAATATAAAAGCTAAAATGGTGTTGTTGTGACAACACCATAAGTATATAAAATTGAAACTGGAAACTCCTGGGAGGTTGCAGGCAACCCGGGTTTGCAGCTCATTAGAATACTTTTCGTCTAAGTCGCAATCCGTAGAATAACCAGGATATGCGCCCTACCCCTCGGACCATTCAACTGCTTAGCAGAATCATGTCGCGAGGTTAATATACGTAGTATATTTGTAGGATTCTGAACAACGATCTCCATCCTAAATTCTTTCCTTCAAGAAAACAAAATAAGGATTGGAGATCGACCACCTTCGTTCTCTATTAAAGAGAGTGAAGAGAAGTCTTCCTCGAAGGAAAGGAAAGCTTCAATGGTGAACAGAATACTAAGACGATAGTTCCAGCCAAAACTGGATATTCCCCGTCCGTTCTTCTCTATTCCAGGTTGGTCGTCTACTGTGAGATAGTCTTCTTTCAGCAGCAGTCTTCTTCCTAATGCTAGAAATTCCAGGAATTCGAGCATAGGCGAGGTTCCCGATTATCGTGTAACATATCGGGGATTCTCGTCTCGCTCACTTTGGACCGTGGTCTCGCCTAAGTGTTTGGAGATTCGTAAAGGAAACTCTCAAACACTCTGATGCGCTAGAAATTCCGTAAATAGAATTCTAAGCAGTCTGCGAAACCCCCACCGAATTCGTCAACGATATCGGCTGGTGGGGTCCTCTCGATTCCCGTAGAAATCGAGAATGGGCAGGATCCCTCCTCAACGACCGGGGCTTACGTCAGGTAGGACCCGAAGGTCCCCCCTGGTAGCGCAGTCCCAACGTGGGATCCTACAGAGAAATCTCTGTAGGATCCTTCCCCTTTTCCCTCGTAGCCGTAAGGAGAGAGGAATGGGGGAGGAATTGGATACTCGCTCGCCTTCCCAGTGGAACTAGCAGTTGGAGAAGAGTAGGAGCAGCCATCGCCTTGCGGCGATGGCCTCTCAGAGTATGGGAAAACGTATCGTAAGCAGGGAAGAAAACGTTTTCCCGAGGAGGGTTACGAACTCTCACTGTAGGTAAGGGTCTGCCGCCACTGTGAACGTCGTCTGGGTGGGGCTGATCGACACCTGACAGGAGAGAGCCGATACCGTCCTCCGACTCATTCCAGTCCTCGTCGAGGTCGAAACCTCTCAGGAGGACCGAAGGAGTATTTAAATACGGTGTCCGAAGACACGTAGAAAACGCCGCTGTCGCAGTAGAGGAGGTGGAAGTAGCTTGATCGACCGGCCAGAACTGAGAGAGCCTTCTTGTCCGGAGACGAGCCCACCGTCGGTTTGGGTTCCCTCTCGGGCCCCAAAAACGACTCGAGCAGAGACATGGGCCTGCTGGTGGGAGCGGCGATCCTTCCCCCACCCCCGGTCGTTGTGCTGACGAATCAGTGCAATAACCTGGGTAAAGTTACTCTGAATCTCGGAAGTTACAGCGTCTTGAGGAGTAGGACCGTCCAGTCCCTCCAACAAGAGCAGCTCCCAGGACCCTCCTCCTTCAGAAGAAGGACCAGCAAACAGATCCCTGACGGTTGCCTCCAAATCACTTGCGCGTACGTCCTGGTTGGTCCTAAGACCAACCTGGCACGTGCGGCGTCCCGTGACGGATCGTGAGCGGCGCATCTCTCACGATCACTCCTATATACCTAGCTCTTCCTGGCGTATGCCGAGGAAGTTGAAGGTATCGGAGAGACAGAACTGACGCTACCCCCTCTCCCCTGACGGTCGCCTCCAATCACTTGCGCGTACGTCCTGGTTGGTCCTAAGACCATACGTGGCACGTGCGGCGTCGTGACGGGATCGTGAGCGGCGCACCTCTCACGATCACTCCTAGCTACCTCGCTCTTCCCGGTGTAGCCCGAGGAAGTTGAAGGTAGTGGAGAGACAGACCTGACGCTCCCCCCCCCCCGCGCTCGCTGGCAGGACCAGCGTACGTGGGGGGCTGCAGCCGATCACCACCCCGCGTGGGGATCGATCTGCAGGCCTGGCCGTGCCGCTCACCTGTGGCGAGCGGCTCGACTGAGCACGTCGACCCCGTCCCGTGCGTCAGACGAGCTGCTGCTGGTCACCGTATCCGCCCGGTCCCTGTGGGAGCGGCGGTCAGGTGACCTGCAGAGCTCGCTTTCGCCGTGAGACCGGTGAGCGTCCTCGCGGCACGTCAAACCGCTGGTAACCAGCCGAGGCTGGTACCGTCGGTCGAGGGGACCTGGGGGACCTCTTCCCAGCCGCCTCAACCCGTGGCCGGTCAGAGACCGTCACGTCCACCCGACCCCTGGTACCGGCTGGGTCGCTGCGAGAGCGGCCGCTGGCCTGGCGAGAGTCACCTGAGCGGCTCTCGACAGTCTTCTGCTCCGTGCCTCGGTCATGACGCTGAGCGAACTCAGGCGTCTTAACTTGGCTGCACGGTTCACCCCGAAGGAGATCGTACACTCGGAACTTCTCGCGGACGAGAAAACCGAGCCGGTACCTGGCTTAGCAGCAGACTGCCAAGACCAGGCGAGGTGTACCAGCGGTAGCCAGCACACCCTTGGTCCCCGTCTTCTTCTTCTTCTCAGAAGGGGAGACGGGCCCCGTTCCGAAGGAACAGGAGGACCAGCAGAAGAACCCCCCCGTCACACCGGAATGTGACGAGCCCTTCGAAGTTCCCGAAGGAGTCTTCTTAGGGGAAACAAAACCCGGTTACCAGCTGGTCGCTGCGAGAGCGGCCGCTGGCCTGGCGAGAGTCACCTGAGCGGTTCTCGCCAGCCTTCTGCTCCGTGCCGTGGTCTTGGCGCCGAGCGAACTCTGGCGCCGAAACTTTGGCTGCACGGTCACCCGAGGGAAGAGCGTACACTCGGGATCTCCGCGAACGAGAGACCGAGCCGGAACCTGGCGTAGCGGCATCGCCGCTAGCACCAGGCGCGAGGAGGAAGTACTAGAGCTAACCGATACTCCCTCCTGGTACACCCCGTCTATCTTCCTTCCTTACGGAAGGGGATACGGGCCCCCGCTCCCGAAAGGGAAGCAGGAGGAACCAGCAGAAGGACCCCCCGTCCCACCGAGGTGGGACGGGCCCTTAGAAGTTCCCGAAGGAGACGTTCTTAGGGGGTGGGGGGGGGGGAGCAGAGCCTTCTTCTTCTTCGGCTTATGGGGCCTTAGAAGTCGAAGGGGAAGACTTCTTAGGGGGGGGAGGCAGCCTTCTTCTTCTTCGGCTTATGGGCCTTAGAAGTCGAAGGGGAAGAGGCAGCAACAGACGAAGATGACACCTCCTCTTCTTCGTCAGCTCACGCAGGGACAGGTCCGTCAGGTCCTCCATCCAGGCCCGGAGGTCGGGCCTATTGCCGAAGCAACACGGTCCCGACTGCACCTGTCCGGAAGGACCTGGGACTGGGGAAGACACACACCATGGGCAGGAACCAGCATGGACAGGCGCAGGAACCAGGAGCGACAGGAACAGCAACCAGCTCAGGAGCGGCAGGAACAGCGGCAGCGGTAAACACAGAAGGGACAGCCAAGCCAGTAGCGGGAACCACATCAGCGACAGGTAACGGCAGGCCCAGCCATCGCCTCGTAGAATCATCGGCAGCCAGCGTGGTACTGGCGGCCGGTTCCAGGGGCGAGCTGCTGGAACCAGCGGACGTCTGGGGCAGGCAACACGAAGAAAACACAGGCGGCGGCGGCATACCCCTCCTCGGTACGGCGGCGACCGGCCCTAGAAGCGGCAGACGGCGTCACCGACACAGCATGGGGAGTGTAGACCAGCGGGGGGAAGCAGCATAAGCGGCCGTGAAGGTTGTAGTGGAGACCACTCCAAGGTCACCGCCCCAGACCTCGCTAGACTCTGCAGCAGATCGTGGATGCTAGGCACGCCCTGCAGCCGCAGTGGTCCCATACCTGTCCAAGGTCGTCTCCCACGGCTGTAGCACCTGCGGTAGCACAGACAGATTAGTAAGAGGGGTTCACCCTCAACGCAACGGGGGGGGGGAGACATGCCCCCCCCCGAACGGAAGGAAGGACCCCCAAAAAAACAAAACTACGAGGAAGCTGAGCAGGGGGGGCAGGAAAGAAGACGAAGAATCGATACCAAGGGAGTCGCGGGAGAGCTTTCCGACGACTTCCTGGCAGACCTTCGTTCCCCTACCCCGCACAGCAGTGAAAATTAATATGAAAATGAAACAGAATACTGCACCTTGCGATTCACTTCATAGAACTTAAAGAGGGAAAAATCAATTCCCGGTAAGAGCGGAAACTTGATCCAATAATAATATGATGCTATCATAAATATATATGAAAATGAACAATACTGCACTTGCTATTTTTTTCACTTTCACAGCAATAAATCGTAAGGATTATTAATTCCCGGGTAAGAGCGGAAATTGATCCAAAATTAAATTTGATGCAATTAATAAATGAAAATGAAAAGAAAACGCATTGCGAATCCACTTTCATTGCATTCTAATTCATACAAAATAAGAGGCTCTTGCCGAGCGCAATCAAGCTCTCGGCAACGAACGCACAGGGCAAAAATATAATGAAAAAGAGTACTTACATCTTTCAATTACACACTTTCGCCCAAAATACATGACTCGGAGTGAGTGCGCCCCGCCCTCGCACCGAGACATAATTCAAGGGTTCAATTCATGAAAAGAGCGGAAATCGCCGTCTCTACGGCGATAGCTCCATGTTGATTCATAATTAAGTAATGAAAATGAAAACAGTGTCTACTTACAGTTTCATTTTCAATGTCAAACCAAAACCATTAGTAGAAAACACAATATAAACAAAGCATACGACGATGAAGCGGGCAGAGAGCGATGACGAACACGTCCTTCACACCCGCGGCCGAAAGCAAAAGTGATTCTTCACCTCCTCGGGCGCGCGGGCGCGCGCACTATCAAGGACAAGCAGTTAACTACTGTTCTCCCCCTTGTTCGAAGCTTACGGACCGTCCCAGCTGCCGCTAGTTACCTTCCTATTGTTAAAGGACCGAGGGTTTGTATTACGTATCGGAAACAACTACTTTTTTTTTCGTTAACAGATTACGTTGGCGGCATGTTTATTGCGTAAAAAATTACGGGATTCCGTTCGCAATAATCCTTTATATCATCGTAATACGAACTTTACGTTATTTATCTCATATCGGCGTGAAACCAACAGTAAAATGTGTTCTTTCAAGCACAGTAGTTTTGATTAAAATGATTTTATCCCAATTTTATCAATAGTTGTGTTTGATAGCAGACGTTTACTGCAGTTTTATCCTTGTTGCCGATGTACGATAATAGTCATTAGCAGCTTAAACAGTTTTCTCAGCTTCAGTTATAACTAGGTTTAAATTTAACAGTATATTTCCCGATTGATCGTTAATCTATACTGATCTCTGATCTATAGCGAATAAAGTTATTACATAAAGTATCTCAGTTCTATTCTATACATAACGCCATTTATAACAAATACGGTAATGTTGTACTGTAGTACGATGATTGAAACACAAGCCAAACAGATGTTATCCAGTTCGGTTGTACTTAGAAAAAAGTCTTTTCTAGTTCGGTTGTTCATGGCTGTACACGTTCACGCAACGAGTATAACTTTAAGACCATACTTTCATCATTCTCTTTTGCTGTTATTGAACTTATGTAACTAGAAGATGCATAAAGTTAGGCCATTGTAATTTGATCTCATAAAATCGGACTATCGTAAGACTAATGATCGTAACCTGAACACTACAGCTACCTGTACACTGTATAAACTTTATTATATCTTTACATACCCACATGTACTGTACAGTAAATTCTATAGTACTATAATGCATAAATATAATTTTTCTTACTGCGCCGTTGTGGGATTACGGCACCTTTGACTGGTCTAGAGTTTCGAAAGAAGGTGTGCGGTGGCCGTAGGCTTTAAAATCGCTCTGCGTCGAAAATCGCTTGGCGTCGGTGGCCAGGAACGGAACCCCTGCCGCTAACCGAGGGCCGCCTGTATATGTCGTAGAAGACGGAGGACAGAGAAGCAACCTACTTCTTCACAGTCGAATTGAGAGAAAAGATTCTCAGGATTCTGAACCCGTGCTTTCCATTGACTGAAATTGCTAATCGCTATTTCATTGCTGTCCGAAGAGAAGTCGCAGTTGCTATGAAAGCGGGGCGTTTTCCAGTCATGAAAAACCTCGGGAAGTACAGCCTGCAGAACTGCTTCTCATGGGCTGAAAATTTTGGAAGCCGAACTGTAAGCCAGGGAACAGGTGCCGTCTTTCGATACATCTGTTAATTCGGGGTGAACAATGAACACTTGCACCCCTACAAATGCGAGAAAATTTCTGCAGACAAACTCTGATGTCTGAAGAAAATATTCCTCATTAACATAGTGCGAAGCAGCAGTGGACTAGTACAGGCTTCTGTTACAGGGTGGTAAACAGAAAAAAGAAAAAATCCTAGAGATATCTCTGTTGAAAATATTCCCGCAATGTCGAAGGCGATGAAACTGAGCGACATAGCCGAAGATGGTCCTTCATGTATGCAAGAATCCCCATTAATCAGAGACCTAAATACGTGATTGTGGGGCAGAGATACGGTTCGGCAGTAAATCATTGCATGAGAGAGAGACGTAACCGACCGCGTATCCCGGAGAGCTAGCTGCTACTGAGCTGCTATGGCAATAGCGACAGTCTCATACAACGTTAGCTCTCGTCACCTCTTCCTCCGGAGTTGCCAGCTATTCCATTCTATGAAGGAATGGGTTCGGCTAGAACCATCGAGCAGAAAATCGCTCGAGCAATTATATTTAAGAGAAAAACGTATTACGGTAAATACAAAAGCTGAGTTGGTGTTGTCGTGACAACACCATAAGTATCAAAAATCGAAACTGGTAACTCCTGCGAGGTCTGCAGTTCAATAGGATACCAGACGTATCGGTCGGGATCCGTAGAGCTAACTACTATATGCGTCTGCACCTCGGACAAATCAACTGCTAAACAGAATCATGTTGCGAACATAATATACGTAGTAATAATATACGTAGTATATTTGTAGGTTTCTGAACAACGACCTCCGTCCTATCTTCTTTTCCCTACGAGGAATGAGAGTAAGGATTGGAGATCGACCAGCTTCGTTCTCTAGTCAAGAGAATGAAGGAGAAGTCTTTCCCGAAGGAAAACTTCAATTGAGAACCAAGAACCGAAGAGCGACAGTTCAAGCTTCTATCTTATTGGCAGACGACTTCATGGACACTGTCTATGAGTCTGCTTGCCTCAAGAGCCTCAGCGAGGTAGTGACCTATGACTGAGAGCTCTTTTGGATCGTGTCAATGGGGGCTGACCCACTTACATGACAGAGCCTTTTATTGGATCTTGTCAATGGGGGCTGACCCACTTACATGACAGAGCCTTTTTGGATCTTGTCAATGGGGGCTGACCCACTTACATGACAGAGCCTTCTATTAGGATCTTTGTCAATGGGGACTAGCCCACTTACATGACAAAGCCTTTTTGGATCGTGTCAATGGGGGCTGACCCATTTACATGACAGAGCCTTGACCTGTATCGTGTCAATGGGGACTAACCCTCTTACATGACAAGAGCTTTAGGTATTAATTAACAAAAAACTTTGGACCATGGTTTCTCTTAAGTGTTAAGAGATTGTAAAAACATTCGAACACTGCGAGTGCTAGAAATTCCGCAGAGTCTAAAGCACTCGGCGAAACCTCCATCGAATTCATCAGACGAGCAGCAGTTGGTGGTCGTCTCGATTCCCGTAGAAATCGAGAGAGGGGAAGGATCCCTCACGGCTTACGCCAGGTAGGACCCGAAGGTCCCCACTAGGCAGCGCAGTCCTGAGAAAAATAGAATAGGAGTTCTCTGAAGAAAGGGCACCTACTAGATAAGGCGGCTGCTTGAGAAGTGTTTGGTAGGCGCAAAAGAGCACCTGCAAGGAGAGGAGCGCCTGCCAAGAAGAGCCCGCTTGTTAGAAGAGGAGCGGCTAACTGGAGAAGAGCGCCTAACAGGGGAGAGGCGCTCAGAACTTCTCGGTAAAGGGCTCCTGACTTGAGAGGAGCGTCTCATGCGAGGAGGGTTAAGAGCTCTTGATACAGAAGAGGGATGTCCTTCTTGTGAGGAGGGTCCTTAACCAGAGAGCCCATCAACGCAGAGAAAAGCTTCTGGGGTTCGTGAAGGATCCGCTTAGAGGACTTCTCACCGAGTGCCTGGCTGGCGCCTCACGCTAGCTGTTTAGCGCTTGGAAGGAGCCTCGTGCCTGGCTGCTGGAACGCGGCTCGCGCCTGGCTGGCAGCTCGAGTTTGGCTGGCAACTTCGGAAGAAGAAAAACACTTCCTCAGGATGCCTTTTCTGTGGCGATCCATGGCAGTCTGGGTCGAGACAACAGAGCCTGCCAAAGGGACGCCTGACCGGAGGGGATGCTCTACATCCTCTTTGAGGCTTTCGACATTCCTCCTCCCTGGTCCTGGGAGTTTGGAAGAGGTCTAGGCCTAAGAGCAATGCGGAGCCGGTCAGACGCCTCCTCCACTACACTGGGCACACTGCACAAAAAACTTCCCACAGCACTCTTACCTTCCATTGCAAGCCACTGCAATTTTAAGCTGCGAATCTCGGTTTTCAAGCCAGAAAAGTATAAAACAAGCTCACTTCGTGAGAAAGTTAGTATGGTACTTATACGGCGCATGGAACCAGTGGTTATTAAGCCACGGGACCAACCAAACCCTCTGCTAAGGAGCTTCCTCTCGAAGGCGAATCCGCGGGTTCGAAGAAGGGTCTGAAAATGGAGGAGAGGTTGCAACAACTACATCAGGGTTAGGTTCTAAATCTTCCTTAACGAGCTCGTTAGTACGAGAACTATGGAGTCTTCAGACGAAGTTTCCTAACTGTTTTCTAACTTCCTCAAAGAAGAAGAAAGCAACCTCTTCCTCATTCAAAATCATACATGCGACAAGGATATTTAATAGACAAATCATTAAGTGCTCTCTCGAACTACACAACGAAAATTCAACAATGAAGGTTCTCTTAAGGATATTCATCATATCAAAGTTTTTCGTAAAAATGACTGTCATTCAGCAACTGCACCCAGTACATAAAAATGACTGTTATACAACAGAGCGGTTTCCTTACGAAAAACCAAAATTAAATTACTGCAGTCTACAGTGCGAGGATCTACTGAACCCTTCGGTAGTCCGACGTCACCCATTCATTCACATAAACTAACAACAGTATTTGAGACTGATGCATTAAAGAATCATAAAAAGTTAATAAAGCGTATGCCAAGCCAAAGATCAAATACGTCACCAAAGGTCAATCCAGAAAAGATCCTCAGCAAGCGAGAAAGAAATCCAATGCAGGAGGAACCAACAACGATGTCGTCGGCACCGGCGACAGAGAAAATCTGATTAGAAAACGGGAATGGTTCCGAATTCCGCCTCTGGGTACCTGTCACGTGTGCCGCGAGATTTGAAATTCTGTCGGGACGACGGAGTCTATAGCTAAGTATATATCTGCCGGATAAGTTGCATGTACAAAAACTTAAAATTCTATTATCTACGACAAACCCTGAGGGCCAGTCATATGAGTTGAGTATTTTGACTTAGCGTTCTGGTTAAACTACTTTTAATTTAATAATAATAATAATATAATATAATGTCGTTGTGGTGGTCAGTTGCTGGGGAAAAAAAATAAAAAAAAATATATATATATAATTATAATAATAATAATAACAACAACAACATGTCGCTTATGCAGCCGTCACCTTCAACACCACTACCTATTATTAATAATAATGTTAATATATAACATAGTGTAAATGGTATGCTAAGCATATGTACACATAACCTACACACATCCTCCTATAATCAATATGAAGAGGAAATATAAATTCATTCTCTCTCTCTCTCTCTCTCTCTCTCACACCAAGTTTCCATTGAGTAATGGTCAACTTAACCAAGTCTAGTGTTTGGTCCTATATGAAAAATTTACTGCCGTTTCTCTTAAATCATGTTCAAAAGGATCTAACTTCCAATATTGTTCTTTAATTATAGTATGTAGTGGTTTTATTGGTTAATTTTTTCTACTAAATGAAATTTTTTAGCAAGATACTAATTGCTTGTATGATATCCATTTGTGAGCGACTCATAAGTTGGTTTTAGATTAGACCAGCCTTGTGGCATAGGCTTTTGCTCCAGGGCAACCTGTAACCAAGGGACTGATAAACTATCAGTCAGTCACTATGGCACATCATGCACCTATGCCACCTGACAAATAGTTGCCAAATACTTAGTTGTTACTGAAATACTGCAATATGCCTTTTGTCCGAAACAATTAAAAAGGAACTGATAGTACAACGGTTAAAAGTTAAAGAAACGTAACATTATCTATAGTCCCAAGAATATGAATGAATATATTTAAGGTCTACAGTAATACAGCCATGGCCAAAGGACACTACAATGATTCTTTTGTTGAACACAGGGGCACTTAAAGTGGTAAACCTGATAAGAGGACTATGATGTAACAATAAGTAGGCAGGTGAAAAAATGTGTCACACTACTACTACAAGGGGATTTTTTCACCTTCCTGGAGGCAGAAGTAGTTTTCTCATGCAAATTCTTAAGCATTTTCCTCAAGTCTTAAAATGATGACCTCAAATGAAGCAATAATCAGCACATCATACAAGTACTTCTGGTTGAAGATTCTGCATTACCAATTGAACTTTAAAAAACCCTCCCTTATTTGTCATTTAACCCTTAAACGCCGACTGGACATATTTTACGTCAACATTTTTTGTCTCTCAGGTGCCGACTCGACGTATTTTACGTCGACATACAAAAGTTTTTTTTTTAAATTGGCGGAAAAATACTTTTAGGCCTACCAGCCGAAAACTCTTGAATCACGCGCATTGGGGGATGCTGGGAGTTCACGGATCAAGGTGTTGTTTTGTTTACAATCGTTACGCAGGCGCGCAAGCATGAATTTCTTTCTTGCCGCACTAAAAAGTATCTGTGACACATCACGGAAATTATTTCGTCACTTTGACATAATTTTTGTACCATTTTAAATTAGCCGTTACATGGAGTATTATATATGAAAATGTGTGCATTTTTATGTAGAATACAACAAAAAAATACTCATGATTGTAGATTTTATCAGTTTTGAGATATTTTCATATAAATAATGATAAGTGCAAAAAATGACAATTTGTCGAAAAATGATATTGTTAAGATACAATAAAGTTTTGTACATACTTACCTGGCAGATATATCTTAGCTATAGACTCCGTCGTCCCCGACAGAAACTCGAATTTCGCGGCACACGCTGCAGGTAGGTCAGGTGATCTACCGACCCTGCCGCTGGGTGGCAGGAATAGGAACGATTACCGTTCTAGAACCAGATTTTCTCTTCCACCTGTCTCCTGAGGGGAGGTTGGGTGGGCCATCAATCGTATATATCTGCCAGGTAAGTATGTACAAAACTTTATTGTATCTTAACAATATCATTTTTGTACATGGAACTTACCCAGCAGATATATACTTAGCTGATTGACACCCTTGGTGGTGGGAAAGAGACAACTATTTACTGAATAGACAGGTAAACAACATACGTTGTAGGTAATAAATAAATAAAACCTTGGTTCCTACTAGATCAGGCGGAAGCCTCCATGGCTATGCCTAGGAATCTGCTTCGCCTCAAGAGCCTCAGCGAGGATGTGACCTGGGATGGCTAAGAGTTATTGTGGGTCTGTCGATGGGGTCTTATCCATTTACTCGACAGAGCCTCTTACATGACAATATGCCTATGCCTAGTGGCATAATTAAGGAGCACAACACCGATCCCGATCACCTGATCCTAACACGAGGGTTAGTTGCTTAAGTTGACAGTTATCTACAAACTCCTTTCAAACAACCCAAAGAAAAAAACACGACGTTAAATAAAATTTAACTCACTAGTTAAGATCAGTATCTGCTCCCTATCCCAGCAATGTATCCGCAGACACGTATCAACCAAGAGAGAAGGATCCCTCGAAGGTTATCTTGACATCCTTCGGATAATGGGAAGTCAACACAGAGTTGCATCTCCCGTATGTGACAGCTATTGTTAGGGAAAGAACAAGAATTCGGAAAAGCTCGCACTTCATGCGCTTTTAATTCTCAGCTGTTTGAAGGAATCATCAATGCACTTATCAAGTGCTTAGGAGATACACAATGTCTCAAAGAAGGCCAGGGCGTTCTTTATTTGATATAGATCTCTTCTGGGTGAAGCCTGGAGCCTGGCTAGCGCGTGGCAGGCGCCTAGCGCCTGTCTAGCGCCTCGCGCCTGGCTGGAGCCTTGCGCCTGAATGGCGCCTAGAGCCTGGCTGGAGCCTCGCGCCTAGATGGCGCCTTGCGCCTGGCTGGCGCCTCGCGCCTGGCTGGTGCCTCGCGCCTGGCTGGTGCCTGATTGGCTCCTCCTTCCTGGCTAGCGCCTCGCGCCTGGCTGGAGCCTTGCGTCTGGCTGGTGCCTTGCGCCTGGAAGGCACCTGGAGCCTGGCAGAAGACTTCATGATTACTGTCTATGAGTCTGCATGCCTCAAGAGTTTCAGCGAGGTAGGGACCTATGACTGACAAACCCTTCTGGATCATGTCAATGGGGGCTAGCCCGCTTACACGACAGAGCCTTCTCGGATCGTGCCAATGGGGGCTGACCCACTTACATGGCAGAGCCTTACCTGTATCATATCAATGGGGACTAGCCCTCTTACATGACAGAGCTTTAGGTTTCTCTTTACTGGAAGGAGCCTTGCGTCTGGATGGATCCTCAATCCTGACTGGAGCCTAGCCTTGAAGGAGCCTGGCACCTGGATGGCGCCTGGCTGGCTTCTAGAGCCTGGCTGGCTCCTTGAGCCTGGCTGGCTCCTAGAGCCTGGCTGGCTCCTAGAGCCTGGCTGGCTCCTAGAGCCTGGTTGGCTCCTAGAGCCTGGCTGGCTCCTAGAGCCTGGCTGGCTCCTAGAGCCTGGCTGGCTCCTAGAGCCTGGCTGGCTCCTAGAGCCTGGCTGGCTCCTGAGCCTGGCTGGCTCCTAGAGCCTGGCTGGCTCCTAGAGCCTGGTGGCTCCTAAGGCGCCTGGCTGGCTCCTAGAGCCTGGCTGGTTCTCCTAGAGCCTGGCTGGCTCCTAGATCTCCTGGCTGGCTCCTAGAGCCTGGCTGGCTCCTAGAGCCTGGTTGGCTCCTAGAGCCTGGCTGGCTCCTAGAGCCTGGCTAGCTCCTAGAGCCTGGCTGTGGGCGCCTCGCGCCTGGCTTGGCTCCATCACACTTGCTGGAGCTTCGAGCTTGGAAGAAGTCTCTAGGCTGTCTAACGATGTCCACATCGGACACTATTATATCTGTCCGATTTGTTCGCCTCTGGCGCATTTGCGCCAGGTTGGAGGCCCGCTCCTTCTCAGTATCCAACCATGACAGAGTTCCTTGGAACTGTCCGCCTCTGGCGTTTTTCGCCTGTATTGGCATTTGGCGCTTGGCTGGCGCTACATTGTCCGAGAGTCCTGAACAACCACATAGTTTATCAGGAGACTGGAGAAGGGTGGAAGAAATTCTTCCCCTTTGAGCTTTTGGCCCCTGGCAAGGGGAGGTGATTTTAGTCAGCTACACCCAGTAGACGACAGGATATCTAACAACACGAGAGAGAAGAGTCTTCCTCCGAGGAGGATCCTTCGTGAACACTTCTTTTGCTAACGAGATCTCTTCTTACATGTTGATGAGGTTCCTCGTTGCAGAATCTTCCCTATCCTAGCCCGAAGGAAGGGAAGGAGTCTGGAAGTCGAAGGAGAGACTGAGCTGAAATTGGGCGGAACCCTGATTTCTAGCTCTTATTGTATCCTTCTGAATACCTTCTGGGAAGCATTTTGAGCCCTCATCGCACCCCGAAGACTCTGTAGGCAAACGTTTAAACATCTCTTCTTCTGTAGATGAAAATGTAAGTACCCTGCCTGGGCAACTAAACTTCTCTCTGAAAGCGTTGCGTCAGGAATAGAGGGATTTAATTCTTTTGCCAGACATACTATGCTGGCAAGAACCCATTGCCGAGTCTCCATTGAATCTGATGCGAGATTCCAATGCACAAAAAATTCACTTGTCTTCTTGGTCGTTTAGGGCTAAGAGAAACAAAGAATTCCTTCATAAACTTCCTCAAAGAAGTCAGATGAGGAGCAGTTCCATTTTGTCGGAACACGGAATCTGTGGCCACAAAAAAAAATCCCATTCGAAGTACATGATATCCTACTCTTGTCGTATTGGGGTATCGTATAAGATCCCGAAGATCTTAATCCTCTGTTATCTCTAATTCCCTTTGTAGAGACAGAGTATGGCCTTTAACTGCGTTCTTTGATAGCAGATATATACATAGGTGATTCTTCCCTCTGAAAGTGAAGAAAAAACCTCGCTATGTGGTTCACAGAGGTATCGGAAGAGGACAGTTTCCTCATTCCCTAACACGATCTGCAGCAATTCTATGTCTTAGCCATGACTATTGTCATTTACCTTGAAAAAACCTCTCATTCATGTCCACTTCTGGTCAGTCTGCACGCGGACAGACTCAGAGTGGAGAGGTTTTATAGGTCTATTTATAATAGATTCTGATAGATATCCAGATACTCTTGGAAAAGCCTTACGAAACATGCTGTGAGAAGAACGTGACTTCTGTGAATCCAACCTCTCTAAGGCCAAAATGAGGCATACATCCTCTCTTCCTTTGACGCCCAATTATCTTAATATCTGTTAAGAATTTATAACTAGGGTAAAAAAGGCTAAAGTTTATTCCCCTTCTTTAAATTTAAGATGTCTTATATTGCTACCTCTCTTGGTTCGAGGAAAAAGAAGCAGTCTAAAGGAAGCCTGTTCGTCTTCTACCTTACAAAGAGATCTATGAAGAAGACTTTCCGCAGGTTCTCACAACTCTTTTCAATAAATGTTAGACATACGTTACAGTTATTATCTTCGATCGAGAAGGTTCTCACGGACGATGCAAAATCTTGCATCGAACCTCTTAAGGATCGTTACGTTCCGTGTCTGTTCCCAAATAGGTTCTCTTTTGTTAACGCGAACCGGGGCGAAAAAAGAGATTCTCGATGCTCTTTGCGATATGAGATGTCGTGGAATTGGCCTAAGTGATTAAAATAAATCATTTCATCATTCCTTGTAAGCGACCCCTTTTCGATTAAATGGGTAACGAAATCAGGAACGAATCTTGCCGTTACCGAGCCTGCTGTCCGAGAGCTACTGGACTCTTAGTTAATAACTCGCTAAAACGAGAAAATATCTTGGATGGTGCTTCTGGCACAATTTGCGCCAGGCTGGCGCTTCCTTCTAGTTCTTTTTAGGTTATGTGCCATAACATCTATGCCTTTATGGTACCCGACATCCTTCACATGTTAATTCCGTTCTTAGTGGGAAAAACTTTTATATACGTATATAGTCCATTCAGGGAAACAACTTCTGCCACTAAGAGAATGTTTCCCATCCGACTCACCCAACTTCTCTTGAGCATATCCGAATTTAAAAAGGTTGTGTGCGTTTCTCGAAAGGATGAGATTATATATATATCGCGCTGCAGTATTAGAATCCTTTATAATACTGTCACATTGTGGTAAACAGCATTAATCTAGGAAACCTTTGTAAGGATACTAGGAATTCTGTAGTTAACCTCGGTATGTGCATAAGACTTGACCATACCGTAGTCTTAAAGTGAATTCTCTACTACATTCATCTTCTCACTAAGCATGTACTCTAATAAGCCATGCTTTTCGTAAGCATGAGAGCATTTTATACAATATAGAGTTTCGCTGCGTAGAATCCTTTAAAAATGTTACCTACGGTAAAACAGCATTGAAATGTAATATCTTTCTTATTAAGAAAGCTTCTTAGCAAAAGGCAGACAATTTATTTTATTTATGTGTTTGCTTAAAACTATCCCCTCAATCCGAGGCTAAAAACCACGATTGTAGGGGAGAGACACCCGGTTTTCTTCTTCCATCCCGCAGGAGAGAGACATGTTACCGCCCACTCATGACCGACACCTACATGATACTGCGTTGGTGTCTAAAGCGATAGCAGTCTCGTTAGCCGACTGGTCCTTACTCTTCCAGAGTTGCCAGTACTCCATTTAATAGAAAGGGAATCTATAACATTATTATCGAACTCCAGGAAGTTCTTATAATGCATATCTAGCGAAACAAGACTTCGATAAATCTAGAGCTAAGTAGGTGTGTCTTAACAATCCCTTTAAGCGTAGTCCTTCCTAGGAAATTCCTGGAAGGATATGGTAATTGAGTTGCTCAGCAAGAAGTAACTACGGTATGTGCTTATGATTTCCGCCGTATCGTATTCTCATACAGCAGATACTCTACTACCTTCTTTCCCTGCCGAGGCAGATAGAGAAAGGATATTCTGGCGCCTGGATCCTTGCACCTAGCGCCTGGAATGTTCCGCGCGCCTGGAATGTTCCGCACGCTAGAAAGGAGACTCGCTCCTGGAACGTTCCGCTTGCGTGGAAGGTCCCGTGCGCCCTGGACAGTTTCCGAGCGCCTACTAGACCCCTTTAGAAAGAGCCTCTTGCCCCGGAAACGTTCAATGGAAGATCGTTTCTGATTGCCACTCTACTGTAAGGCTCCTTGCTCTAGCCGTCTGTTTTTCTGCGCAATTTGCGCCAGGCTGGCGCTTCGTCTCTTTGAAGGCGCCTTGCGCCAAGAAAAAATTTCTAGAACGCGGCTCGCGTTTGTTTGTAGGAACGCGGCTCGCGCTAGTCTGTTAGCTGGACGCGCCTCAGCTGCTGGCTATAGGAACGTACCTCACGCTAGCTTGCTGGAACGCGGCTTCCTGGCAGCGGCTGGCTCTTGCTCAGTGTTCTCTTAGTTTTCAGAGAACGCGCTAGATCACTCCAACATACATTCTTCGTCTTTTCGGCTGTAAGATGAAGAGACGCACTTTTTTAAGGATGCCTTATCAATGGCTATCCTTGGCAAGTCTGGGACGTTCTACAGAACCTGCCGAGGGGACGCCTGAACCGGTGGGGGTTCTCCCTAACCTTCCTGCGGCTGTCGACTTTCCTCCTCCACTGGGTCTGGGAGTTTGGAAGAGGTCTAGGCCTGGAAGCGCTACGGAGCCGATCAGACGCACCTCCACTGCACTGGGAACACTATATTCACTTCTTACCTTTTTAGAGCTCGCCTTTCTAGCTCCATCCATTTATCTTCAAATTTGCACATATGAATTTGTAGATTCTGTGGAGTAAGAAGGTGATGAGATGCAACAACCACTAGAATTGTCAATACTCTAACTGCTCGTTAGTACGAGAGCTCTTAAAGCTTCTAAAGGAAGCGTATCTAGTTATATGCTTTCTGACTTCCTAAAGTAGGAAGTTAATCTTATATTTCCTTCATCAAGTTCTAACACTTATACACGTATTAGTGAAAAAAAAAAATCAATATTTCCCCTATTGCAAAATATAAGTGTCTACCGAAAAATTCGGTAGTTTCACGTAATATATCTTCGAAATTTCGAAGCCAAATTCATTAAAAAGTTAATAAAAGCGTATGAAACCAACCAAAGACCCAGTAGTTCCCTGCAAAAGACAGCCCAGAAGGTCGATGGCGATGAAAAAACGAAAATCAAGTCAGGAGGTAGCAACAACGTATGTTGACACTACCGCGACAGAGAAAATCTGGTTCTAGAACGGTAATCGTTCCTATTCCTGCCACCCAGCGGCAGGGGCGGTAGATCACCTGACCTACCTGCAGCGTGTGCCGCGAAATTCGAATTTCTGTCGGGGACGACGGAGTCTATAGCTAAGTATATATCTGCTGGGTAAGTTCCATGTACAAAAATGACAATTTGTCGAAAATTGCATTTTTCCTAACTATACAAACCTGAGGTCCTTTAACAATAGGAAGGTAAACTAGCGGCAGCTGGGACGGTCGTAAGCTTCGAACAAGGGGAGAACGGTAGTTAACTGCTTGTCCGATCGTCACTTTTGCTTTAGGCCCATGCAAAAAGTTGCAGAGTGAGGGGTGGCATGAGGTGGGACTATATGTAAAGGACCTCAGGTTTGTATAGTTAGGAAAAATGCAATTTTCGACAAATTGTCATTTGTTCCGATACGTAATACAAACCCTCGGTCCTTTAACAATAGGAAGACTCACTTCTTGGTGGGAGGAATCTGAGTCTTTTTGGTGAACAGACTGGTGTTCGTCCAACCCTGGAGTGCCTCCCTGGTCGTAAGAGCAAGGGAGGGATCCAAACCTCTGTCCGATTGATCGGGGTGTGCACCGCAGGATCAATGGTCAGACCTCTGGGCCAAGTACTAAGAGAGAGGCAAGCGTATCTCTTCGTACCAGCAAGCAAGAACTTGTTCCTGTTTGCAAGAGACAATCATAAAATGATGGGTTTGTCTCAATTTGGCATCCACTTCCTCCCCCTTGTTGGAGGAAGTGGTGGATATTTACTCCTATCCCTACTGAAAGGGATAGGATGGTGCTCTATTGAGTAGCTCACCTGCATCTCGTCCTTACCCGAGCAGGGTGACGACCGTGTCCCTCTACCCATAGGTAGAGGGAAGAAAAGATGGGAAGAGGAGCCAGTCACACTCTCATTCCTCATCCATTCTTACGGTCACACCAGGACTCGATGCTGTTCAGCCTGCGAGGGTCTGGGTTAACTACACAACGTGTTGAGCAACCACCACGGTTCCCAAGGAAAAAGATCCAAGGAACTGTGGGCAATATCCTGAATGAAGTAGAAGGAGGTGCATGCGGTCCGGTTGGACCAGGCGCCTGCCTTCATTACCTGCGCCACGGAGAAGTTCTTGCGGAACGCGAGAGAATGATGAAGAGGCGTCCACACTCATCCTGGGTGTCGAGTTTCTTCAGACAGCTCCGTCGCACCTTCACAGGACAAAGCAGCATAGCCTTCGTATCGGAGGCGGTGACGTCCATTAGGGAGGGTATTGTGAAGGACTCGAACCAATCGTCAGTTTACCGAAGGGTTCTGAGTCTTCGCTACGAAGATCGGTACGAAATCGAGCGTCACAAATCCCCATCCCTTTGTGCTTGACTTCTCAAGAGAAGTCATGCAGTTACCTAAGACGAAAAGAAGGGAATAGTCGTATGACCTATCCCTCTTCTCGACTTTGGTTATGTACAGTACTCATACTGACAAGCTATTAAGACGAAGTAATGATTGCTCTGGAACAACCGAACTAAGTCCACAGCATAGTTCGTAACTGACTTGGACGCTCTGACAGCTGCCGACTGACTGGTTCGGAATCAGTAGAGGCAAGTTGTCCAAGCATCCGGGTAAGTCACGTGACCTTCGCCCTTTAAAGAGTTATGCTGAGAGACCAAACAAATAAAATATTTGTTAGTCACCGATGCCGGACGGCGCGGCGATGATTCTCTTAATGCATAAGCTCAAAAGGCGAAAGTCAATTGCCTTCAAAAGACCGAGGTCCCTGATGGCAAGAAAATCTCATAGACGTTGAATCTCAGCTTAAGGAGAAACAACACTATGTGACGTTGAAGACGAAGGTAGGCAATGAATGCAACCTACGTCTTCCAGCTGAATCGAGAGAAGGAATCTCAAGATTCTAAACCTGTGCTTACAAATGACTGAAAACGCTAACCGCCATTTCATTGCTGTCCGTTGTGCAATGAAAGCGGGGCGTTCTTCAGTAATGAAACACAGGGGAGAGCCGCTTGAAGAACTGCTTCTCATGGGCTGACGTTTGGAAGTAGAGCTGGCAGGTGTGGGAGTAGGCGATGTCTTTCAATACATCTGCTAATCCGGGTGAACATGAACAATTGTACACCTCCGAATACAAGATATTTTGAGGACAAACTCAGATTCCGCAAAAATCATTCGCATTATCGGGATACGATGCAGCAAGAGACTATTACAGAATTCTGTTACCGTGCGGTAAACAGAAAGATGAGAGTCGAATAGATATCTCTGTTTAAAATTCTCGCAATACCGAAGACGATGAATACTAGCGTTTCTCAGCAGTAGATGGTCATTCAATGTATGCGAGAATCCCCGTTAATCAGAGACTTAAGTCCGTGGATTGTTTGGGCAGAGATACGGTTGTTATTCAATCAAAGCAGGTGAGAAAGACATAAACAACCGTCTATCTCAAAGCGGCAGCTGATACTGAAATGCCTCGGCAATTCAATAACGCAGTAGCTGTCGCTGACTCGTCATCCTGAGTTGCCAAGTAATCCTTTCCACGAAGGAATGCGTTCAGGCTAGAACCAACCGAGCATAAAAAGATATGCTCGAGCAATTATATTTAAGCGAAACGAATTTCGGTAAATATAAAAGCTAAAATGGTGTTGTTGTGACAACACCATAAGTATATAAAATTGAAACTGGAAACTCCTGGGAGGTTGCAGGCAAGCAACCCGGGTTTGCAGTTCAATTAGAATACTTTTCGTCTAAGTCGCAATCCGTAGAATAACCAGGATATGCGCCTACCCCTCGGACCATTCAACCTGCTTAGCAGAATCATGTCGCGAGGTTAATATACGTAGTATATTTGTAGGATTCTGAACAACGATCTCCATCCTAAATTCTTTCCTTCAAGAAAACAAAAAGGATTGGAGATCGACCACCTTCGTTCTCTATTAAGAGAGTGAAGGAGAAGTCTTCCTCGAAGGAAAGCTTCAATGGTGAACAGAATACTAAGACGATAGTTCCAGCCAAACTGGATATTCCCGTCCGTTCTTCTCTATTCCAGGTTGGTTCGCCTACTGTGAGATAGTCTTCTTTCAGCAGCAGTCTTCTTCTAATGCTAGAAATTCCAGGAATTCGAGCATAGGCGAGGTTCCCGATTATCGTGTAACATATCGGGGATTCTCGTCTCGCTCACTTTGGACCGTGGTCTCGCCTAAGTGTTTGGAGATCGTAAGAAACTCTAACACTCTGAATGCGCTAGAAATTCCGTAGAATTCTAAGCAGTCTGCGAAACCCCACCGAATTCGTCAAACGATATCGGCTGGTGGTCCTCTGCGATTCCCGTAGAAATCGAGAATGGGGCAGGATCCCTCCTCAACGACCGTGGGCTTACGTCAGGTAGGACCCAAAAGAAGGCCCCCCTGGTAGCGCAGTCCCCAACGTGGGATCCTACAGAGAAATCTCTGTAGGATCCTTGCCCCTTTCCCTCGTAGCCGTAAGGAGAGAGGGAATGGGGAGGAATTGGATACTCGCTCGCCTTCCCAGTGGAACTAGCAGTTGGAGAAGAGTAGGAGCAGCCATCGCCTTGCGGCGATGGCCTCTCCAGAGTCGGGAAAACTACGTCAGGAGAAAACGTTTTTTCCCGAGGAGGGTTACGAACTCTCACTGTAGGTAAGGGTCTGCCGCCACTGTGAACGTCGTCTGGGTGGGGCTGATCGACACCTGACAGGAGAGAGCCGATACCGTCCTCCGACTCATTCCAGTCCTCGTCGAGGTCGAAACCTCTCAGGAGGACCGAAGGAGTATTTAAATACGGTGTCCGAAGACACGTAGAAACGCCGCTGTCGCAGTAGAGGAGGTGGAAGTAGCTTGATCGACCGGCCAGAACTGAGAGAGCCTTCTTGTCCGGAGACGAGAGACTCTGGTTCAAGACAGAATCGGTAAGCTCCGATCGCGGCATACCCACCGTCGGTTTGGGTTCCCTCTCTGGGCCCCAAAACGACTCGAGCAGAGACATGGGCTCTGCTGGTGGGAGCGGCGATCCTTCCCCCCGGTCGTTGTGCTGACGAATCCGTGCAATAACTGGGTAAAGTTACTCTGAATCTCGGAAGTTACAGCGTCTTGAGGAGTAGGACCGTCCAGTCCCTCCAACAAGAGCAGCTCCCAGGACCCTCCTCCTTCAGAAGAAGGACCAGCAACAGATCCCTGACGGTTGCCTCCAATCACTTGCGCGTACGTCCTGGTTGTCCTAAGACCAACCTGGCACGTGCGGCGTCGTGACGGGATCGTGAGCGCGCATCTCTCACGATCATCTAGATACTAGCTCTCCTGGCGTATGCGAAAGGAAGTTGAAGTATCGGAGAGAGAACGACGACGTCCCCCCCCCCCCTCTCCCCCTGACGGTCGCCTCCAATCACTTGCGCGTACGTCCTGGTTGGTCTAAGACATAAGTGGCACGTGCGGCGTCGTGACGGGATCGTGAGCGAGGCACACTCTCACGATCACTCCTAGTACCTCGCTCTTCCCGTAGCCCGAGGAAGTTGAAGGTAGTGGAGAGACAGACCTGACGCTCCCCCCCCGCTCGCTGGCAGGACCAGCGTACGTGGGGGCTGCAGCCGATCACAACACCCTAGCTATCGATCTGCAGGCCTGCCGTGCCGCTCACCTGTGGCGAGCTGGCTCGACTAGCATCGATCACCCCGGTCCCGTGCGTCAGACGAGCTGACTGCTGGTCACGGTACCGTATCCGCCCGGTCCCTGTGGGAGCGGCGGTCAGGTGACCTGCAGAGCTCGCTTTCGCCGTGAGACGGTGAGCGTCCTCGCGGCACGTCAAACCGCTGGTACCAGCCGAGGCTGGTACCGTCGGTCGAGGGAGGGGACCTTGGGGGACCTCTTCCCAGCCTCAACCCGTGGCCGGTCAGAGACCGTCACGTCCACCCGATGGTACCGGCTGGTCGCTGCGAGAGCGGCCGCTGGCCTGGCGAGAGTCACCTGAGCGGCTCTCGACAGTCTTCTGCTCCGTGCCTCGGTCATGACGCTGAGCGAACTCAGGCGTCTTAACTTTGGCTGCACGGTCACCCGAAGGAGATCGTACACTCGGAACTTCTCGCGGACGAGAAACCGAGCCGGTACCTGGCTTAGCAGCAGAGCTGCCAAGACCAGGCGAGGGTGTACCAGCGGTAGCCAGCACACCCTTGGTCCCGTCTTCTTCTTCTTCTCAGAAGGGGAGACGGGCCCCGTTCCCGAAGGAACAGGAGGACCAGCAGAAGAACCCCCCCGTCACACCGGAATGTGACGAGCCCTTCGAAGTTCCCGAAGGAGATCTTCTTAGGGGGAAACAAAACCCGTGTTACCAGCTGGTCGCTGCGAGAGCGGCCGCTGGCCTGGCGAGAGTCACCTGAGCGGTTTTTCTCGCCAGCCTTCTGCTCCGTGCCGTGGTCTTGGCGCCGAGCGAACTCTGGCGCCGAAACTTTGGCTGCACGGTCTCCCGAGGGAGAGCGTACACTCGGGAATCTCCCGCGAACGAGAGACCGAGCCGGAACCTGGCGTAGCGGCATCGCCGCTAGCACCAGGCGAGGAAGTACCAGAGCTAACCGATACTCCTCTGGTCCCCGTCTATCTCTTCCTTACGGAAGGGGAGACGGGCCCCGCTCCCGAAGGAGCAGGAGGACCAGCAGAAGGACCCCCCGTCCCACCGAGGTGGGACGGGCCCTTAGAAGTTCCCGAAGGAGACTTCTTAGGGGGGGGGAGGCAGCCTTCTTCTTCTTCGGCTTATGGGCCTTAGAAGTCGAAGAAGAAGAGGCAGCAACAGACGAAGATGACACCTTCCTCTTCTTCGTCAGCTCACGCAGGACAGTCGTCAGGTCCTCCATCCAGGCCGGAGTCGGGCCTATTGCCGAAGCAACACGGCCCGACTGCACCTGTCCGAAGGACCTGGGACTGGGGAAGACACACCATGGGCAGGACCAGCATGGACAGCGCAGAACCAGGAGCGACAGGAACAGCAACCAGCTCAGGAGGCGGCAGGAACAGCGCAGCGGTAAACACAGAAGGGACAGCCAAGCCAGTAGCGGGAACCACATCAGCGACAGGTACGGCAGGCCCAGCCATCGCCTCGTAGAATCATCGGCAGCCAGCGTGGTACTGGCGGCCGGTCCAGTGGGGCGAGCTGCTGGAACAGCGGAAGTCTGGGGCAGGCAACACGAAGAAAACACAGGCGGCGGCGGCATACCCCTCCTCGGTACGGCGGCGACCGGCCCTAGAAGCGGCAGACGGCGTCACCGACACAGCATGGGGAGTGTAGACCAGCGGGGGGAGGGGGGAAGCAGCATAAGCGGCCGTGAAGGTTGTAGTGGAGACCACTCCAAGGTCACCGACCCAGACCTCGCTAGACTCTGCAGCAGATCGTGGATACTAGGCACGCTCTGCAGCCGCAGTGGTCCATACCTGTCCAAGGTCGTCTCCCACGGGCTGTAGCACTGCGGTAGCACAGACAGATTAGTAAGAGGGTTCCCTCACGCACGGGGGGGGGAGGGGGGGACATGCCCCCACCCCGAACGGAAGGAAGACCCCAAAACAAAATACGAGGAAGCTGAGCGGGGGGCAGGAAAGAAGACGAGAATCGGATACCAAGGGAGTCGCGGGAGAGCTTTCCGACGACTTCCTGGCAGACCTTCGCTTCCCCTACCCCCGCACAGCAGTGAAAAGTAATATGAAAATGAAACAGAATACTGCACTTGCGATTCACTTCATAGAACTTAAAGAGGGAAAAATCAATTCCCGGTAAGAGCGGAAACTTGATCCATAATAATATGATGCTATCATAAATATATATGAAAATGAACAATACTGCACTTGCTATTTTCACTTTCACAGCAATAAATCGTAAGGATTAATTCCCGGGTAAGAGCGGAAATTGATCCAAAATTAATTTGATGCAATTAATAAATGAAAATGAAAATGAAAAGAAAACTGCATTGCGAATCCACTTTCATTGCATTCTATTCATACAAAATAAGAGGCTCTTGCCGAGCGCAATCAAGCTCTCGGCAACGAACGCACAGGGCAAAAATATAATGAAAAAGAGTACTTACATCTTTCAATTACACACTTTCGCCCAAAATACATGACTCGGCGTGAGTGCGCCCGCCCTCGGCACCGAGACATAATTCAAGGTTCAATTCATGAAAGAGCGGAAATCGCCGTCTCTACGGCGATAGCTCCATGTTGATTCATAATTAAGTCATGAAAATGAAAACAGTGTACTTACAGTTTCATTTTCAAGTCAAACCAAACCATTAGTAGAAAACACAATATAAACAAAGCATACGACGATGAAGCGGGCAGAGAGCGATGACGAACCACGCCTTCACACCCGCGGCCGAAAGCAAAAGTGAGTTCTTCACCTCTCGGGCGCGCGGGCGCGCGCACGATCGGACAAGCAGTTAACTACCGTCTCCCCTTGTTCGAAGCTTACGACCATCCCAGCTGCCGCTAGTTAACCTTCCTATTGTTAAAGGACCGAGGGTTTGTATTACGTATCGGAACAATTGCATTTTTCCTAACTATACAAACCTGAGGTCCTTTAACAATAGGAAGTAGCTAGCGGCAGCTGGAACAATCGTAAGCTTTCGAACAAGGGGAGAACGGTAGTTAACTGCTTGTCCGACAGTCGCGCGGCTGGGAGGTAAACAAATCACTTTTGCTTTTGGCCCATGCAAAATACGCAGAGTGAGGGGTGGCATGAGGAGGGACTATATGTAAAGGACCTCAGGTTTGTATAGTTTAGGAAAAATGCAATTTTCGACAATTGTCATTTGTTCCGATATGTAATACAAACCATCGTCCTTTAACAATAGGAAGACTCACTTCTTGGTGGGAGGAATCTGAGTCTTTTGATGAACAGACTGGTGTTCGTCCATCCCTGGAATGCCTCCCTGGTCGTAAGAGCGAGGGAGGGATCCAAGCCTCTGTCCGATTGATCGGGGTGTGCACCGCAGGATCAATGGTCAGACCTCTGGGCCGAGTACTAAGAGAGAGGCAAGCGTATCTCTTCGTACCAGCAAGCAAGAACTTGTTCCTGTTTGCAAGAGGCAACATAAAGTATGGGTTGTCTCAAGCTGGCATCCACTTCCTCCCCCTTGTTGGAGGAAGTGGTGGATATACGCTCCTATCCCTAGTGAAAGGGATAGGATGGGGCTCTGTTGAGTAGCTCACCTGCATCTTGTCCTTATCCAGCAGGGTGACACCGTGTCCCTCTAAACCACAGGTAGAGTGGGGAAGAAAAAGATGGGAAGAGGAGCCAGTCACACTCTCCATTCACTCATCCATTCTTATGGTCACACCAGGACTCGATGCTGTTCAGCCTGCGAGGGTCTGGGTTCGCTACACAACGTGTTGAGCAGCCACCACGGGTCCCAAGGAAAAAGATCCAAGGACCTGTGGGCAATATCCCGAAGGTAGAAGGAAGGGCAGTGGTCTGGTTGACCAGACCCCATGCCTTCAGTACCTGCGCCACGGAGAAGTTCTTGCGGACAAGGCAGCATCTCCTTCGCATCGAAGGCGGTGAAGTCCATTAGGGAGGGATTGTGAACGACTCGAACCAATCGTCAGGGACCGAAGGGTTCTGAGTCTTCGCTACGAAGTTCGGTACGAAATCGAGCGTCACGGATCCCCATCCCCTCCCCTGGATGCTTGACTTCGCAGGAGAATCATGCAGTTCCTCAGAGGAAAAGAAGGAAATAGTCGCATGACCTATCCCTCTTCTCTACTTCGGTGATGTCCAGTACCCATACTGGTCTGTCCGTTTGCCACGAAGTCTCTCGCATCCTCCTATCGCCATGCAGCGAAGTTCTCGGTAGTGGTTAGGACGACGACTCCATGGTGGGTGTCAATGGTATGGGTACTGTGACAAGCTATTAAAACGAAGTAATGATTGCTCTGTAAACAACCGAACTAAGTCAACAGCGTAGTTTCGTACTGACTCGGACGCTCTGACAGCTGCCGACTGACTGCGTTCGGTAGGAGGCAAGTTTGTCAAAGCATCCGAGTAAGTCACGTGACCTTCGCCTTTAAAGGGTTATGCCGAGAGACCAAACAAATAATGTATTTGTTTGTCACCAATGCCGGACAGCGAGGTGATGATTCTCTTAAGGCATGTGCCCAACAGGCGAAAGTCAATTGCCTTCTAGAGACCGAGGTACCTGAAGGTAAAACATATCATGGTTGTTGAATCTCAGCTAAGGAGAAACAACACTATGTAACCGTTGAAGACGAAGGTAGATATTGAATGCAACCTACGTCTTCACAGATGAATCGAGAGAAGGATTCTCAAGATTCATAACCTGTGCTTACAAATGACTGAAAACGCTAACCGCTATTTCATTGCTGTCCGGTGAGAAGTCGTAGTTGCAATGAAAGCGGGGCGTTCTTCAGTAATGAAAACACAGGGGAAAGCCGCCTGAAGAACTGCTTCTCATGGGCTGAACATTTGGAAGTAGAGCTGTCAGGTCGGAGAGTAGGCGATGTCTTCTGACACATCTCGTAATTCGGTTGAACAATGAACAATTGTACACCTACGAATAAGAGATATTTTGAAGACAAACTCAGATGTCTGCAAAATCATTCGCATTATCGCAGTGCGATGCAGCGGGAGACTTGTACAGACTTCTGTTACTGTGCGGTAAACAGAAAGATGAAAGAGTCCAAGAGATATCTCTGTTGAAAATTCTCGCAATGTCGAAGGCGATGGAATCTAGCGTCACAGCAGTAGATGGTCCTTCATTATTGCGAGAATCCCCGTTAATCAGAGACCTAAGTCCATGATTGTTAGGCAGAGATACGGTTCGGTAGTCAATCAAAGCAGGGCAGAGAGAGACATACATGACCGTGCATATCGGAGGCCCAGCTGATACTGAGCTGCTATCAGGCAGTTCAATACGCAGTAGTCGAGCCCAAAGACTTTGAGTTGAGCCTGAGCTCTCGCTGACTCGTCATCCTGAGTTGCCAGGTAATCCATTATTCCACGAAGGAATGCGTTCGGCTAGAACTACCGAGCATAAAGATATGCTCGAGTAATTATATTTAGGCGAAACGAAATTTCGGTAAATATAAAAGTTGAAATTGTGGTTGTCGTGACAAAACCATAAGTATATAAAATTGAAACTGAAAACTCCTGGGAGGTTGCAGGCAACCCCGAGTTGCAGTTCAATTAGAATACTTCTCTTATAAGTCGCAATCCGTAGATTAACTAGGATATGCGCCTACCCCTCGGACAATTCAACTGCTTAGTAGAATCATGTCGCGAGGTAATATACGTAGTATATTTGTAGGATTCTGAACAACGATCTCCATCCTAAATTCTTTCCTTCAAGAAAACAAAATAAGGATTGGAGATCGACCTTCGATCTCTATCAAAGAGAGTGAAGGAGAAGTCTTCCTCGAAGGAAAGCTTCAATGGTGAACAGAATACTAAGACGATAGTTCAAGCCCAAACTGGATATTCCCGTCCGATCTTCTCTAGTCCAGGTTGGTCGCCTACTGTGAGATAGTTTCTTCAGCAGCAGTCTTCTTCCCAATGCTAGAAATTCCAGGAATTCGAGCATAGGCGAGGTTCCCGATTATCGTGTATATCGGGGATTCTCGTCTCGCTCACTTTGGACCGTGGTCTTGCGTAAGTGTTGGAGATCGAAAACTCGAACACTGATGCGTTAGAAATTCCGTAGAATTCTAAGCAGTCTGCGAAACCCCCACCGAATTCGCAAACGATATCGGCTGGTGGTCCTCGATTCCCGTAGAAATCGAGAATGGGGCAGGATTCCTCCTCAACGACCGGGCTTACGTCAGGTAGGACCCGAAGGTCCCCCCCGGCTAGCGCAGTCCCCGAACGTGGATCCTACAGAGAAATCTCTGTAGGATCACCTCCCCTTTCCCTCGTAACCGTAAGGAGAGAGGGAATGGGGGAGGAATTGGATACTCGCTCGCCTTCCCAGTGGAACTAGCAGTTGGAGAAAGAGTAGGAACAGCCATCGCCTTGCGGCGATGGCCTCTCAGAGTCTGGGAAAACGCATCGTCAGGAGAAAACGTTTTCCCGCGGAGGGTTACGAACTCTCACTGTAGGTAAGGGTCTGCCGCCACTGTGAACGTCGTCTGGGTGGGCTGATCGACACCTGACAGGAGAGAGCCGATACCGTCCTCCGACTCATTCCAGTCCTCGTCGAGGTCGAAACCTCTCGGGAGGACCGAAGGAGTATTCAAATACGGTGCCGCTGTCGCAGTAGAGGAGGTGGAAGTACCTTGATCGACCGGCCAGAACTGAGAGAGCCTTTCTTGTCCGGAGACGAGAGACTCTGGTTCGAGACAGAATCGGCAAGTTCCGATCGCGGCAGACCCACCGTGCGGTGGGTTCCCTCTCGAGCCCAAAACGACTCGAGCAGAGACGTGGGCTCTGCTGGTGGGAGCGGCAATCCTTCCGCAAGGTCATTATGCTGACGAATCAGCTTAATGACTTCTGCAAATTCCTCTGTATCTCGGGAGTAACCGTGTCTTACGGAGTAGGACCGTCCAGTCCCTCCAACAGACAGATCCCGAGATACTCCTCCTTCGAAAGGAGGAACAGCGGCAGACCCCTGATGGTCGCCTCCAGCTACTTGCGCGTATGTCCTGGTCGGTCCTAGAACCGTGCCTGGTCCATACGGCGTCATAGCGATCGCGAGCGGCGCACCTCTCGCGATCACTCATAGGTACCTCGCTCCTCCCGGTGTAGCCCGAGGAGGTTGAAGGTACAGGAGAGGCAGACCTGACGCTCCCCCCTAGCTCGCTGGCAGGACCAGCGTGCTTGGAGGGCTGCTGCTGATCGTCCACCCGCAGTGGCGATCGAGCAGCAGGCCTAGCCTTGCCGCTCGCCTGGGGCGAGAGGCTCGGCTGAGAACGTCGACGCTGATCTCTAGCGTCAGGCGAGCTGTTGCTGGTTACCGTCTCCGCCCGGTCCGGTCCCGATGGGAGCGGCGTCAGGTGACCTGCTAGGCTCGTTGTCGCGGTGAGACCTGGCGAGCGTCCTCTCGGCGCGTCGAGCCGCTGGTACCAGCCGTGGCTGGTACTGACGAACCGCGGGGACCCCTTCCTCGCCTCAACCCGTGGCTGGTCAGCGACCGTCACGTCAACCCGAGCAGGCCAGCTGGTCGCTGCGAGAGCGTCCACTGGCCTAGCGAGAGTCGTCTGCACGACACTCGCCAGTCTTCTGCTCCGCGCTTCGGTCTTGGCGGCGAGCGAGCTCGAGTTGTCAAGACTTTGGCTGGACGGTCCCGCGGGAGACCGTCCACTCGGTACTTCGCGCTAACGAGAAGCCGAGGCGGATCCTGGTTTAGCGGCAGAACCGCTAGAACCAGGCGAGGAAGTGCCAGCCGAAGCTGGTATCCTCTGCGTTCCCCCCCCCCCGTCTTCTTCTCCTTGGTAGAAGAAAAAGACGGGCCTGTTCCCGAGGGAGCAGGAGGAGCCAGCAGAAGAGCTCCCCGAATCGCCGGGCGAGCGAGCGGCCCTTAGAAGGTCCCGAAGGAGCCTTCTTAGGGGGAAAACCCGGGATTTACCAGCTGGTCGCTGCAAGAGCGGCCGCTGGCCTGGCAAGAGTCACCTGGAGAGTCTCTCACCAGCCTTCTGCTCCGTGCCTTGTCTTGGCGCCGAGCGAACTCTGGCGCCGAAACTTGGCTGCACGGTCTCCCGAGGGAGAACGTACACGTCGGGATCTCTCGCGAACGAGAGACCGAGCCGGAACCTGGCGTAGCGGCATCGCCGCTAGCACCAGGCGAGGAAGTACCAGAGCTAACCGATACTCCTCTGGTCCCCGTCTATCTCTTCCTTACGGAAGGGGAGACGGGCCCCGCTCCCGACCCGGAGCAGGAGGACCAGCAGAAGGACCCCCGTCCCACCGGGGTGGGACGGGCCCTTAGCAGTTCCCGAGAGACTTCTTAGGGGGGGAAGGCAGCTTCTTCTTCTTCGGCTTATGGGCCTTAGAAGTCGAAGTGGGGAAGAGGCAGCAGCAGACGATGAAGACGAAAGATGACAGCTTCCTCTTCTCCTCTTCCTCGTCAGCTCACGCAGGACAGTCGTCAGGTCCTCCATCCAGGCCGGAGCCGGGGCTATTGCCAAAGCAACACGGCCCGACTGCACCTGTCCGGAAGGACCTGGGACGGGGTGGGGACACACCGTGGGCAGGACCAGCATGGACAGGCACAGGAACCAGGAGCGACAGGAACAGCAACCAGCTCAGGAGCGGCAGGAAACAGCGGCAGCGGTAGACCCAGAAGGGACAGCCAAGCCAACAGCGGGAATCACACAGCGGCAGGTACGGCAGGCCCAGCGATCGCCTCGTGAGAATCATCGGCAGCCAGCGGAACCTGGGTCTGGCGGCCGGTCCAGGGGCGAGCTGCTGGAACAGCGGAAGTCGGCAGGCAAGGCAACACGAAGAAAACAGGCGGCGGCGGCAACCCACCTCGGTACGGCTGCGGCCATAGTAGCGGCAGACGGCGTCATCGACACAGCATGGGGAGTGTAGACCAGGAGGGGGGGGGAGCAGCATAAGCAGCCGTGGTAGTAGTGGAGACCGCCCCAGACCTCGCTAGACGCTGCAGCAGCCCGTGGATGCTAGGCACGCCCTGCCTCCGCGGTGGTCCATACCTGTCCAAGGTCGTCTCCCCACGGATGTAGCACCTGCGGTAACATAGAAGATTATTTAGTAAGGAGGGGTTCCCTCAGCACGGGGGGAAGCATGCCCCACCCCGAACGCAAGGAAGACCCCAAATACAAAATACAACGAAGAAGCTGAGCGGGGGCAGGAAGAAGACGAAGAATCGGATACCAAGGGAGTCGGGAGAGCTTTCCGACGACTTCCTGGCAGACCTTCGCTTCCCCTACCCCCGCACAGCAGAAAAGTAATATGAAAATGAAACAGAATACTGCCCTTGCAATTCACTTCATAGAACTTAAAGGGGAAAAGATCAATTCCCGGTAAGAACGGAAAACTTGATCCAATAATATGATGCTATCATAAAAAATATATGGAAAATGAAAATGCAGAATACTGCACTTGCGATTTCATTTTCACATAAAAAAATCGTAAGGATCAATTCCCGGGTAAGAACGAAAATTGATCCAAATTAAATTTCATGTAAATAAATAAATGAAAATGAAAAGAATATTGCAATTGCAAATCACTTCATTGCATTCTATTATACAAATTAAAATTAAAAGGCTCGTGCCGAGCGCAATCACACTCTCGGTAACGAACGCACCAGGGCAAAAAATATAAGAAAAGAGTAATTACATTTTTCAATTACACACTTCCGCCCAAAATACATGACTCGGCGCGAGCGCGCCCGCCCTCGGCACCGAGACATAATTCAAGGGTTCAATTCATGAAAAGAGAGGAAATCGCCGCATCTACGTTGTTTCATAATTAAGTAATGAAAATGAAAACAGTGTACTTACAGTATCATTTTCAAGTCAAACAAACCATTAGTAGAAAACACAATGTAAACAAAGCATACGACGATGAAGCGGGCAGAGAGCGATGACGAACACGTCCTTCACGACCCGCGGCCGAAAGCAAAAGTGGTTTGTTTACCTCCCAGTCGCGCGGCGCGGACTGTCGGACAAGCAGTTAACTACCGTTCTCCCCTTGTTCGAAGCTTACGACCGTTCCAGCTGCCGCTAGCTACTTCCTATTGTTAAAGGACCGATGGTTTGTATTACGTATCGGAACAAGAGAGGAAATCGCCGCATCTACGGCGATAACTCCATGTTGGTTCATAATTAAGTAATGAAAAATGAAAACAGTGTACTTACAGTTCATTTTCAAGTCAAACAAACCATTAGTAGAAAACACAATATAAAACAAAGAATACGACGATGAGCGGGCAGAGAGTGATGACGAACACGTCCTTCACCACCCGCGGCCGAAGCAAAAGTGATTTGTTTACCTCCCAGTCGCGCGGCGCGCGACTGTCGACAAGCAGTTAACTACCGTTCTCCCCTTGTTCGAAGCTTACGACCGTTCCAGCTGCCGCTAGCTACTTCCTATTGTTAAAGGACCGATGGTTTGTATTACGTATCGGAACAATTTCAACCTTCGGTCAACTTTGACTCTACCAAAATGGTCAAAACACGCAATTGTAAGCTAAAACTCTTATGTTTTAGTAATATTCAATCATTTACCTTCATTTTGCAACTAATTGGAAGTCTCTAGCACAATATTTCGATTTATGGTGAATTTATGAAAAAACTTTTTCCTTACGTCCGCGCGATAACTCTTCCGAAAAAAATCATGTGCGCAATTTCATGCATAATACAACTAAAAACAACCCATGGTTGTAGCTTTTATCAATTTTGAAATATTTGCATATAAAAAATGATAAGTGACAAATTTTCAACCTTCGGTCAACTTTGACTCTACCGAAATGGTAAAAACGCAATTGTAAGCTAAAACGTTTATATTCTAGTAATATTCAAGCATTTACCTTCATTTTTTGCAACAAATTGGAAGTCTCTAGCACAATATTTCGATTTATTTGGTGAATTATGAAAAAATAACATTTTCTTTACGTCCGCGCGGTAACTCTTCCGAAAAAATCATACGTGCGATTGTGGTAATGTTTGCACCATTTTAAATTAGCCGTTACATAAAGTTTTATATATGAAAATGTGCGCAATTTCATGTAGAATACAACGGAAAATAATTGAAGGTTGTGGCTTTTCTCATTTTTGAAATATTTGCATATAAATCACGATAAATAGAAAAAAAAACACGTTCGGTCAACTTTGACTCTACCGAAATGGTCGAAAAACGCAATTGTAAGCTAAAACTCTTACAGTCTAGTAATATTCAGTCATTTATCTTCATCTTGAAACAAATTTGAAGTCTCTAGCACAATATTTAGATTTATGGTGAATTTAAAAAAAAAACTTTCCTTCCCTCCGCGCGCAGATTCTCCGCCACAAATCTCCGAAATGCGTACGTTCCATTCTCGGAATATTTGCTCCATTTCATATTAGGCATTTCATAGAGTTTTATATATGGAAATGTGCGCAATTTCCTGTAAAATAAAACGAAAAATATTTGAAGGTTGTAGCTTTTCTTATTTCTGAAATAATTGCATATAAAAAAAATATATAAAAAAAATTTGACATTCGGTCAACTTTAACTCGTCAGATATGGTCAAAAACTGCATTTGTAAGCTAATATTCTTACAGTATAGTAATATTCAATCATTTGTCTTCATTTTGAAAGAAATTGGAAGTCTCTAGGACAATATTTAGATTTATGGTGAATTTTTGAAAAAAATATTTACGTCTGCGCGTTACGAATTCATGCATTATTTTGTGATAATATTTTCTCTGTGTTGCTTTTATCGTTTTACAATGTGTTATATACCAAAATGATCGCAATTTAGTGTACATTACAACAAAAAAAAGTAACTTGTTACCTTTAACTGTTTTACGCACAGAGCGATTTGAATACAATTATATATGAAATTTCGTTTTTGCGCTATCATATATCGCATTATTTGTATACGATAATGATAATTTTTTTCATTTCTGATGGTTGCATACTAAACTTCTGCCAATGACAAAAAAAAAAGGAGCCAAAATGAACTCTTAATCTTGAAAACTAAGCGTGCTGTGATTTTTTGAAAAAAATATTTTTTCCGCTTCCGCGCTCGCTCTGAAACACCTCCGGCACACGGGAGACATTTTTTTTTTACCGCTTCGGCGTTTAAGGGTTAAAAAGATTGAGCACAGCTGAGAACACAATGGGCAAGGTATGACATCTCAGGTCATGAGGTAACTAGGTCTACCTGATAGGATTTTGGTTTTTTAGTTAGTCAGTGACAGCTGATGCATACCTCGAATAAGAAACTCCACCTATGAAAGTCTAGGTTCGTACCCCAAACCAGGACAATTCCATCATCACTTTGCAACATCCAAGACATAAGACAGAAATTTTCTAAAACATAAGTAACAGAAAAAAGACACTACAACCTTCTCTTCATTTTTTGTGACTAGGAAGTCTTCATAAAGATCCAAGGAGTGAGTACTGTTTTTCCGCTTCCTGGGGCTTCTTCTCAGACACTGCGGTTCAATGAAGTGCTTCTTTCTTGGAGATTTAGAATTGGAGCTACATGGCTTAGATTTAGACCTCTCTGTAACACCTTCACTGTTGACTAGTTTTTCTTGCTCGGCTTCCATTTCACTGTGGGATGCTTGGAGAGTAGGTGGTCTTTGGGTGTTCTGAACATTAACAATTTCTGAACTTGCTACTATGTTGCCAATGTTTAAATTTTCCATGCAGGAATTTTTCACTGTGTTGCTAATGTTTAAATTTTCCAAACAGGAATCTTTCACTGTGTTGCCAAGTAATTTATTGATAGCCTGAAATGGATTAGACAAAACTCCTATGGTCTCTGGTTGACTTTTGTACTCAATGTTTGATGCTGTACTCTGTTCCTTATCAGAAATACATACGTCCTTGGATGGCAAAGAAAGTTTCTTGCAAATGTCTTCTGCAACATTTTTGGTGCCAGAACTCTGATTTTGTTCCTGATGGAGAGCAAGTTTCAAAGCTTGCATTGCTTGAATCCTAGGGCTAACCCTTAAACTTCCTTTTTTGCATTTTTTAGTAGTAGCTCCTTTCTCCTTTTGAGATTTTCTTGAAGTGATTCCATCTTCCTTGGGTAAATGTAAAAGACTTTCCGTATCATCTTCCTTTCTAGTGTAACTTGCTTTTTTGCACACTGCTGTATCCTGAACATTGTAGTTATCAGAGTCTGCATTAATATTTTTGGTTAAATTGTCTTCCTCTGTCTGCTTTTTGGAAACAACAGTTTTATGTTTATGAATTTCCATAAGACAGGAATAAACAAATTCCATGTCATTGCTTTTGGCTCTAGCCACTTTATTTTCTTCTTTTGCATGAGCATTGTGTTTCTTTGTAGTGTACTGGTCATTTCCACACATTTTGTTGATAGACGATCTTTTTCCTTGAGTTTTTCAGTTCCTCAGCTGCAGAATTTTTCTCTTTTTAAAATTTGTTTTCTCATTGAATAAACCTTAGTAATGCATCCTATATCAGTACTGCTACTTTTACTGTTTTCTGTTCGTTTCTTGCTCACACAGTTATCAGCATTTATTTGATCAAGACTTCCCTTCTTTTCAGTGGTTGGATCTTTTCTTTCATCACTTGTGTGGAGACACTCACCATCTTCATTTTCTCCATTTGAAATAACTTCATTGGGTATTAACTCTCCTAATTCTTTCCCTTGGTGTTATTACTCAGATAGATTTGTGGGACATCTGTTCCCCCATCACTGATGGAATATGAACCAAGTTCAAAATATATATCAGTATCATCTACAGAGTTGTTTGCATCTCTACTATGATCCCCACAAAGACTGCTGCTAGTACATGATTCTAAGATATTACCATTACATGACTTGTCATTCTCCATCTCTTCATGAAGGAATTATCTTGCTGTATCACCATGTCTGTAAATACAACATGAGCATTAATAAATGAAAATCTAAAATCTATTCCAGTAGTATTTTTGTTCCTTATATATAATTCAGTTTTGGAGAGGGGAGTTATAATAGTTCAAAATATAGCAATGGAAAATTAATTGTTTTAGGATATAGTTATAAAATCTTGATATCATATGTATTTTAACAATACATGATTTTTACTGTGGATTTAAGTAAATAGGCAGATTAACTTCTGTACTCAACCAAGAAAGAATATGAGTCAGAGAAAACAAAACAAAGATTCCCAAAAGTTAGTATGTAGTATTTAGACTCATCCAAGTAAAAAACACCGAGACCAAAACAGTGTAAAGTATAGAGAAAAGCAGGAGGGCACCTGCTGTGAATAAAAAAACCAAACATATCACTTTCTTTAAACAAAACCCACTGCTTTACGGTAGCCTATTGGGGCTTCAGACACTTTTCTTTAAACAAAACCACCCACTGCTTTATGATAGCCTATTGGTGCTTCAGACACTATGTAGGAGTTTCCTTTTCCACCTAGCCTACTTAAGTATGGATTCAGGACCTAGAGCCTGGTGGTGAATTGGTCATTCTTTGTGTTGTCTGTACCTGGTTAAATGAAGGGAAGGAGGACGGCATTTCCTGAAGTTAACTCTTTTATATCATAAAAAAAATCTGTTTTAACACACTCATTACAGGCAGTTCCCACATGCTAGCGGCATCGGTTAACAGCACTTCAGTTTTAATACAATTAGCTAACAACGTTGTTAACCCCATTTTCGGTGCTGGTAAGTGGTTTATTGGCATCAGTAAGTGGTTTATCTGCACCAATACCTGGTAAATGGCACCATTAAGTGGTTTATCTGTGCTTACTGCATTGTAAATGCCATTTATTACCATAATTATTGTAATGTTCCAGTTAACAATGATTTTCAGTTATCGGTGCTTGCACAGAAAAGGAACTCTCCCCCCTTAACCGGGGACTGCCTGTACTTGATATAGCATGAACATATATTAAGGTGGAAATACTTGATGTCATGAAAATTCCTTCAACTATGGGATGTCAAGCTTTATGAACTCTTGAGTATAGGTATTAGTCCCCAAGTCTCTGAAGATTGACACAAGGTTCCGGAACAACCGAACAACCTGCCTTGTTATCATGGTTACGGGTTGTAATATTTCAGCTGGTTAGTAATAACCTCTAACTGTTTGTCATGGAAAGCTTCTTTTCATAAAGTATTTTTTGATAGCCTCTAAATTTTAAAAAATTATGAGGTCTAGGTTAAGGTGAAACTAATGAAGGTGCAGCTGACAGAACAACTTTTTCTAAGGAAGGAATACTGGTATGACCCACCAGATCTGGGAACCATGTCTACTGAGGCCAAAGAGAGGCAATGGTTGCATTTACTGATCAATGGAAATTATCAGTATATGTAATGGAGAAATTTGGGAGAAAAACAAAAAACACAGTTCTCTAAACTGTGGAACTATGGAGGTGTTGACTGTGCTTCTTACTTGGTCTGGGAGTAATGATCAGTAAACAAAAGCTAGTCCTGTGTCAAACTGATGATCCACGAGTTTTGCCATAACCCAGGAATTGATGAGCACAAGAGTGAATCCAAAACTCTGACTACCAGAAAAGAAAGCTGTGATGTGTGCCAATACACTTCATTGTGGAATGATAGTCCTGCAATCTCAGTCTGAGGCCTGTTTCAAGGGTTCAATGGAACCCACGTAGGCCATGTAGGAGAAAGTTATATCCTTCCGCAGAAGCAGAAGCCAAAGGAGGGCAGGACTGATTGAAGCTCTGAATTAGCATAGACCTCATTCTCACCTGAAAGATCTATGCCCACTAGTCTGAAGGCCTGGTTTCAGGCAGCTAGCCTTTCCCAGTGGTGACTAAAGGGGGCTTGTTTCGACAAATGTAGAAATAGATATGTAGTCCTCTGTGTTCTCACAAGATGGTTCATTTCCCTTGGTGGAATAGAGGGTCCATAGAGAAAATCTCTGGGAAACTGCCAATGAGGCAGAAAGTGGAGAAAAATCCACTCAGTTTAGCATACACTGGGGGGTACCAGGATTTCTGAGACCTCGAGTGATCACCAAGCAATCAACCTCCCAGAGGGACAGAGAAAGAGTGGGATAAAAGATATGGGAGTTCAGAATGTCCCAAGGGTACTGGGAGGTGTCCTCCTGGGCAGAAAGGTAATAAAAGCAGAGAATATAACACTGTAAGTCATGTAGTGGACATATTCGTTGATTTGTTTCTACACAGAGGAATGTATTTGGCTAAGAGATCAAAGGCTTGATAAGTTGTCCACTCATTTATCTGTTTCTTTTTTTCACTGACATGTTGATGTAAATTACTACAGACATTTTTTTCACTCAACAACAGTACAAGTCAAGCAGTCCTGGAATTGTATGGCAAGCAGCACTGCTTGCGTTCCCATATTGTTTTTGTGCAGACAAGGATTGTCCTCAGTCACCACTTGAGATGAACATGGCCATCAGGTGTCAGCCTCAATACACCTCCAATGTGTCTGTGACCAACAACCACACCAGGTCTCAAGACCAAGCATGTACAGAGTGAATGGGAAGTCAGAATCATCCACAGGTGATCCTAAGGGATGACGATTGGATGAGTCATGACAAGTCCTCTTGTCTAAGTGGGATGGTAAAGGGTGATCTGTAACTCCCCTGCCAGAGGCTGAACAATCCACCAACGCCAGTGGACCCAAAGAGCTTCGCTCCTTTTAAGTAAGGAGCAAACGTGTGAAGTCTGTTGGAACTTATTTTGAGAGGCCTTGGGCTTCCCATTCTTTTTCCTCCTGCAAGGGGGGAAAGAAGTCAAGGACGAGTAGCAAGAATAGCTGGATGACAAAGAGCAGAAAGAATACTTCTTCCTTGTCTTTTTTCAAGTCTTGCTGGTCTTTAATGCCAAAGGAACTAAAGACATTGATCCTCCTCCTTCAAGGGAGCTGATAAAGCAGTAGTAGACATAGCAGCAAGTGAAGGAGAGAGCTGCTTCTTCAACAGAGCCAGGTTGTCTAGAAAGGAAAATGGACTACCAGGAATTTTGAGAACAGGTCATATTTTTCATAAGTACTCAAATGAAGACATCTTTCAGGTAAGTACCTGATATATCACAGTCAATTAAGGAAGAAGGCAAAACTGTTGCTGGGGATAATGCCTAACTATGGGGGCCACTGGACCCAACACCAGCATCATACTACAGAGGGGCAGGTGAAAGGACTCCTTCACCTCTTGAACACTAACCCCCTGTGGGGAGGGGTTCCCTATTATAGACAGTGGAATAGGAATTGAGGAGGAAGAGGGAGAGGGACTAGAAGGATCTGGTGGAGTCACTGAGGGCTCTAATCTCTCCTCTTCTTCCTACCAAACGTTTCCCACTGAGAAGCCCAGCCAGCACAATCCTTGCAGAGGCAAAAATGGGTACACACCTCTTGACAAAAGAAGACTAGTACTGGTGGGGGTCAACTATGATGGGAGACATGAAGTGCACATAAGGATGCTCCTGTCCCTTGTAATGGTGTTGTCTATGTTTTTTCTCATACGCAAAAGGAGAAAAAAAAGTTCAGAATACAGTTACATGGTAAAAGATAGCAATCCAAATACTTATCAAATTGTTCAACAACAGGGAAAAGGAAGAGTGCAATGACATCGACTCTTCAAAGAAGCTGAAGGAAAATTGGCTAATGATGGAAGCTCAGTGAAGATATTCTCATGCTCATCACCACATCACCAACGGTTAACTACCTTGTACTAAGTTCAATGACTATTATACCTTTTGCTAAGATTACTTATGTTTAATAGGCAATGGTTTGTATAGCAATAACAACTGTGAATATGCACTCTCTACTCCAGAGCAACTGTGCCTCTGCAGAGATGATGGAACTAAACAGTAATCCTAGAACACGATAGTGTCTACCCTGTGAATAGGTCCAAGCTGACCAATGTCAACACCCATGTGAACAGTTGTGTGTCATTGCCAGCCTTGAGCACAAAGCTGTAAAATGGTACAATCTTGCAGACAAAGTGAGCCCTCACTCTAAGGCCTACCTGTCTGCTCACTATCAGTACCATTGTAATTAGTCAACACACCTTGGTACTGAGGATAACATGTGGAATATGTTTCAAAGCTCCCTAGGTTTGGTGAATGCTTAGGCTAACAATAGTCAGTTTCAACTCATCCGGCCACTCATGTTAACTATTCAGACTATTTTTCAATAATATTAGAATATTTCTATTTACAAAGAACCCTCATACCCTTACAATTAAATCATAAAACATGTAAAAGCACATAAAAGACAAGCTTTTATCAGCCTACTCTAATCAGTCACAAACAAATGACGGGTTTCCTATACGTAGTTAAGTTTGATCTTGTTTGTATACACATAGACCTATATTCACAAACTGTTCTAATCACAAGACTTTCTCATTGTTCAAAATTTATATCTACGTCAAAAAAACTGGAATAAAAACCTCTTATGGTGCTGACCATTAGAACATGACAATTTGTCAAAAATTGCATTTTTCCTAACTATACAAACCTGAGGTCCTTTAACAATAGGAAGTAGCTAGCGCAGCTGGAACGGTCGTAAGCTTCGAACAAGGGGAGAACGGTAGTTAACTGCTTGTCCGACAGTCGCGCGCCGCGCGACTGGAAGGTAAACAAATCACTTTTGCTTTTGGCCCATGCAAAATACACAGAGTGAGGGGTGGCATGAGGAGGGACTATATGTAAAGGACCTCAGGTTTGTATAGTTAGGAAAAATGCAATTTTCGACAAATTGTCATTTGTTCCGATACGTAATACAAACCATCGGTCCTTTACAATAGGAAGACTCACTTCTTGGTGGGAGGAATCTGAGTCTTTTGATGAACAACTGGTGTTCGTGGCCATCCCTGGAATGCCTCCCTGGTCGTAAGAGCGAGGGAGGGATCCAAGCCTCTGTCCGATTGATCGGGTGTGCACCGCAGGATCAATGGTCAGACCTCTGGGGCCGAGTACCAAGAGAGAGGCAAGCGTATCTCTTCGTACCAGCAAGCAAGAACTTGTTCCTGTTTGCAAGAGGCAACATAAAGTATGGGTTGTCTCAAGCTGGCATCCACTTCCTCCCCCTTGTTGGAGGAAAGTGGTGGATATACGATCCTATCCCCTAGTGAAAGGGATAGGATGGGGCTCTGTTGAGTAGCTCACTGCATCTTGTCCTTATCCAGCAGGGTGACGACCGTGTCCCTCTAACCACAGGTAGGGGGGAAGAAAAGATGGGAAGAGGAGCCAGTCACACTCTCATTCACTCATCCATTCTTATGGTCACACCAGGACTCGATGCTGTTCAGCCTGCGAGGGTCTGGGTTCGCTACACAACGTGTTGAGCAGCCACCACGGGTCCCAAGGAAAAGGATCCAAGGACCTGTGGGGCAATATCCCGAAGGTAGAAGGAAGGGCATGTGGTCTGGTTGACCAGACCCCTGCCTTCAGTACCTGCGCCACGGAGAAGTTCTTGCGGACAAGGCAGCATCTCCTTCGCATCGAAGGCGTGAAGTCCATTAGGGAGGGTATTGTGAAGGACTCGAACCAATCGTCAGTTACCGAAGGGTTCTGAGTCTTCGCTACGAAGATCGGTACGAAATCGAGCGTCACAAATCCCCATCCCTTGTGCTTGACTTCTCAAGAGAAGTCATGCAGTTACCTAAGACGAAAAGAAGGGAATAGTCGTATGACCTATCCCTCTTCTCGACTTTGGTTATGTACAGTACTCATACTGACAGCTATTAAGAGAACTAAGTAATGATTGCTCTGGAACAACCGAACTAAGTCCACAGCATAGTTTCGTAACTGACTCGGGCGCTCTGACAGCTGCCGACTGACTGGTTCGGAATCAGTAGAGGCAAGTTGTCCCCAAGCATCCGGGTAAGTCACGTGACCTTCGCCCTTTAAAGAGTTATGCTGAGAGACCAAACAAATAAAATATTTGTTAGTCACCGATGCCGACGGCACGGCGATGATCTCTTAATGCAATAATCTCAAAAGGCGAAAGTCAATTGCCTTCAAAAGACCGAGGTCCCTGATGGCAAGGAAAAAATCTCATAGACGTTGGATCTCAGCTTCAAGGTAGAAACAACACTATGTGACGTTGAGACGAAGGTAGGCAATGAATGCAACCTACGTCTTCCAGCTGAATCGAGAGAAGGAATCTCAAGATTCTAAACCTGTGCTTACAAATGACTGAAAACGCTAACCCGCCATTTCATTGCTGTCCGTTGTGCAATGAAAGCGGGGCGTTCTTCAGTAATGAAACACAGGGGAGTGCCGCTTGAAGAACTGCTCTCATGGGCTGAACGTTTGGAAGTAGAGCTGGCAGGTGTGGGTAGTAGGCGATGTCTTTCAATACATCTGCTAATCCGGGGTGAACAATGAACAATTGTACACCTCCGAATACAAGATATTTTGAGGACAAACTCAGATTCCGCAAATCATTCGCATTATCGGGATACGATGCAGCAAGAGACTATTACAGAATTCTGTTACCGTGAGGTAAACAGAAAGATGAGAGTCGAATAGATATCTCTGTTTAAAATTCTCGCAATATCGAAGACGATGAATATGACAATTTGTCTAAAATTGCATTTTTCCTAACTATACAACCTGAGGTCCTTTTTACAATAGGAAGGTACTAGCGGCAGCTGGATAGGTCGTAAGCTTTCGACAAGGGTTCGGTAGTTAACTGCTTGTCCGACAGGCGCGCGCGCGCGACTGGAGGTAAACAAATCATTTTGCTTTTGGCCCAAGCAAAAACTGCAGAGTGAGGGTGGCATGAGGTGGGGCTATGTGTAAAAGGACCTCAGGTTTTGTATAGTTAGGAAAAATGCAATTTTAGACAAATTGTCATTTGTTCCGACACGCATAAACCTTCGGTCCTTTTACAATAGGAAGACTCACTTCTTGGTGGGGTGGAATCTGAGTCTTTTGTGAAC
>NC_061100.1:123840777-123916996 GCF_015104395.2 Macrobrachium nipponense | reverse complement strand
ATAGGATACCCTCAACAAACTTTGTGTCTGTTAGTCTGTTATAATGATTCACTGAGACGTTTTATGGATACTGACACGTTCTGTGGTACCTCTGAACATTTTGTTGAATTAGGTATTCTTACATTTCAAGATTTTTAAAGGAAACATACAGTTAGATTATTCCTTCAGCTGAGTAAGAAAAATAATAGTCGTCTTAAAGCAATTTTTAATTGTACTTTTTTTTAGAGGGTCAACAACATTTTTAAGACGGAGTAATCTTATTTTTTAGTGAGTCATAAAGTAAATAATAAGATCTCTAATTTATAATTAGTTTATAAAAAAATAAGTTTTAAGGAATGTGAAATTATACTTTTTAAAGGTAAGAATATTTATGCAATATTCTCTGTAAAGTTTCTTTGGTAAATATACTATATATGTATGTGGATGCAGCCTTGCCTGTCATCTCAGCCCCCCTGGCAATGGGCCTGGTAATCCTGGGGTTTTTAGACTAGGTCTGTGCTTCTTTTCTCATATCTTTGCTTCTCGGTTCTATGTTGACAAATGTGGATTTGACTCCCCTTCTGTCTCCGATGGTCTGAGTTTTGATTTTTATAATGCTGCTGGTATGTACACATCCAATGCTTTTCAAGACATTTTCCAAAGTGAAGGTTAAATGCACCAGATATTCATGTTTACCTGTGAGTCCATTGAGTTCTGCTAGGTGATCAAGGTTGTGGGAGGTTTCAAGTCCATAGAGTTACTCATATGTCCATACATATGCTGTGGGAGTTGTGAAGTACATGCAAATGAGTTTATAGTGGCCTCAGAAGGGGAAGTCAGGCTCAGTTTTAAAGGTTATGTTGTCTAGGAAGAATGGTTCTTTCTCCCTGCGTCTTCTAAATTGACTTTATTCTGTGTTGAAAGAGCTGTCAACTAACAAGTTTCTGCCAGAGGCTCTTTCTCTTGTACAACTGCTTCAGTTTTTCCCTTTCATTTCTCTCACACAGATGTGGCAATAGTGCACATTTCAGCCATTTTCCTCATTCCAGTTAGGGCTGTGCCGGTGTTCACACATCCCAGGGATTTGTTTCAAAAATTCTGCTTTTGAGTGCTATTTTTGGTCGACATGGAGAATTTCTCTGCAGAAGAAAGTGCAGTACAGATGCTCTTCTATTTACGAACTAGTTACATTTTGAATGGCTGTTTGTATCTTGATTTGTTCGTAAGTGCAATATGATATATGTGAAGTCAATACATACAGTACTGTATACATGTTTTTTTATCCTAAAGCACAATACATACTAGTACCATGCTGTATTTTATAGAGTATGTACTTTATTAATACAAATGATGCATAGAACCTAAATGTAAGTATGAATTGTGATGAGAGTAGTTTATAGAGCACTTTACCAATACATACAAGTGATATGTAACACCTAAATAAGTAAATTGTGATAATGCAGTAGAGTACTATTGTTTTTTATACCTTTGAAACTGGTGTCATAAGCTTGACATGATGGATGAGAGGAGGAGGAGAAGGGTTTGGAATTACAGGGGCGGCAAGTCATCAACGTCAGTGTCATCTTTGGGAAGGATTTTTTCAGCATCACTCTTCATTTGGGGAGGAAGTAGTCAATGGAGGTGGGGAGGCTGGTGAGGTTGAAGGCACTGTTTGAAGAATTTGTTGTGGAAGTTTCTATTGTTTTTCTTTTCTTTTCATTGTATATATGATAACAGTTCACAGCATCATTGGGTTTGTTGCTACTTTCAAGAATCTAAACTTTTGGATCCTGAATCTCAAAAATAGTCAAGTGTTTAACCTCAAATCAGACAGTAGTATGGGCACCAATATCCTCCCCAGAGAGTGGAATTGATAATTTTGGCATGATGCTTCTGTCTGCATCCTTTCACCAGATGGAAAGTATTTGGTTAATGAAAGGAAAACCATGACTAGAGTTGGCACATAGAATTTCAAGATAGAGCATCTTTCCCCCAAGATTCCTCCTTCAATAGGAACTCAAAAACCTCTGAAGGATATGGGTATCCTGCATACTAATGTAGTGAGAACCATGGAAACAACTTTTCCAGTTTAGTGAATATAGCATGTCCAAAATATTGTAGAACCAATGTCATCTGTGGGTGGCCTCAGCCAACTGTCCCTTCACTTTTAAAATAATCAATCATATGAAGAGTTTCAGAATTTTGGTGACTGGGAAATGATTTAATGGCAGAAGTTGTCTCTGCCATCCCAGTATCTAATAATTCTACAAAGGAATGGGCAACACTTATTCCTCCTTTTCAGAGGAAAAAGCTCCCATTGGACATGACTACCCATCAGGTTGGGACTCCTATAAGAAACATCACAGATGGGATAGCACTGGCCTAATTTCATGCTGGGCTCCATCTCCTCAGCATGATGACCTCTGCTACTATGCTGGAAGTAGCCACAAGAGAGCTTTTAAATCCTTGTTACATTCTTTCCCCTCCTGTCAGGACCTTTTTAGAGAGTGCTGTTGCACAACTCACTGAATGAGACCAACCATAGAATTGCACCATATATCCACTTCTTAGGTTTCCAGATAGTAAAGGAATTATACAAATTCAAGGTCATGCCTTTCAGGTTAAACATTGCCCAAAGAATCTTCACAAAATTAGCAGGAATAGTTGTCCAAGAACTGGTGACCTGCCCCAGATGTTTGGCTAGTCTTGGGAACCACCAAAGCTTCTGGGCCTGTTAGAGTTTGCAGCTGTGGTAGATCTAATTCTCAAATAGCAATTTGAAGTATATGTAAATAGAGTTTGGGTCTCGCATTTCAGGGAAAGGCCTTGTGATCACCTTCATCTGAGGAGTCAGCGAGTGGGGAAGATACTCCATCTGTGTACCTGACCTTACCTTACAGACCTTACATCTTGTTCAGGTTGTCCCAGGTCCCTCAGTGTGAGGCACCTCTAATGTCTACCAGAGAGCTGCGAGTGCATCTTCCGGTATATTTTGCATCTTCCAATCTTGGATGGTCTGAGATGCAGCTTAGATATTTTTCGAGCTTATTCTTGAACACATCTACGCTCACTCCTGATATATTCCTCAGATGAGCTGGCAACGCATTGAATAGACGCTGCATTGTCGATGCTGGTCCGTAGTGGATTAATGTCCTGTGTGCTTTCCTTATTTTTCCTCGTATAGTTTTGGGCACTATTAATCTACCTCTGCTTGCTCTTTCTGATATTTTTAGCTCCATGATGTTTTCGGCAATTCCTTCTATGTGTTTCCATGCCTGAATTATCATGTAGCGTTCTCTTCTCCTTTCTAGACTATATAATTTTAAAGATTGTAGTCTTTCCCAGTACTCAAGATCCTTAACTTCTATTCCACCTGTAAAGGACCTTTGTACACTCTCTATTTGTGCAATACATATGTATCCTTTTGATAGTGTGGGTACCATATCATATTGCAATATTCAAGTGGACTACGAACATACGTTTTATAAAATGGACTACGAACATACGTTTTATAAAGCATAATCATGTGTTCAGCTTTTCTTGTTTTGAAGTGCCATAACAACATTCCCATTTTTGCTTTACATTTTGCCAATAGAATTGCTATTTGATCATTGCATAACATGTTCCTATTCAACATCACACCAAAGTCTTTAACTGCTTACTTATTTGTGATTGTCTCATTATTAGGTCCCCTGTATGCATATAGCTTTCCTTCTCTATCTCCACAATTTATTGATTCAAATTTATCAGAGTTAAATACCATCCTATTTACCTCTGCCCAATCATATACTTTGTTAAGGTCTCTTTGTAGCACGTTCCTATCTTTATCCTAATTAATTTCTCTACTTATTCTTGTGTCATCGGCGAAACTACTCGCTACCGATTCCTTAACATTACTGTCTATGTCTGCAATCATAATAACAAACAGTAATGCAGCTAACACCGTACCTTGTGCACACCAGATATTACCTTAGCTTCATCCGATTTCTCATCGTTTGCAATAACTATCTGTTTTCTGTTGTGTAAAAATTCTTTTAACCATCTTCCTACTTTGTCCACTATATTATGTTTTCTAATTTTCTTCGCTAATATATTATGATCTACCTTGTCAAAAGCTTGTGCAAAGTCTAGATAACCACATCTGTTTCTTTTCCGTTTTTCATATTTTTGTATATGTTCTGACGGTGGACTAACAGTTGGGTTTGTGTACTTTTTCCGGATACAAAAGCATGTTGTCCCATATTAAACAAATTATTTTTCATTAAATGTTTCATAATATTTTTCTTCATTACCCTTTCATGCACTTTCATAATATGTGATGTTAGACTCACAGGTCTATAATTACTTGCCTCTAGTCTTGATCCAGTTTTGAAAGTAGGGGTAATATATGCTAATTTGTGCTCATCATAAATCTTGCCTGTATCTACACTTTGTCTTAATAATATTGCAAGTGACTTTGTGATAGAATGAACCACTTTCTTTAACAAAATAACAGGGACACCATCAGGCCCAGCTGCAGCTCCATTTTTAATTTCATTAATAGCCTGCACAATATCGGCTTCATTAATATCTATCTGATAAATATTCACTATTTTCATCCCTTATTTCTGTATCATTATCTTCATTATCAATTCTAGGGGTGAATTCTCTCATATCTTTCTGCCAATATGTTGCTTATTTCCTTTTTTTTTCATTCGTTAATCTCCCTTCAATTCTTAGAGGGCCTATTTCTATTCTTCTTTTATTCATCTTTTTCACATACGAGTACAATAGTTTGGGGTTTTGCTTGATATTTACTAGGGTTTTTTCTTCCAAGTCCCATTTTTCATTTTCTTTTGATTGTATTATCTTTTGTTCTGCATTTTCTATCTTACTTTTTAGTTCCATCACTTTCCATGCATTTTTTTCTTTTGCAAGACCTTTTTACCACTTTCTGATTTTCTGGAACAAGATCCTTCTGTCTCTTGGTATGCATGACTGATGTTTACTTTTCTTCTTCGGTATATATTTATCCACTATTTTCTCTAATATTTTATATAATATCTCCGTATTTACGTGTATATCATTACTTACGAAAATGTTATCCCAATCTTTGTTTAATTCTTCATTTACACCTGACCATTTTATATTTTTACTGTAGAAATTGTATTTTCCATATCCTTCCCACTTTTTCATTTCTTGCTTATCTCTGTTTTCACTTGCTTCAGAATGGACTGTTAATTCTATGACATTATGGTCTGAAATACTCGCATTATAAACTATTATTTCTTTAACATAATTCACCTCGTTCACAAATACTAGGTCTAAAGTATTTTCCTTTCTTGTTGGCATGTGATTTATTTGTTGAATGTTGTATTCTAGTAGCATATCTAATAGCTTTTTGAATTGCCTCTTATCTTCTGCACTACTATTACTCTCTTTTTTTATATGTATGAATACATCCACAATCTCCCATTCGTTCTTTCCAGTCTACAAAAGGAAAGTTGAAGTCTCCGGATAGGAGAATAGTCCATTCCTTTTGATTTCTACATATATCATCCAATTTTTCTATTATTGTGTCAAACTCTTCAGTATTAGGGGTTCTATATATTACTATATTCATTAATTTTTCAGATTCAAATTCTACTGCTATTAGTTCACATTCTGAGTCACTATATATCTCATATATTTTTCCTTGTTTTTTTGTCTTTCCTATATATCGCGGTTCCCCCTTGATTCCTATTTTTTCTATCTGATCTATATGTTTGGAACCCTTTTATTTGATCATCATTACCAGTATCTTGGGAATACCAGGTTTCACTTATATTCATTATATCTATTTTCTTTTCAATTTGGGTTAGTTCGTCTAAGAACTCTTATTTTTCTTTTTCACTTATATAACTTACCCGGTGGTTACATATAGCTGTCGTCACCTGACATCACGGCAGAATTTGAAATTCGTGGTAGCGCTAATGGTTTGACAGGTGATCCCTCTACTCCTGCCCTCTACCGGGTACCGGGAACCATTCCAACAATAAATCAGAAGTTTCCTGCCGTCGGAACCGATAACACGGTTCCTCTGCTGGTTGAAATTTGGATTTGATCATCTTGGTTTTCTCCTTTTGGTGATGTACCTTGAGTTTACTGATCTTTTTGCTAGCACTATAGTTATTTTGGTTTTGATATTGTTGTCCTTTTTAGGATTTATTTTGAATTTTTCACAATGTCTGACACCGGCTCTATTCAGTATAGGGCGTGTAGTAGTGGGTGTAAGACTAGACTTCTTAAAGCTTCACTTTATCCTCATTCTACTTGTGTTAGTTGTAGGGGACGTGAATGTTCTTTTGAGAATACGTGTGAAGAATGTAAGTCTCTAACATCTCAGGAGTGGAAGGCACTGGGAAAGTATATGAGAAAGTTAGAAAAAGATAGAATCAGAAAGGCTTCACAGAGATCTTCTTCTAAATCAGTAAGTAGCCAGGATATTCCTCTGAATTCTGTTAATCCTGTTCCTATTAACCCCGTAGTGGTTTCTCCTGCCCTCGAATCTGTATCTCCCGATCCCGTGTCAGTATTACGAGCCGATATGGACTCGAAATTTGTCTCTTTCCTCACCACTATGCAGAAAATGGGTGAGACAGTGCAAGAGGTGGTAGTTAAGTGTGATAAATTACTTAGTGCAAGTTTAGTGGAGGAGGTGGCTGTTCGGCCCGTTCGTTCTCCTAGGTCTAGGCCCCTGTCAAACTCCTCAGATCCAGGGAGGAGGCATGCCGAAAACCGAAGGGAGGCGAGCGGGATCTGCTCCCGAGCAGTCGCCCCCTCAAGCAATCCTGTAGCCGTATCCCAGGATGCTGTCGCTCACCATTGGAAAGGTGTTGCGAGGAAGTGTTTTTCGTCAAGCGACTCTAGTTCAGATGTTTCCTCGTATAGAGGTTGGCGTAATAAGACTTCTAGACCGCTGAAAAGGTCTCGCGATGTTTCGCCTGCTGCGGTTCCCAAGAAGGTGGCGGCTGCCGAACCTTCTTGTAGTTTTTGGGAGGAGCCTGAAGCCTTTTCTCCGGCGGTTTTGATTTATCGCCCTTCTCTCATAGAAGTGGAGAAGCCGAACACGCACACTCCTTCGGAGCCTTCTCCACAGCCTCCTCAAGCGATAACTCCTGCGGCTCCAGACGTGTTTGTGGATCATCCTTCTACTCCTCCCGCGCCTTCTACGTCGGTGGATCCTCAACCTTCGGTGTTTGAACAGATGAATGCCAAGTTAGGCAGTATTTTGGAGCTTTTTGGCAAGTCTCTTTCGTCCCCGAATGCGCTCCCGACCGCCTTACATCTTCCGCAGACTACTCTGCAGTCCTCTTCGCAGGCTCCTTTTCAGTCGCCTCTTCAGGCTCAGACTCTCCATGTGACTTCTCTTCAGATGCCTGGTCGGACTCCTTTCCTGACTCTGTCTATGGCGCCAACGCAGCCGCCAACGCAGCCGCCAGCTCAGCTGCCCGGATTCGTCTCAGTACAGGCTCAGACGTCTTCTCCTGCTTTCTCGCAACCTCCTCGGGTGCATCAGGGTGTGACTTCGCCGAACAGGATTCCTCTTCCGATGGAATGTTCGCCAGTTTCGTCGAAGGAAGCTTCGGATTTGGAAGAAGAAGGAGAAGTACTTACTGAAAAAGACAAGCATTTGTCGGGGTATAAGCAACTTTTACGATCCTTCGTTGACAACTTTGGAGATTCTTTTGCACCTTCCGTTCCAGTTTCTCCTAGTTCGCAGTGGAAAAAGGACAGTAAGCCTGACTCCTCGTCCTCGTTCACGCGTCTCGTCCTCTCGATTTCGGCTAAGAAGGCTATCAAGAAAGTTAACGCTTGGCTTTTGGAGAAGAGGGAACAGGGGAAAAATGTTTTCTGTCTTCCCCCTTCGAGACTTTCGTCAAGGAGCCGTGTCTGGTATGACACTGGAGAAGTTTTTTCCCTGGGTGTGACTGCCTCCGCTCAGGGAGACTTTTCTAGTCTCGTGGACTCTTCTCGTAGATCAGCCCTTAATACTGCTAAGATTTTCTTTTCGCCAAATGAACTGGATCATCTTTGCAAGAGTGTTTTCCGTGTTTTTGTAGTTGTTAGCTTCCTAGATTGGGCCATTGCTTCGCTGGCCAGGAAAGTCAAGTCATTTGGACTTTCGGAGGAGCAGTTGAAGGATTTTGCCTCGGTACTGGATTGTATCGATAAAGGCATCTGTGATGGAGCTTCGGAGCTCGCTGCCATTTTCGCCTCTGGAGTATTGAAGAAGAGACAGATTTGGTGCTCCTTCTTGTCGAAAGGGGTCTCATCGAACCAGAAGTCTGCCTTGCTCTTCTCTCCTTTGGACAAGAAGCACCTTTTTCCGCAAGAGATTGTGAGCGAGATTGCTCAATATTTAACACAGAAAGCGACCCAGGATCTTTTATCACGGTCAGTGAAGAAGCCCAGGAAGATAGCTCTGGTTCTTTCTGCTTCTCGGAGTGCTCCCTCCTTGGAAGCTCCTAAACCATTTCGAGGGAGAGCTCCCGTTCGATCTTTCTCCAGGTTTCGTGGGAGAGGTAGAGCCTCATCTAAAACCACTCCCTCTTCCATCAAGAAGTAGGCCCGTAGTCCTCCACACAGCAGTAGGAGCCAGATTACACCTTTTCTGGCAGACCTGGTTTCATCTCGGAGCGGATCCTTGGACGGTCCAGGTCCGAAGGAAGGATACACCATTCCGTTCATCAAGCACCCCCATCTCACAGAATTTCCTGTGAATTTGTCAGCTTACTCGGAGAACTCCGAAAAATTTGCCGCCCTCCATCAAGAAGTTCTCGCCTTACTAGCAAAGAGGGCCATAGAGTTAGTGGACTCTCCGCAGGAACCAGGATTTTACAATCGCCTTTTCCTGGTAAAGAAGGCCACGGGGGGTTGGAGACCGGTGTTGGACGTCAGTGCCCTGAACGTCTTTGTCCTGAAGACGAAGTTTTCTATGGAAACGACCCAGTCGGTATTAGCAGCGCTTCATCCTGGAGATTGGATGGTTTCCATAGACCTTCAGGACGCCTATTTTCATATTCCGATTCATTCGGAATCGAGAAGATTCCTGAGATTCGTGTTCCAGGGCCGCATTTATCAGTTCAGGGCCCTCTGGTTCGGCCTGTCGACAGCTCCACAAGTGTTCACCAGAGTTCTGTCGTCAGTAGCAAAGTGACTTCATCTGGACGGAATACGAATCTCCATGTATCTAGACGATTGGCTTCTCAGGGCAAGTTCCAGACAGAAGTGTGTGGAGGACCTACAAAAGACTTTAAGGCTGACGGACAGCCTAGGTTTGTTAGTAAACAAGGAAAAGTCGTGTCTCACTCCTTCTCAGGAGATAGTTTATTTAGGAGTGAGACTGAATTCAGTTCTTTTTCAGGCTTTTCCGTCTCTCCAAAGGATCGACTCTTGCCTGAACAAGATAGACGAATTTCTCGTCAGACAAACTTGCTCGGCGAATCAGTGGATGAGCCTTTTAGGAACCTTGGCCTCAATAGAACAATTTGTAAGTCTGGGCAGGCTCAACATGAGACCACTTCAATTTTACTTGAAATAGAAGTGGCAAAGGAAGAAGTTCCCAGACTCCTTTGTGTTCCCCATCTCAGTAGGAATCAAGCAGGACCTCCTTTGGTGGAAATCAGAAGGAAGGCTAGAGGAAGGCTTGTCTCTTAGCCAGTTGAGCCCCAACCTTACGCTCTTGTCAGACGCATCGGACAAAGGGTGGGGAGCTACTCTGGGGAGAAAGGAAGTGTCGGGACTTTGGCAGATTCATCAGAGAAGCTGGCACATAAATCTAAAAGAGTTGAAGGCGATTCATTTGGCTCTAATGCACTTCAAGACAGAGGTAAGAGGGAAAGTAGAGCTGGTTCAAGCAGACAACACCACTGCTCTCTCTTACATCAAAAAACAGGGGGGACACACTCGTTCTCTCTGTGCGAGGCAGCGAGAGACCTACTCATTTGGGCGAAAGAGAACAAGGTTGTCTTGAGCACAAGATTTATTCAAGGCTCGAAGAATGTAAAGGCAGACATTCTCAGCAGGAGAGGGCAAGTCCTCTCCAAAGAGTGGACGCTACATCCTCAAATATGCAAGAAGCTTTGGGGGATTTGGGGATGTCCTCAGTTGGATCTCTTCGCCACAAACAAGACAGCTCGTCTACCACTGTATTGCTCCCCAGTTCCAGACGAGGAGGCGTTTTACAGTGGATGCCATGCTTCTGGACTGGTCAAATCTGGATCTTTAATGCCGTTTCCCGCCTTTTCAAAATGCTAAGACTAGTTCTGGCAAAGTTCAGAGGTCATCAGATCGTCAGGATGACTGATAGCCCCCTTTTGGCTGGCCAGGGAAGGGTTTCCGGACCTACTACTGCTGTTGACGGACTTTTCGAGAGAGTTACCGTTAAGGAAGGATCTACTCAGACAGCTCCACTTTCTGAGGTTCCATCACAACTAGTCCGCTCTTCGACTAGTCGCCTTCAGACTGTTGAGCATCTCCTCAGAAAGAGAGGATTTTCAAAGAGAGCTTCAAGGGCTATTGCTAGACCCAGAAGAGAATCCTCTGATCGAGTGTACCAAGCTAAGTGGGTCCAATTCAGAGCTTGGTGCAAAGAAGAAGGAATTTCGTCTTCTAAGACCTCTATAGCTCAGTTAGCTAACTTCTTTCTTTTTCTGCGTGAGAATAAGAAGCTTTCTACCCAGACGATTAGGGGTTATAGAGCTATGTTGTCTTCTGTGTTTAGACATCGAGGATTAGACATTTCTAATAATCAAGACCTCTCAGACCTGATTCGTTCCTTTGATACGACCAAGACAAAGGAGTCAAGAACAGTAGCTTGGAACCTGGATGTAGTTCTTAAATGGCTGATGTCAGATAGATTCGAACCGATCTCCTCTAGTTCTTTTAGAGATCTGACTAGGAAGACACTTTTTCTTTGTGCTTTAGCATCAGCTAGAAGAATCAGTGAGCTGCATGCTATTGATAAGAGTTGGATTTGCTAAGGGCAATGCCATTTGCTCATCAATGCTGGGTTTTTTGGCTAAGAATGAAAATCCCTCACGTCCTTGGCCTCGTTCTTTCTCTATAAAGAACATTTCGGAGTTAGTCGGGCCTTATGAGCCTGATGTCTTTCGTCCAGTGGAGCAATAGGACATATGTGCAAAGGACCAAAGGTATAAGAGGCAAGAGTGATAACCTGTGGTGTTCAGTGAAAGATCCTTCTCGTCCTCTTTCTAAAAATGCGCTCTCCTTCTTTTTAAGGAATTTGATTTCTGAGGCACACGGACAATGTCAGGACTCAGATATCAAAGTGTTTAGAGTCAAAGCTCATGAAATTAGAGCAGTGTCTACGTCTATGGCCTTTAGACGTAATCTGTCTTTGAAAGACATTATTAAATCTACATATTGGATAAGCAATTCTGTCTTCGCATCTCATTATCTGACAGATTTGCAAACCACATATGAAAATTGCAGTACATTGGGGCCATTCATTGTGACTGATACGGTATTGGGTGAGGGAGAGAAGGATGTATCCCATCCTCACTAACTTTTATCTTGATTATGTTTTTTGTATTTTTAAGGTTGTCTGAAGATACAAGGGTTTTTTGAGTATCTTTCAGTCTTTTAATGTCATGGTGTATTTCTTAACCGGTTGTGGTGATCCCTCGTTTTTCATTGTATTTTGTGGTGATTTGTACTGCACCCTGAGCAGGGGCATTATAGTCTTGTCCGTTACAGTCACGTCCTCAACGGCAAGTACTTATTATTGTGTCCGACACACGGATCCATATATCCTGTGGGTACAATAAAGGCCAGCAGACTACAGAGGCAGTAACCACTGAGTCAGCGGTCTTTAAAGGTAAGGAACCTATATCTCCGGATAATTCCAACAGTTGTTATTTTAGCTGCCATTGTCCCACCACCTAAATGTGTCAATCAGCTATATGTAACCACCGGGTAAGTTATATAAGTGAAAATGACATTTTTATAATAATATAAAGTTTCACTTATACTTACCCGGTGGTTACATAACAAAGCCCGCCCTCCTCCCCTCATATGGACAGGTAGGCATGAAACTTCTGATTTATTGTTGGAATGGTTCCCGGTACCCGGTAGAGGGCGGGAGTAGAGGGATCACCTGTCAAACCATTAGCGCTACCGCGAATTTCAAATTCTGCCGTGACGTCAGGAGACGACAGCTATATGTAACCACCGGGTAAGTATAAGTGAAACTTTATATTATTATAAGAATGTCATTTTTAGTTACCCATAACTAAACCCTGCGCATTTATCACTATGATGGTTTGCGTGTTATCTCCTTCATTTAATATGGGTAATAATAAGGATTTTCCCATGTCTCTTTCCTGTTCTGGTATGTTGTTCTTTTCTTCATTTCCAGAAATTTTGACATTAAAAAATCCAACTGGCAAAACAGGTCAACCTGATTATCATCCATACAAGTTATGATACATATAGATGACTCCGTGAGAGGTTGGGGAAGCCATTGAAAAGATTGTCTCAATTTGGGAAGTTGGTCACCTTTTCTTGGGAGAAGTGTCACATCAACTTCTGGGACTAATGGCTGGCTTTCCATCTCTCAGAAAACTGAAACTTCCAAAAGGGACCCACATTTTTTAGGTCCTAGACAATATGACTGCAGTGTCTTCTGTCAAGGGGTTGGGCTCATGCTCAGCCATTCTCAGTGCAGTAATGCTATGTATCCTGTGGATGGCCCAAGTAAGAAAGTGGTACTTGTCAGCAACTCACCTCGCAAAGTCTTTCAGCGTAATAGCAAGCTCTCTTGTTAAGGAGTACAGCAGCTTTAACCGAGTGGATTTGGACAAACGTGCTTCCACACCCAAAAGTGGACCTGTTTGCCGCACACAATAACCATCCACTTCCAGCGTATGGGTCTCCAAACCTGGACAATAGGATAATAGCAAGAGATTTATTCCTAAAGAATGGAACAAATGGAGGACAAGCTACCTCTTTCCTCCATTGTCCCAGATTTCAAAGGTTTCGGGCATACAAGTTTCTTCCAATGAAACCATTTACCTAGTGGCCCCAAATTTTCTGAACTGTCATTGTTCCTACATTTCAGCATAGACATCCAGAAACTGCAGTGGCATTGCTGAAAACGGCAATCAGGAACTGTTCTCAAAGGAGAATGCATGGAAGAGAAGTCCTAGAATGCTAGGAACTACTCTGGCACCGAAGAAAAGCTCGTCTGTGTCCTGAGGGACAGCGAAATGAAGGGAAGAGACAACGATCTTGGACGACCCATGCTGTTCCATATCTGTGCAAGTGAGACGTAGAGAGCCAGAGTAGTCAATGTAGGGCAGGAGATAGAGCCCTCCTGTCCTGAGTCCTTCATATTTGATCATTGTGCCAACAAGCACTATTTTGACAGAGACCAATTATAAGAGAATTCTTTGTAATTGGTTGGTCTGCCTTATGGAGCCCTGGGCAAACCATGAGAGTGAAACTCCCTTTAGGACTCACAGCAGCTACCTAAAATATGTTTTTCCTACATCAAATCTTGCTATATATAAGTTGACATTGGGTTTTAACTTTATCTGTGGTCCAAATAAAAATTGTCATATGCCAAACTGTTGGTAAGTTTGTTGTACATGTTGTGGTAGTTTATTTGTGTTATTGTGTTATGAAATCTTTTTCCTTTTGTAGTTTTGTTTTGTATTTGTTTCTCTTTTAGTTTTGTTATATGGGGTTCTCCTTCATCTACACTGCGTTGAGTTTGAATCTCCCTTAGGAACTTATGTTTAATTTTATAGAATACTTATCTGATCTGGACGTCTTGGCTGATTTATCTCATTTCATTTCATTCAATTCCTTTTCCTTTAATTCACTTTCTCAGGAGGCTTTTGACGTGAATTCGTTGCCTTTAGGATTCTGGGCAAGGTAAACACCACGTTTCTCTTTCTTAATTATTATTGTAACACACACAAGTTCACTGTCCAATCACACATAAATGACACAGGGTAAACGTAGTATAAACTGACACAAATTATGCGTCCAGAGGTGAGTTCCTAACTAAACTTTTCTTTCATTTCAAATGGGGTCTAAACCTATCTCTAAATTCTGGCTCCACCTTCATTTCTACTGGAGACCACCCTAATCCTTCATAATTGGTTAATCTCGTACGCCTGCTACTTCCGGCTACGACGATTAACAAATCAGGGTGTATGCTGTTAGTAGTCGTTACCACCCGCTGTTTGGGTCACAGTTCAATATTAACAGCTTGCATCATCGATTTTTGTTTCGTCTCTGGCATTGGTTTTTACGAGTCTCACTTTTGAAACATCCTATTTTGCGTTCCATTTCTACTTCTCTCTCTACCTCTCTCTACTATAACTCTACTAGTAGATTTTTCTAGCTAATATCTTCCTACATAATTATTCATATAACTTCTGCCTTTACATGCTTTACATACATACTAAATTTAAACTCATTTGTGAATACAGTAATCCTAAATGGCAAGGGTAAAATAATTGTTGAGCACAGCCAAAGTTTATCACTGGTACAAATTCATTTAATCTATCAAAGAATGTATATGCTTTTGGTACACAGCCAAATTGAAATTATGTACATCACCAATTTATATCGCCAAATTGAAATTACTTACATCACCAACTTATCTCAACCATTTTACATTTATCTGATATAATTTTGTTGAATATTTTGTCCTCAAAATATTTCATTTATGAGTTATGTAATACAGATTTGAAGGGATTTCCAATGGCTATAAAATTTTTAGAGTAATACTTCCTGTTGATTTCAAACTTTTAATCTTATATTTCTACTCAAGAACTCTGAGAAGGTATATCCACCCGAATGTTATCTAGGATTTCAGATGAAGATCATTATAACAAATAATCAATGTGTACTTCAAAGACTGTTGGTTTGTTAGCTATGAAAAATACAAATTAATTTTAAAAAATTGTCATATTTCATCGGACCTCACAAACTTGGAAGCGCTATATATGTGTGCACTATTAAATTTATTTGATAAATCTATATTTTCCTTTATATATTATTAGAATCAGAAGTGGTATCACCTATGGATTAATAATAACACCAAGATATTCAGATAATTTTTATGATGCAGAACCAAACAAGCTCATTTTTGTCTCAATGGGAAAATTTTTTAATAAAGAATATATTTTTCAAATTTTTTTTTTCTCTATGTTGTAGAATTTTGTTAATTTACAGGCGAGAGAGTATTATATTTCGACGAGCCATGCGCCAAGTTCCTCATGACGAACTGGATAGGGTTGTGTCTCGAATAGCAGCCTATAATAACGAGGAGTTTACTTTGTTTATGGAGGTAATGTTTATTTATTTCTTCTTTTTTTCTAATATTTCATGGTGAATATTGTTTTAAGACAATTCTCTCTCTTCTCTCAAAGTTAGTACATCGTGTTTTTTTACTTTTATAGTTATCCATGTAGTAGTACTTTCAAGTTTGTCTCATGGATCTTGTACAGTGCTAGCCATGATTACTGTATTATTTATTTGATATCTGAATTATGAAATTTGGAGACTGTTTAATGACATTGTAATTTAACTGGTACTTTACAAGTATTTTTACATTCAATATAGTTGTACTGCTGGCTGATATAGACAATTGAACTTTCTATGTAGTACATGTATTAGATATGTGTCTGAAATAAAGAGGTAGAGAGAACATTTATGAACCAAGTTATTATTTTTCATACTCATGTGTATTTTGCCTAAATTCAGTAGGAGGTACCTCAATTTAATGGGTTTCGTTACTTAACCAACTCGCCTGAGTTTGATAAAAATGCTAAAAATATTTTGTACTTACTGGAGAAATCTGGCAAGTACAATAGGGTTATTGAACTGTAGACTGGGGCTTTCTTGTTTGTGCCTGTAAAGCTGGAGGGTGAGGGAATGAACAAACACTCATGTTTACGAGGGTGGATAGGGAACAAACAGTGCACACACATGACCATTGATTTCCTCTTTGTGCATCATGTAAGGAAACAATACGTATACTTGCTGTGGGAGTATATGCACATGTATGAATCATATGAAGATAAACTACTTCTAATGTGTTTCTTGCGTTTCATGGTCAGTGTTTTAATGAAGAATTTGGGGTGGTTATGTTTAAAAAGAAAGTGTTTATGGTTTATATTTTATGGGTTTTATAAACAGCACAGTGGCAGTACCTTGACCTACAAGTTTAATTCGTTCCATGGCTGAGCTCATAGCTCAATTTGCTCGCACATCAAATCAGTTTTCCCAATTGAAAATACTTAAAATGCCCTAAATCTGTTCCAACCCTCAAAATGCCATCCAAAATTTTTTATGTTTTATACTCTTAAATAAGGCAAATACATTTCTAAATAACAAATATTGTATAAAAACATAATAGAAAGACTGTGTAAAGATATAATAAGGTTTTATACAGTGTAAGGTAGTATTCAAGTTACAATCATTTGTCTTCCAATAATCCGATTTTGTGATGGGGTTAGCAGTTAATACTGATACAATAATATTTTGAAATATTTATAAATTTTGCTTGCAATGGGTGCAGGCAGCAGCATTCAATCAGGGACTGAGAGAGACCAAATTACAACAGCCTAAGGGAGCGAGAGAGACCCAATTACAACCCCCTAACCGTAGCCCATCTTCTAGTTAAATAAGTTCAAAAACAGCAAAAGAGAATGATGAACGCATTGTTTCAACATTATACTCGTTGCATAAATGTGTACAGCCATGGACAGCCGAACGAGAAGCGTCTTTTTTGCTAAGTACAACCAAATTGGATAACAACAACACCTGTTTGGCTTGTACTTCAACCATCATACAATAGTAAACAATTACCGTAGTTATGTTATAAATGACGTTATGTAGAATAGGACAGAGATATTTTTATGTAACAACTTTATTCGCTATTCGCTATAGATCAAAGATCAACAAGGAAATATACTGTTAAATTTAAACCTAGTTGTAGCTGAAGCTGAGAAAATGGTTCAAGCTGCTAATGACCAGTATTGTGCACAGGCAACAGGGATGAAACTCCCATAAACTTATGCCATGAAACACAACCGTAAATAAAATTGAGAGAAAATCATTTGAATTAAAATTACTGAGCTTGAAAGAACACATTTTACTGTTATTTTCAAGCTGATAAAAGATAAATAATGTAAAGCTCGTATTACGATGAAATTAAGTGAAAAAAGCGAACGGACTCACGTAAGTCAGAGCAGTGGGTGGTGGATGTTCTCAGAGTTGGATATTTGATTCCGTTCGAGGTAACTCCAGCCCTGACAGAACAACCATTACCGCACCTCTCCTATGCTCAGGAATCTTAGAAAGTTCTTATTCTGCAAGAGGAAGTGAAGAAGATGATGGAGAAAGGAGCTGTAGAACAAGTGTCGCTTCCGTTAAAGGGGTTTTACAGCTGTATTTTCCTTGTCCCTAAAGCCAATGGAGATTGGAGGACAGTGATAGTTCTGTCAACATTGAATCTGTTCATAAGGAAACTCAGATTCAGAATGGAGACCCCTAAGACAGTTCTAGCAGTAGTCAGGGATAAGGACTTTATGCTGGCAATAGACTTGAAGGACGCATACTTTCAGATCCCAATCCATCAGTCTTCCAGGATATTTCTCCGCTTCAGTCTTGCAGAGAAAGTTTTCCAGTTCAGAGTCCTGTGCTTTGGATTGACAACGTCTCCTCAAGTTTTTACAAGAGTATTCACTCTCGTGTCGACATGGGCACATGCTCAGGGGATCAGGCTAATAAGATACCTAGATGACTGGCTGGTGATAGCAAAGTCCAGAGAAAAATTACTTCTGGACAGGGATACCCTTCTGCAGTTTTGTCTCAGCCTAGGCATTGTAATAAATCAGAAGTCAAAGTTGGATCCAAGTCAACGGCTGGTGTATCTGGGTATGATTATAGACACAGTAAAAGCCAAAGTGTTCCCAGCAGACCAAAGGGTAGAGAAATGCAAACAAGTGGTGAATGCCTTTCTGGAAGAGCAAACACAGCCAGCAAAACAGTGGCAAGTATTCCTGGGAATTCTAAGTTCCTTGGAGAAGCTGGTACCACACAGGAGACTACACCTTCGATCATTGCAATGGAGGATGGAGTTTTGGTCGCCAACAATAGATCACCCACACAAGCAAATTCCCTTGATGACAGAGGTGAGGAAAGGCCTACTGTGGTGGGTGCAGGACAACAATCTGACAGTGGGAGTTCTCCTTCAGCAACCCTCTCCGGACCTCTTGCTGTTCTCAGATGCGTCACTCGAAGGTTGGGGCGCCCACATAGAGGAGCTGATGATTTCAGAGAAGTGGAGTTGCAAGGACAGAGAACTCCATATAAACGTGTTGGAGTTAAAAGCAGTGTTTCTGGCGCTACAGGAATTCCGGGAAAGGGTGAAGAGGCAGTCAGTGGTATTGATGTCAGACAGCACCACAGTAGTAGCTTACGTAAACAAGCAAGGAGGCCTAGTATCTCGGCAGTTACACCTGATGACAGTTCAACTTAATCAGTGGGCTGAATGGTGGACAGAATGTTCATCTTATGGGAAAGGCCAATCATAGACCTATTCTCAACCAGTTACAACAAAAAGTTGGAAGTGTATTGTTCAGTAGTCCCGGACGCAGAGGCAATAGCAGATGATGCGCTACAACACCCATGGGGCAATCTGGACGTACACATTTCCTCCATTTTGCCCAATCTGTGAGGTTCTGAACAAGGTAATGCAGTCTCAGAACCTCAAAATAACTCTGGTAGCCCCACTGTGGCCAAAGGCAGAATGGTTTCCGGACCTGTTGGAACTCCTAATAGATGTGCCGAGAGAGTTACCTCCATGGAACAACCTACTATGTCAACCACACATGGAGAGGTACCATCAGTCGGTGCAGTCCCTATCACTTCATGGGTGGAGACTGTCAAGTATCTCCACCGAGCGAGAGGCTTTCGTCAGAAAGCAGCAGTACAGATGGCAGGAAATATCAGGTCATCGGCAGCGGTCTACCAAGGAAAATGGTCCGCGTACTGTGATTGCTGTCGTAGAGGGAACTTGTCTCCACTCGGAACCACTATTCAACAGTTAGCAGATTTTCGGATACATCTCAGGACAGAAAGGCATATGTCTGTATATGCTGTAAAGGGATACAGGGCTGCTCTAGCCTCGGTCCTGCGGATTGAAGGCGTGGATATTTCTTCTTCATGGGAGCTATGTTAATGAAGAGTTTTGAGCAGTCCTGTTCCCCGAAGGAACTAAAAGCCCCCAGATTGGGATTTGACCATGGTACTGAGTAGTCTCACAAAACCCCCCTACGAGCCATTGAGACAGGCCACAGATAGAAGCTTGACCCTGAAGGCAGTCTTCCTATTGGCCCTAGCCTCAACCAAAAGGGTGGGGGAGCTGCATGGTCTGTCATATGCGATGAAGCATTCAAGAGGTTGAAAGTTATGGTTTTTGAGTTTGTCCCAGAATTCGTTGCCAAAACTCAAAACCCATCAGTAGTGGATGGCATATTCAACTCATTTTCCATACCTTCTCTGGCAGAATTTGTGGACAATGACTGAAGAAATGCTGCTATGCCCTGTCAGAGAATTAAGAGCATACTTAAGAAGAACGCGGCATCTCAGGCCGGGATGCCGAACTTTTTTTCACTTCCTTTTATTTGAAAGATGTTGCCCATAGATCCTTGGATACTTTTTCCTTGGGTCCAGTGGTGGCTGCCCAGCAAGTGATATAGCTCCTCCAGTACCCCTGGCGGGTCAGTTTGTGTCTAGTCTAAGATGAAGGTATGAAAGTAGAATGAATGAGATGACTGGTCTTTCTTCTTTACTACTTTTCTAACTACTCCTTTACCTACGGGCAGTATGAAGGAGAGTACCATCATGAGCTGCAATGGACTAGATGCAGGTGAGGGGGACAGCCATACTGTAAAGATAATGTAGAGTATAGAACACTTTTCAGTAGCAACACACTCCTCTCAATAATAGGAAGAGAGTCGTGTGATAATAGATCCAGATACAAGGAACAGGAGTGATTTATGAGAACGGATAGCTCTCCACCTTCCGTAATATAATAAATCATGGTATTGTATGAAACACCCAGAGAGGGAAACCAATAAATTCTCATATATCTTTGGTTCAAAGGTTAATAGTCCATTGTTTTAGAATACATCTATTCAGAAATGGATAAAGGTGGCAAACTCCCAGTCGGTTATAGAGACTTACCTCCCACCAATAAGTAAGTCTATCCTAATGTTAAGACCGAAGGTTTGTTTCGTATATGAACAAATGACAAATTTTTAACCAATTTGTATTTTTCACAACTAACAAACTTGAGGTCTTAACAGATAAGGCCCACCTCTAACCACCCCTCTAACAGTCTAAACTGGTTTGGAAGAGTAACTGATAGGTCACGGGACGCCAAGGGCATTCTGGGAACTACAATACCCCGTGACCTGGTATAGATGCCAATAGTCCCTGGATCTCACAAGTTTTGTTATTAAATCTACCGGTTTCCAGCTTGGCGCTAGTATTATCCTAATGTTAAGACCTCAGGTTTGATAATTATGAAAAATACAAATTTGTTAAAAATTTTTCATTTTTTTACTCAATAAACATGCCACCTACGCAATCTAGTAACAAAAAAATAAGTTAGTTCACAATCACAACGAGATATATTCAAGTCATATTTCGACCTAAAAGCACGTCTTGTAACGAAAAATTACCTTGTCTCATACAAGCCAAGTATCTAGATATTTGTTGATGCTAACTAGAAGCACAAAAATTCACTCAGAATTGAGTTAAATATGGCAAAATGAACACACATTCGCCATCAGCCGATTTCTAAACCAAAACATTGACTGCTATGGTAGTACTATTTTATAATACAATAATATAGAATACTTACTATATTACTGGATACGGTGAAGTAATGGATAATTTTATAAAAGATTTATGGAAAATATGCATATTTACTTTATCTTCTTTGCTTATCCTAATTACTGTACTTTACACATTTTGTAATCATAAGTCAGTAGAGGCAATTCATTTTGCAGATACATATATTTCCAGTACTTTAAATTAAATTATAGTAATTATAAATTACCGGTTAGGATAGGTTGTAAGATCCTTTATGGAAATGCACCAGACAATAAATGCTACGAGAGTTATGTTGACTAACAGCAGGGGTTTTGTTCTAGCTGTGTGCCGCAAGTCAGTTTCCGCCACAAGTTCATTTCAACCGTCAGTTGGTGCTTATTAATACACAAATTAATAAATAGGCACCATCAACGGCAGTTATGGCACTGCAACTAGATACTACTGGCAGTAGTATCTGGTTTACGGCGGGGGTTCTGTTCTGACGCTGCATCGTAAAACGAAATAATTGTTCGAAAATTGTGAGAAAACCTTACTTTTAATCCTTTGAGTATATATCCTTTGGGTGTCATAAAAATAATGTAACTTGCATTTTTATAGTCTCATAAAAAATGACCTCCAAATTTTCAACAGTCTGCAGTTTTTGAGCCATATACAGTGGAACCTCGACATACGAAAGTCCCTACTTACGAAAAATCCAAGTTAGTAAAGCAAAGACAAAGATTTTTTTTGCTTCTGTATACGAAAATAATTCAGGTTGCGAAAGGATGTACTGTAAAGTCCGAGATTTGCCCGGACCGCCAAGAACAATTTTAAAACTCGCGCGCCGCCAACTGAGTAGACTGGCCACCATCCTCCCGCTCTCCCATTGGTTCCTGATGCTAGTCATTGCCATAAGATCCTGCTCTCCTATTGGTCAGCATCTGTCCCATCATCCCTCTGTGTAAAGGAGTCCTTCGACCATTTCGTTGCATCAGCGTTATCGTACGCATGCAGAATTCGTTCGTTCACATAGATTTCGTCTGTTAACGTAAATTCGTGTTAGTGATTTCGCTTTCTTTGTATACTTGTATACTTTATTGTGTTGTGTGTGAACTTAATTAACTTAATTAGCCATGGGTCCCAAGAATGCTGCTGAAGTTCATGGAAAGTAGAGGATGCTTTCTATGGAGACAAAGATGGTGATAATTAAAAAGTATGAAGCTGGCATGCGGTTAAGTGTGATCGCTAAGGAATACGGCTGAAATCCATCGACGATAGGCACCATCCTTAAGCAGAAGGAAGCCATCAAAGCAGCTACACCTTCCAAGGGCGTGACTACTTTGTCCAACAAGAGGAGCCACATGCATGATGAGATAGAGAGGCTGCTTCTTGTATGGATTACTGACAAAGAAATCGCTGGCGATGCGATAACCGAGATGGCAATCTGCCACAAGGACAGCGCTATTTTCGGCGATTTGATTGCCCAGGCCGAAGACGACGGAGGAGAAAGGATGTTGACGGCAACCCCAGACTTCAAGGCCTCTCGGGTGTGGTTTGGTAAATTCCAGAAACGGACTGGCATCCATTCAGTGGTGCAGCATGGGGAGGCTGCCAGCTTGGACACAAAAGCGGCCGATACCTTTATTAAGACGTTCAACAAGATGACGATTAAGGAAGACTACAGTTCTCATCAAGTCTTCTTCAGCTGTGAGACACTGGCCTTTTTTGGAAAAAAATGCCTTGTCAGACGTACATCACGGAGGAAGAGAAGAAGCTACCTGGGCATAAGCCTATGAAGGACAGGCTTACGCTTGCACTTTGTTCCAACGCCAGTGGGGATTGTAAGGTCAAGCCCGTACTTGTGTATCATTCCGAGACTCCTCAAACTTCAAGGCCCACAAAGTGCTAAAGGAGAAGCTTCCGGTGATGTGGAGGGCTAATGCGAAAGCCTGGGTAACGAGACTTTAGTTTACCGAGTGGGTAAATCTGTGTTTGTTCCGATACGTAATACAAACCCTCGGTCCTTTAACAATAGGAAGGTAACTAGCGGTAGCTGGGACGGTCGTAAGCTTCGAACAAGGGGAGAACGGTAGTTAACTGCTTGTCCGATCGTGCGCGCGGCGAAGAATCACTTTTGCTTTCGGCCGTGGTGTGACAGGACGTGCTCGTCATCGCTCTCTGCCCGCTATTTCGTCGTGTGCTTTGAAAGTTTACAATTTCTTCTCACTGGTTTGTTTAGTTGGTTGTGAATGAAATTGTAAGTACTCTTTTCACTTTTTCATTATTAATTTAATTTTGTGAAGTGAATAATGGATCTGGAAATAGAGCTTTCGCCGCGCCCCCCGGTCGCCCGTAGAGTGTGTCCCGGGCTGGAGGGGCATAAATGCGGCGGCTTTCGCTCATTCCCAGAGATAGATCCTCATGAATTGTGTTCTCGGTGCCGGGGGCGAGAATGCTCCCAGGCCGATCCATGCAATGTCTGTGATAATTGGTCCGAGGCACAGTGGGTGCTGTATGAGGGTAGGAAGAGGCGTAGACCAGCCAAGGAGTCGTCGGAAAGCTCTCCAGCGACTCCTTTGGTGACGGATACCTCGTTATCCTTCCTGCCCCCAGCTCAGCCCCCACGGTTCGCGCCTTCTCCTGCGGGGGGGGTTTCGGAGTCCTGCTCCTCACTCGATCCGTCGAGTGTGGAGGAGGGCGCCCGATACCTGGATGTTCAGCTGTATTCCGGGTCTTCCGTCCGCTCTGGGTGGGGTTCGTCCTCCCCCAAGCGCGAGGGTGCCCCTCTAACTGACCCGACTTTTCCTCCCTCAGGTGTGCCTTCTGTGAGTGACGACCTTGGGCAGGTGTGGGCGTCGTTGGGACTGCAGGGCGCCCCCAGTATCCAGGGCTTAATTCAGCGGTTGGCGGGGTCGGCAGTGGTTACTCATGGAGTGGTTACTACTACAACGACTACCTTGTCTACTCCAGGGTACGCCGCCCCTCCGCATGTGGTGTATACGCAGCACATTGCTTCGGTGACCCCGACAGCATCGATCCAAATGCCGATCGCTGCCGTGCCAAGGAGGGGCGTGCCACCTCCACCTGGTTTCTTTGTGCTGCCGACCCCCGACTTTCGCTGCCCAAAGAGTTCTCCCCTGGACCTGCCGCCTGTTCCTAGGATGACGCTGGCTGACTGTAGACGCCTGGGACGCCTGATTATGGTGCCGTACCTGTCGCCGATGTTGTTGCTGGCCCAGCCGCTCGCGCCGCTCCTGTGAGGCTTGCTGTGCGTGACGCTCCTGCTGTTGCTGTTCCTGCTGTTGCTGTTCCTGTTGTTGCTGCTCCTGCTGTTGACGTTCCTGCCGTTCCTGCCATGCCTGCCCCTGCCCACGTCGTGTCTCGTCATGGAAGTGCTGCCCCGGACTCAGGTCTTTCCGGACAGGTGCAGTCGGGCCGTGTTGCTTCGGCAATTGCCCTGGCTCCGGCCTGGATGGAAGACCTGACGTCCGTCCTGAGAGAGCTGACGAAGAGGAAGGTGTGTCGTCGTCTTCATCGTCTTCTTCGTCGTCTGCTGCCGCCTCTCCCCCTTCGACTTCTAAGGCTTCCAAGCCGAAGAAGAAGAAGGCTGCCTCCTCCCCCCCTAAGAAGGCTCCTTCGGGACCTTCGAAGGGCTCGTCTCACTCTGGTGTGACGGGGGGTTCTTCTGCTGTCCTCCTGTTCCTTCGGGAACGGGGCCCGTCTCCTCTTCTGAGAAGAAGAAGAAAACAGGGACCAAGGGTGTGCTGGCTACCGCTGGTACACCCTCGCCTGGTCTTGTTAGCTCTGCTGCTAAGCCAGGTACCGGCTCGGCTTCTCGTCCACGAGAAGTTCTGAGTGTACGGTCTCCTTCGGTAGATCGTGCAGCCAAAGTTAAGACGCCCGAGTTCGCTCAGCGTCAAGACCGAGGCACGGAGCAGAAGACTGTCGAGAGCCGCTCAGGTGACTCTCGCCAGGCCAGCGGCCGCTCTCGTAGCGACCAGCCGGTACCTCGGGTGGACGTGACGGTCTCTGACCGGCCATGGGTTGAGGCTGGGAAGAGGTCCCCTCGACCGACGGTACCAGCCTCGGCTGGTACCAGCGGTTTGACGTGCCGCGAGGACCCTCACCGGTCTCACCGCGAAAGTGAGCTCTGCAGGTCACCTGACCGCCGCTCCCACAGGGACCGGGCGGATAGGGCGACCAGCAGCAGCTCGTCTGACGCATGGACCGGGTCAACGTGCTCAGTCGAGCCGCTCGCCACAGGTGAGCGGCACGGCCAGGCCAGGCCTGCAGATCGCTCCCCCACCGTGGGTTGGTTATCGGCTGCGCCCCCCCCCACGTACGCTGGTCCTGCCAGCGAGCGGGGGGGGAGCGTCAGGTCTGTCTCTCCACTACCTTCAACTTCCTTGGGATACGCCGGGAAGAGCGAGGTAGCTAGGAGTGATCGTGAGAGGTGCGCCGCTCACGATCCCGTCACGACGCCGCACGTGCCAGGTATGGTCTTAGGACCAGCCAGGTCGTACGCGCAAGTGATTGGAGGCGACCGTCAGGGGTCTGTTGCTGTTCCTCCTTCTGAAGGAGGAGGGTCTCGAGAGCTGCTCTTGTTGGAGGGACTGGACGGTCCTACTCCTCAGGACACTGTAACTCTCGAGATCCAGAGGAACTTTGCCCAGGTTATTGCGCTGATTCGTCGGCACAACGACCTGGGGGAAGGATCGCCGCTCCCACCATCCGAGCCCACGTCCCGGCTCGAGTCATTTTGGGGCCCGAAGAGGGAACCCAAATTGACGGTGGGGCTGCCGCGATCAGAGCTTGCAGACTCAGTCCTTGACCAGGTGGAGAATTTCGTCTCAGGACGAGAGGATTCGCTGAAGTCAGGACGGTCTTCCAAGCTACTTCCTCCTCCTCTGCAGCGACAGCGGAAGTTCTACGTGCCTTCAGAGGATCCAATACCGCCCAAACAGGTTAACCCGGAGCTAGCTAGGCTAACTCCAGGTGTGTCCCTGCAGCAGCTCCTGTCGGAGAACTTGTGGTTCTCGCAGCAGGAGGCACTGGGCTTGGAAGCTACCGCTATGGCAGCATTCCAGGCAGTCTCTTGGTTGGATCTGTGGTCCCTCACAGTATCCAAGGTCGCGGCCGGCTCTGGGGGCTCTGCCCTCGAAGACGACCCCGATTTCAGGAGACTGTGCCAGTCTGGAGGTAGGGTCATCTCCTACCTCGCCCATCAGACGGCAAACCTGTGGGCCAACTTGGTTCTCCGTCGTAGGGACGCTGTCCTTACACGAGTAGCCAAGGGGGCTGGGCGTGAGGCGGTAAATGGACTCCGCAATGGACCTATGAAGAGTTCCTCCGCTCTTTCCTGGAGAGATGGTGGATGCTGCGGTGGAAAGACGGCGCACTGATGACAGTGACCATCTGGTTCACCAGGCAGTCTCGAAGGTTTCTGGGCAACCTCGAGCTACTGCGGCTAAGCCTAAGAGTTTAGCTAGCGCTTCCTCGGCTGCTAAGACGGCTGCTCCATCGAAGCCCCGAGGAAAGACTCTTCCTGCTTCAACTTCTGCTAGAGGAGGCCGTAACCAGCCCTCCTCCCAGCCCTCCTTTCCCCGAGGAGGTGCTGGGAAGAAGTCGAAGCGAGGTGGGAAACGCTAGGGACGGCGTTTCCCCTCACCTGCTGCCGGAAGTGGGGGGGTGCCTGGCGAGCCATTGGGCAACTTGGCAGCGCTACGGTGCCGAGACCTGGATAGTAGACGTCCTTCGGGAGGGATATCTACTACCCTTCTTAGCGTCTCTGGTCTGATCACATTCCTGCAAGCAATCTGGTTGACCTCTTTAGTTTTAGTCTTTTATATATATGGACTAACATTCCATATTTTTATTATGTAATCATTACATAAAAGCTCGGTCAGCTACCAAAACCAACTACTGAATATTACTCAAACTTGACTTGCATTTGACTTATAGGAGTGTGATACAGACACTATGTGAATATATATAGATAAATATAAAATACTTATAAGTAAAAAAAAATTCATGGTGTACACAAATACAAATTCAAGTAATAAGATATTAGACATAATATGCATATAATATTCGTAAATAATAGTGATCACGTGATATATACTGATACAGTTTTTCACTTCATCTCTTTAAGATACATATGCTACAGAAAATACTAATGTACTCTGATAACATGATAAAAATCATATTTTAACTGATAAAAATTTCATATATGAATTGATAAAATTATTAATGTTTATGCTGATTGATTCGTTGATTTTTATGCTAACTGAATTTATATATACATATGTATATGGATTCATATAATTATGATTAATATATGTGCACTTTAAATAGATTCCTATTGCGTACACGTAAAGATATATTTCGATTCTGTTATTTATGATCATTTATATATAGATTCCTAGTGCGTACACGCAAAAAATATATTTCGATTCTGTTATTTATGATCATTAATATATGAGAGTGCGACTGGCTTCTCTTCCCCATCTTTCTCTCCCTCTACCTGTGGGCAGAGGGTCACGGTCGTCACCATGCTGGAAAGGAATTTGATGCAGGTAAGCTACTCGACCGAGCCCCAATCTATCCCTTTAGTTAGGGATAGAAGCAAATATCCTCCACTTCCTCCAACAAGGGGGAGGGAGTGGATGCCTACTAGAGACAATCCAATAACTTTATATTGGCTCTTGTAAAGGAGCAAGTTCTTGCTTGCTGGTACAACGAGATACGCTTGCCTCTCTCTTAGTACTTGGCTCAGAGGTCTGACCATTGATCCTGCGGTGCACACCCCGATCAATCGGACAGAGGTTTGGATCCCTCCCTTGCTCTTACGACCAGGGAGGCACTCCAGGGTTGGACGAACACCAGTCTGTTCACCAAAAAGACTCAGATTCCTCCCACCAATAAGTGAGTCTTCCTATTGTTAAAGGACCGAGGGTTTGTATTACGTATCGGAACAAATGACAATTTGTCGAAAATTGCATTTTTCCTAACTATACAAACCTGAGGTCCTTTACATATAGTCCCACCTCATGCCACCCCTCACTCTGCAACTTTTTGCATGGGCCTAAAGCAAGAGTGATTCTTCAATCTCGGGCTCGCGGCGCGCGCACGATCGGACAAGCAGTTAACTACCGTTCTCCCCTTGTTCGAAGCTTACGACCGTCCCAGCTGCCGCTAGTTACCTTCCTATTGTTAAAGGACCGAGGGTTTGTATAGTTAGGAAAAATGCAATTTTCGACAAATTGTCATTTCGCCCTGACAGTGAAGAAATTTTTGGAAGAGAAGCGCCTTTCTCTGAAATGTCTGCTGTTGTTGGACAATGCCCCTACTCAACCTCCTGGCCTCGAGGAAGATATCCTATCGGAGTATTCTTTCATCAAGGTTCTTTATCTTCCGCCTAACACCACCTCTCTCCTCCAGCCCATGGACCAGCAAGTGATATCAAACTTCAAGAAGCTGTATACAGAACATCTTTTCAAGAGATGTTTCGACATCACCGATACCACAAACCTCACCTTGCGTGAATTTTGGAAGGAGCATTTCGATGTTGTGATATGCATCCGACTCATCGATCAAACTTAGCAGGAGGTTTCGAGGCGAACCTTGAATTCTTCTTGGGGAAAACTCTAGCCTGATGCTGTATCCGCCTTAGACTTCGAGGGATTCAACGTGGGCAAAGCTGATGCAGATTCAGAAACAGTTGACGATCCTGAAACTGTTTTGCAACCAGATCTTGACGAGATCCTTGCACTCGGGAAGTACATTGGGCTAGTCATCGACGAGGACGACATCAATGACCTTCTCGAGGAGCACCAAGAGGAGCTTATCCATGCAACATAACATCGTTCAAGAAGAGTTCTCCAGCAGCAGCGAGGAGGAGGAGGAGGACCCTATGACAACGGCAGAAATTAAGGATGCTCTAGCTGCTTTTCATAAAGTGCAATCATTTGTAGAAAAGAGACACCCCGAAAAGGTTTACACAGGTCGTATGCTTGCGCCGTTCGATGACATTTGCCTGAGTCATTTCAGGAACATTGTGAAAAGCAGGCAGAAGCAGTCTTCCTTGAATAGTTATTTTTTAAAGAGGCCTTTAGTAGTGGTAAGGAAACAAGAAGATCCAAGTGATATGAAAAAAGGATTTTGACGTAAGGCAAAATCTATTTCTGGGCGATTGGCTCTGTCGCCAGCGAAATATCCTTTAATCTATTATTTCTAGGGTAAATGTACTAACACATACCAGAGAATAAATAAATAAAGAAAAAGGTCAGTATAACTGACTCGCTCACCCTCCCAGAGAGTGTCGGTATGAACACTATGGCGAGTGAGACCACTACCACGAGCCAAATGCCAATAGAATTCTCCCACTACAAAATCCCCCAAGAGGGGAGCCGACCCACAGAGTGGGCAGCACCTACTACTATTACTCCATCCATGCTGTCGACTGCTGCGCCTCTGGTGGCCATCCTGAAGTTAGCAGACAATCTTGGCGATGGGATGGGTAGGGCGGGATTTCGCTGGCGACACAAGCCAATCGCCCAGAAATAGATTTTTTCCTTACGTCAAAATCCCTTTTCTGGGCTCAGCTCGTGTCGCTGCGCGAAATCGTACCAGAGAAATAGCACAAGATTGTAAAGAAAATCAACAAAATATAAAGGGTCTCAAATAAAAGATAAAATAAAAATAAATCAATATAATTGCTAATAAAGATACATATACAGTGATACAAATAGAAATATTACTTAATTATACTTAATGCTAATAATATTTCTTAACTTAAGGTAATATACATATATACAGGAGAAATATCATATATGTACAACAAGGTATCTGTGTAAAGCTTATGTATCAAAACAATCTAAGCAATTAATATAAAAGTTGAATAAACAAACTCAACAATAATAAAATATAAAAGAATGTATATGACTTAATATACAAAACCTCCCCCGTAACCATTATAATAAGATGTATCTCCTAGCATAAAAACTAAGGAGATGACATCTACGAGATCAGTAATCATCACAATGTGATTGTCCCTAGCAAAAAAAAAATAAGAGACACCCACTATAACATTATCTCAAAGCAGCTAAGACACAAGGTGATCGTAAAGAAAGCAAGGCAGGAATAGACGAACTGTTGGGTGAGGCAGGTAGAAAGGAGGACTGAATCTTCTACTAAGGATTAGTTCAGAGTCATGGGAAACTATGTTACCCGCTGCAACTGCTGAAAATTTCAGGGCTTCCAAAGACTTTAAGTAATGACGTTTGAACACTGTCGGTGATTTCCATCCAGTATACTTTTTCAACTCATCGAAGTTCATGTGTTGGAAATAGTAATTGAGGTGGCTACGCCCTGACTCATGTGCTTTTGGAAAAAGATTCAGGATTGGCTTGTTTAATGAAGTACGGATTGTTGCCTGATGCCTTTAATAGATAAGTACCACCTTTTTCTCTCCTAAAGAGAGGACCCGATGAGGATGAGGAGGTCCTAGATAGAAAGGCTCGTAAAGTTGAAACTGGGCAAAGAGATATATCTTGTGGAAGGGGTAGTACCTTCCATGGTTCCCACCTCATCAAAGGATCTTCATTCTTAGCTAAAAAGCTACGTTCCGGTGAAGTAGCACTTCCCCTGTGGGAAGGAACTGAATATGATCCGGATCTCTGGATAAAGCCGACAGTTCTGAAATTCTAGCTCCTGAGGCCAAGCTTAATAAAAATAGGGTTTTTTCTTAAAAGCATTATAAATGAGCATGTGTCATTATTGGTTTCTGAAGCCAGTTTAGAACATCGTTTAAGAACCAAGATACTGACGTAGGCCTTACAGAAGGTCTAAGTCTAGCACAGGCCTTGGGAATAGACGAGAAGTAGGAATCTGTCAAGTCTATGTTGAACCCAAAATTGAAAAATCTTTTTCAAGGCTGACTTGTTTGTCGTAATTGTGCTAGCTGCTAAGCCTTTTTCAAATAAGGATCTGAAAAAGGATATAGCTGAATTGATTGTCCATGATCTTAATATCTGATTCTTTCAGGAAGGTTGCTACTTTTTGACAGCAGCATCATACTGTCTCAAAGTTGACCCCCCTCCTCTCTTATCTGAACTTCAAGAAGAGAATATTCTGAGGGTCAATATTCGCATCCCTTTTCGCTGCAAACTTCATGAAATCCATAAAGTTAGGGTTTTGAGAATCCCTGAGGAAGCGAACACAGTCTTCGTTTGTACTGACTGGGAGAGCTTGGGATTGGGGATCCGAAGAGGGGGCGGAGACCCAGTTTCCGGATGAGAGGGTACCAATTGCTCTTCGGCCAGTCTGGGGCTACTAGAGCCACCTCTAGCCATTGACCCTTGAACGTCCTGAGTTTGTTTAACACTTTCATGAGAAGATTCACCGGAGGAAAGACATAAATCTTCTCCCAGTTGTTCCAATCTAGAGCCAGGGTGTCCGTGGCATAGGCCAGAGGGTCCAGGTTGGGGGCCACATAACACGGGAGTTTGTGGTTCGCTTGGGATGCGAAGAGATCTACCTGTAGACCTGGAACTTCTGAAGAATCCATTGGAACGAACTGTTGTCCAGTGACCCATTCCGACTCTAGAGGTGACTGATCGGGAAAGAGCATCTGCTATGACGTTTCTCACTCCAGCTATAGGGGTGGGGGAGGGGAGAGATGCCAACTGAACTTGTCCGCCAGGGAGAATATGGCTACCATGACATGATTTAGATGACGTGACTTGGAGCCTCCTCTGTTTATACAATGTACTACCACTGCGCTGTCCAGACTAGTTTTATGTGAGAGTACTTTGGCGGACGTAACCTTTTTAGAGTCAAGAACAGTGCCATTGCCTCCAGTACGTTTATATGGAACTGACGGAACTGAGGTGACCACGTTCCCTGACCTTTTGAACTGGGAATATCCTCCCCAACAGCTTAATGAAGCGTCTGTGTGGATGGTGATCCCTGGAGGAGGAAACTGAAGGGGCACTGACCCGATAGGTTCTTGACTTTCGCCCACGCCGAAGTCGATTCTTTAGAATCAGGAGGACTGAAGGACAATTTGTCCCTGGACCTATATTTGCCCGTGAGCGCCAAATTCTGGTTAGGTCTTTCAGTTTGGCTTTCATTAGGATGTTCGTCACTGATTGCAAACTGGAGAGAACCCAGGATCCTTTCCTGAGATCTTCTTGAAGCCAGTTTGTGACTCGGAAATTGCTTGACTGACTTTGCTATTTCCTTCCTCTTGGACGATGGAATCGACAGAGTATGGGAGGATAGATTCCATTGAATGCCTAGCACTGAAAGTTTGACTCTGGAGTGAGTCTTGATTTGGTCCCTGTTTATCTTGAAACCTAGATATTCCAGGACCTGAATCACTTTCAGTGTTGCTTTGTTGCATTCCTCGACTGTTGAAGCCCGATCAACCAATCGTCGAGATACGCTACTACCATAACCCCTTGCGATCTGAGTTGTTGAACACTACTTCCGCCAGCTTCGTAAACACTCTGGGTGCTACGTTGAGCCCGAAAGGAACTACCTTGAAGGAGAATGTCTGGTCTCCTATCTTGAAGCCTAGATAAGGACGGAAGTGTCTTGCAATAGGGATATGATATAAGCGTCTGTAAGATCGATAGAGGTGGTGACGGCCCCCCCACGGGGAAGTAAGGTCCGCACCTGCGAGATCGTGACATCTTGAACTTGTCGCAGCGAATGGCTAAGTTTAAGCGGGACAAGTCTAAGATTACTCTCTTTTTTGTGAGCCTTTCTTTGGCACGCTGAACAAGCGACCTTGAAATTTAATCTTTTGACTCTCGCTATAGCTCCTTTCTGAAGGAGATCCTCCGCATACTCCGTCAGTTCTTTGGAAGGGAAGTTGACGGAAAGGCCTGGATGGAGGTGGGTTCGTTAACCAAGCTACCAACCCAGGCCTTTTGACACAATGGCTCTTGAGCCCATTGCTGAAGTTCCACCGGTGGCGAAAGTGAAACAGCCTCCTCCTACCTGAGTTCTTCCATTGGTTCTGGTAACCTCCTCGGGCCTCTGAAGTGTTTTTCCCCTATTAAAGGGACCTCCCGATCCTCTCCCACGAAAGGAACGTTTACCTCTGCCTCCCTTACCCGAGCGGTCATACTTCTGTGAAGATTGACTCTCGAAGTTTGATTGTAAGCTGGAGAGATGGCATAAGAGGTGGAGGGCTGAGGCTGAGGGGAGATCACGTAAATTGGCTGTGATTGAGCCTTTGAAGTGGAGGGCTGGGCTGTTTGCACTAAGGGAACGCCGGAACTTGCTGAGAGCGTGGCTGCTTTTTCTGGTAGGGCTGGAAACGCCTGGGTTTCCCTTGCCCTTTACCTCTAGCTGCAAGATCTTGCCTCCTCTTAGCCGTAACCCAAGGCCCAAACGGTCCCTTAAGGCTTCTGGTTCAACCTCGTAGCCTCTGACTGGACTTCCTTCACCATCGCTTCTGGGAAGAGATCTGCTCCCCAGATGCTTGACGAGAGTAACCTATTCGGTCTCGTGCCGATGGTTGCTTCTTGTAGGACATGCTTCCTACAATTCGTCCTAGCAGTGGCAAACTCAAACATATCTGACTGTACCGTTTGAGTCAGGGATTTGGTCATAAGTTTGAAAAGCGGCTCTGAACCATAGGCTATGGTGGCCACCTCGGTCATAGCCATAGAATTAATCGATCTGGCTAATCGCGATTTAGCGTCAAATTCAGCCTGAATAAGGCTATCTGGAAGCCTGGGTAGCTTTTCACCAAACTGCTCCATAGCACAGTCCGGTTTGAGTTTGCCAGCTGAGAAGGTGTTCGGTAAGTTCTTCCCATAATTCTCCGGCTGAAGGAAGTAACGGAGATGTAGGATCTGCTTCCTTCAGTTGAGGCATGGGGTCCCCCTTCTGGGGGCCGCTGGAATGGTAGAAGTCGCGATCTTTGTCAGGAAAGGGAGCGGGGTACTCTCATCCATCGTGAAGATCGTAAAGGGACTCTTGAAGGGTTGGATTTTCGTATTAGAACAATCCATTGCCCTCTAAACACCTGAGCCATTTCTCTCTGAGCCTGGCGGTTCACGTGAATAGAGGACCGTCTCCTTTGGTACCCTATTCATCTCGAATCATGGCTGAGGCGGTGAGCCTTGCGTAGCCGATGAAACGGAGGCTGAAGGTTCTTCCGGGTAGAACTCGAAGTCCTCTATCCTTCGAGTTCCAAATTCCGATATAGAAATGAGTCCGTCTTGGAAGGGGGCGTATGACGCTACTCTCCACGGGTTGTTCATCGAGAACGGAGGTAGAGAGTCATACGGGGGAAGCTGGGCTCCATTCCTTGCATTGGAAGGTGGAGGAGAGGCTAGAGGAGCTTGGCTCAGTCCGGCTATAATGGAGTCTTGAGAAGTAATCCTATCCGACAACCGAGAGATCATTTGTTCCATGCTACTCTTTAGAGACCCAACCAGGTCGCCCACCTGTTGTAACAGGCCAGCATTGGAGTCCAAAGCCGGAGCTGCTGCGGAGGTGGAGGGGTAGCTCTGAATTGGAACCAAGGGTAGCGGGAACTTGACGACTCTGCCGGAGTGTGAGATCTCTCTCTGGAGATTTACTCCTCGAGGACTTAGAGCCGGACCCAGAAGCTTTAGATCTGTCTGCTCCGGGATTCCTAGCCGGAGACTTACGAGAGGAGGATGACGCCGAAGCCGTCTTCTTAGACGACGACGACGTCTTTGTCAAGGATTTCACTGCTTGACCCTTCCTTGACCTTGGGTCTAACCGAAGCGTCAGGAGGAGTATACAATTCATCACCCGTAAAGCCTGGAAGGATGGAGAGGTTGCAGGAGTAGAAGAAACACAGTTAACGCCCAAGGGTATCCCTTGGGTGTCCACCACCTTACCTACCTCGACCAACAGGTCGTCTACACTACCATAGGTCTACATTAATATCCAACGTCGCGACTTCCGAGGAGATATCCTGGCCTTGGTCAGTCAATGAGGCAGCCAGCTGTTGTTGGATGAAGGCGATAGTCGGGGCAGCCTCTGCTGGGTCGACGTATCCTGTCGCCTTGCCCCTCCGGGGAAGATTAGTACCGCCAACCTTTTCTCCAGGATGTAGGGCATACCCTTGGCGGCGTTCTTCCCGAAACCGCCGACCCAGGCCCGCAGGGTTGCCAGTGCGGTATCCCATCACTGGGCCGGCGCCTGGAAGAGAGGGTATCGATTAGATTTAAGAATAACTTAAAACTAAAGATAACTTAAAGTATAAACTTAAACTTATAGGGCTATAAGGCCCCTTGAATTTTGTTTCCTTAAGTTAGAGTAATGGATGCAAACCTTAACGCACTCTTAAAACAGATGCGGACCAGTTACCGGAGATGGAATACTTACCCCACTAGTCCTAAAAGCTGGCTCACCAGCATCGTAAACATTCTGGTACACGTCTCATGGTACCAGACCTGGATGTCCCGTGCGGAGTCGCGCATGGAGCATGGGACCGGCAAACTTCGTGTCCACACGGGTCCTGAAGTGTGGCGGCGCATCCCGGATGCTCACAGTTGGTGGTCTGTAAGATGGAAAGACACATGAGTATCTTAAGAATACACTTACAGGCTAAAGGACAGAAGAACTCCGTTGCATGCCGGAGCTCGGAAAAAATCGGCTTAGGGCATAGCCCTCCCCTTACTAGCCTGAATAGGCTATAAAAACCCCGGAGGTATCCGGTGAAAAAGAAGGGAGGGGGAAGGCTTTAAGGTACTTAAAATAAACTTAACATCTTAAACCTAAAAGCTCGAACGTACCGGACTAAGTCCAGTGCGTGGCGGAGTGATAACTCAGTGAAACGGAGAGGTTAGAAGAGACCGACTGTATGTTCCGGTCCACCCCGTGGGGTAGACTTAGCACCTTTCCGCTAGATGCCAGGCCTCCGGTGGTAAAGGAGCCCTAGTAAGGTGGGAAAGAGCGGGGGGCATACAGACTCGGGCTAGTAACGGAGCGACGAAGTAGTAATGGAGAGGGGGAAAGGCCAGTCCCCCCCACCTTACCATCCGACCGGACCGAGAGCCGGAGAGGTCGAGTCCAGTCTGGGTCTGTCCCGTCCCTCTACCCCCTCCGCCGCCTGGGGGGAGAGAGGGAGGCAGCTCGGGTATGCGGAGCGAGCATGGGCAGGCCTACACCCCCCCCGACTCTATGGAAGAGCGGGAGGGGGGAAAGGTGACTGGACAGGCGTCTGGCTGCCTCGTGATCACATAGTGACCACGGGGCGATAAGAACACTAAGCCTAAAACATAACCAACTGATCAGCGAGATGCTATTGGGAAGCAACCGAGCTGACCAGCGGTAACATAAAGGCCCAATAGGCCGTGACCTAGGCTAAGCGAGCCAGACGCCTAACTAACCTAACAAAATCACATAGATAATAAAATGAATAATAAAATGAAAGAAAGAAAACAAATAGTAGGAGAAAAAATCCAGGAGTGTACGACTACCCGAAGGCAAGTCTACCACTCAAAGCTAGCCGAGGCCGATACTAAGAGCCGTGGCTAGGGTCTGGATGGAAGAGCCTACATAAGGTAAAAGACATGCATGCATGACAAAACCGTGTAGACCTTACTCTAAACAAAGCGGATAATAAAATAGAGCGTACAAAGACAGGGGATGCTCTGGGTATGGGCGACCCAGAACGGACCCATCACGAGGCAGAACCATGCTGCCATGCTTCCGACCTAGAGATCGTATTTATACCTAAAAAACGGCAAATACGTGCTCAGGGCCGGAAAAAACCAAATAGCAATAAACACTGAGTACTTAACTTAGCTGCTGCGATGGCTGCATGCGCTCCATTGTAATAAATCCAAAAGAAAGGGCACAAAACACAGAGAAGAAAATGGCACGTGTGTATCGTGTGCGCTAACTGAAAAGGATGGCCACCAGAGGCGCAGCAGTCGACAGCATGGATGGAGTAGTAGTAGTAGGTGCTGCCCACTCTGTGGGTCGGCTCCCCTCTTGGGGGATTTTGTAGTGGGAGAATTCTATTGGCATTTGGCTCGTGGTAGTGGTCTCACTCGCCATAGTGTTCATACCGACACTCTCTGGGAGGGTGAGCGAGTCAGTTATACTGACCTTTTTTCTTTATTTATTTATTCTCTGGTATGTGTTTAGTACATTTACCCTAGAAATAATAGATTAAAGGATATTTCACGCAGCGACACGAGCTGAGCCCAGAAAACAGAAAGTTGAAAAGTGGTGAAGAAATTGAAATTTTGTTAAAAAAAATATTAAGTATAAAAAGTAAAAAAATAAAAATGTAAAAATCAGAATAAAGGCAAAAAAAAAAGAAATTTTATTTTAAGGTTTTTTTTAAATTAAGTGTTAATCTTTTCTGCCATTTGTTAATGTGTTTCGTAAAGTTTTGTGTTAATGTTTTCCTGCCATTTTTTAATGTTTTTTTTTTTTTCTGCTATTTGTCCTCCTCCTCTGTCGCCACTTTTAGAGATCGCGTCACTCGAAAGATAAGGTTCCACATTTTACTACATATGTATGTACATTTACGTAGAGTATTTCTTGTACAATGTACACTAATACACTTTATTTACAGGTGCAATAAAGGTTATGTTAGGTATTGAATGGTCCAAATTGTTGTAGTTCATTGTTTATTGGTCAATTTAGCTTTGTTATAAAATTTACTGTGGTGTTTTTGTAGGGCTTGGAATGAATTAGGCAATTTACATGTAAAACATAGTTCAAGATATGAAAAAAATCAGGTTACGAAGGCTGCTTTGGAACGGATTAATTTCGTATCCTGAGGCACTACTGTGTACTATATATAGAGAGAGATATATATATATGTATATATTATTTTTTTTTTTTTTTTTCCATCAAAAAAACCTTTAAATGTTGATTATTTTGCATTTTTGGTGTCATATTTTCATCTGCCCAGATCAGCGGTTTGTAGGCGTCGTAACTCTGGAACATGCGTCGTAACCCTGGAACATGTGTCGTAACCCTGGAAATAATTTTCTGATGAATATAATTGAAAAGCGTCGTAACCTCGGAACGTCGTAACCCGAGACCGTCATAACCCGGGGATTGCCTGTATATATATATATATATATATATATATATATATATATATATATATATATATATATCTATATATATGTTTGTGTGTGTGTGTATAAATATATATATATATATATATATATATATATATATATATCTATATATATATATATATATATATATATATATATAGATATAGATATATATACATCTACTACATACATACATAATACATATACATACTACATACATACATATATATATATATATATATATTATATATATATATATATATATATATATATATATATATCTATATATACACACACACACATACACACACACAGGCAGTCCCCGGTTATCGGCGGGGTGCAGATATGCAAAAACCTCCATTAACCGAAATTCGGCGATTTATGGCACGGATAACTGGTGTATGTTATGGCACCATAACTGGAACTCAGCACATTATGGTGCCATAAATAGCCAATTTATAGTGCTATACAAGCTCCATAAAACTGGATTGTCATCAACTGAGTCCACTGATAACCGGGAGCTTCCTGTAATTTTCATATGCAAGTTTTTCACAGACATGCAAACATTTGCAAATCCTTGAGAAACTTTGTAAAGTGTTTGTTTCCTTTTTATATAATCTATAGGTTTTTAAGCTTTTATGTGTAAATTAAATAACATTAGATAATGAAAATGATATTCTCTCTCTCTCTCTCTCTCTCTCTCTCTCTCTCTCTCTCTCTCTCTCCTCTCTCTATTCTCTCTCTTCTTCTCTTCTCTTCTTCTTCTTCTTCTTCTTCTTCTTCTTCTTCTTCTTGAAAATCTCCTTTTCCTAAAGAATTTGGCATTGCTTGCCTCTGTATCTATGGGATATTCATTATAATAAAAGAAGAGAGAGAGAGAGAGAGGTGAGTAGTGCACAGTAAGTGTATATTATTCCTTAACATGATGCATACCGTATGAATTATAATACGTACGGTACTATATAAATGTTGTACCACATATAGAGGGAGGTTGGGGACCCACAGTATGTTCTGGTTAACTAAATTCAATGTATGCAGGTATGTAGACATGTGCAGACTAGCCTATAAGCCAGGCTTTGAAATTAATTTTACAATCGTATAGAACTAAGTAAACTGCATTATATTGAACCTACAATTTTGTTTTTTATTTAATTTTCCTTGTAAATTGAAATTTATTGTCACCATCATTGTTGTTTTTATTAGAGACAGAGAAGGTGGAGGGCAGTACTATTTAAAAATTTGTTCAGCTGGTAAGATGCTTTTGTTTTTTTTGTCAATTATGTACAGCAAAATTATTACAAAGATTTTTCCTGATGTCCCAGTTACATGCTTTGTCCATTTTTTCCCATACATTAACCTTTACATTTCATGAAATTAAATGCTTACATATAAAGACTCAAAATATTTATTTCTTAATGTTCTTTTTTAAAACTGGAAGACTGGAAGGGATTTTATATGTAATCAGATAAGGTAATTACTTAAATTTAATGTTGATGTTGAGACCACATTAATTTCTTGGAGTTAAGAGTTTATGTACAGCAGTTCTCCCAGGCCTGTAACATGGGATAATATTAATTCTTAGGTGTGTATGTTAATATAAGGCAATCCTCCATGTCCCTCAGGAAGAGACTTTCAATTCAGGTCCATTGTGCTAATGTAAGGCAGTCCTGTAGCTCCTCCTGTATTGAACAATATTAATATTTCATGTCTTCTAGCATTGAACAACATGAATTCATAGGTGTTGGTGCCCTATTCATGCATTGCATGTACCAATGGGTTATGTTAAAGTAATGAGTTTGTATTTGAACATTTTTTTGTTGATTACTGTAGTTTTTGTTTCTTTCATCTCAGAGCTTGAAGAAGGAAAACCAAGACTGCAATTGTGGAGCCAAAGGGAAGGAACCTATGCAGTCAAAAATGACAGTGAAGAAAATTAAAGCTTCTGTTGTGGGCAATAAAATTACTGATCTTACCGAAAGTCAAGCCTATTTACTGCAGTTATCTCTTGGGAAGCAAGGTAAAAAAATTTCCACTTCTATGAACACTAACTTGAGCAGAACACCTAAAAGCCTTAAAAGTTACCAGGGAAAAGAAGAAAATTGTTTAAGGTATATATCAAATAAAAATTATCATAGTAAAGATAAATTTAAAAAGAAACTTTGTAGAAAATCTTTAGGGAAGTTTTCAGACAATGTAAAAAGCCCTCGTAATAATAGAGAAAGCAAGGCAGATAATGAACATTTGGAAAGATATTGCAGAGAAGGTACAGACAGGAGGAAAAACAGGACAGATCATGAACATCCAGAAAGATATTCTAGGGAAGATGCAGACAGCAGGAAAAACAGGGTAGATTATGAAAATATGGAAAGGTATTCCAGAGATGTTGATAAAAGGAAAAGCAGAGGTATATCCACAAGGTCTGGGAGAAATGAAGAACATTCAAATAAGAGCATATACAGCAAAAGTAAAAGTGATCACCATGATAGACAAAGAAAAGATGAAAGTGATTTCTCTTCAAATGTTAAAGATACACCTAAAGACCTGCAACAAGGTGGCCATTATGAGCATAGTAGTGTACTACCAAAAAAGAGTTTTTCTTTGACCAAAAGAGCTAAGGATGAAAAAGAGCTTGCAGAATGTGTGAAGAAAAGTCATACAAGACAATGTGATCCTTATGAAAATGAAACTGACATTAGTTTTAGAAGCCATTGTGTAGGTGAGGGGAGTGAAGGCTCCACCAGAAATAGCAGGCAATTAGGAAATCAAAGGGAGACTAATGGCAGTGCTTCTGGTGGGAATGATATTCGAGTTGCACATCAAGAGGCTTTAGAAGCTTCTTTAGCAGAATCTGCTGCTCTCTCCCAAACATTATTTGGGAGGAGAATGTTAAAAAAGTTTGAAATGGAGACAAAAGAAACATCTGTTATGCATAAAGAAGTTTGTAAGGTAGATTCTATAGCAAGCATCTCAGAAGATAAAAACGGATCAAAGTCAAAAGTGACAGTGAAGAAACAGGATTCTAACCAGACAAAGTCACATGAGAGAGAACTTAAGGGTCATACACTTGTGGAAAAATCACTGACTGCTGGTACAATTAATGTTCTGAAGGAAAATCAAACTGAGAGTAGTTCACACAAAATTGATACAAGTTATGCTGACAAAGAAGTTAATTTCAGAGAAGACACTGAGGCAGAGATGGTAAGTAAGTTTAGTGAAATTAGTTGTAGTGCTGGCACAGAAAGAGTAATTAGAAAAGAATCATCTTCTAAGAAGTGCCATGAAAATCGTGATGAATTTGGAAAAAAAGACAATGCTGTTGCAAATGAAATTACAGGAGAAAAGATGTTTGTCAAAGAAGTAGGAATATGTTCGAAGCAAGTAGATTTTTGTAGTAATGCAAAAAATTTTATACTAGATGATGTTCATAAAGTTAACAAAAAGACACTAAGAAATAGCATACATGAATCTTGTAAATTGAATAACAAGGTATTTGATGATGAGATTACTGCGAATGAAAATGCAGTCAGGCTGTTAGACACTGTCTACTCATCAGAGGAAAGAATTGCAAGTTCTCCAGAATTATGTAAAAGCAGCAGCTGTACACAAGCCAATTTAGGAACAGATACAATTAAACCAGGTGTAGTAGAAGAATCAAGTAAAACATGTGAATTACAAACATCCAATTCAAACGAGGAGCAAAGAGATATAGTAGGAGACAAAGCTCTAACTTCTCAAAGTAACAGTGATGAGATGTCGCAATTCACAGTTAAAGAGATGGGATGTGTCCAGAGGTCTTACAGTGAATCAACTGCAATCACATTTGATAACAACCAGCATGTAGAAGAATTGTTTGCTGAAGGTGATCCTGACAGTATAGGAAATTTGATACAAAATAATTCCGTTGTTCATGATGAGAGCATGGATGTAACTGAAGCTGATGTTAACAAAACCACCAATTTAAACTCTTCAAAAAAAGATCCTCCAGATATTGAAGTATTGTGTGAAGTTATAGTAAATAAGAAAACATTGGCTAGATTATGGAAAAGTCATAGGAAGACCATAAATCCAGTGGTAATACCTCAAGAAAATACTGACAGGTCAAGTAGAGAAATGACGGTCTTTCAGATTCAAGAGGAGGAAAAAACTCTTGATCAGACATTTATGGAAACCATTTTAGATACAATTCAAGTTATAACTTGTGATGAAGATGCTTATTCTGATTGGGTAGATGTTGAAACACTTTCAGATGCAGAGACATCAGAATATTCAGTCAGTAGAAGTACCAAAGCCAGTGGAAGTGACAAGAATTTTGATGGAAGTGGAGCCATTGGAGAAAAAGATACTGAAAATCTGTATATGAATGATTATAGCACAAATGAATATGAGCAGACTGATGGAAGAGGGAAAGTGGATGAAGTAGAAAAAAATAATTCTGCATTAGAATGCCCCCAAGCAGTACATCAAAGCTTTGTAGTCCATGCTCAAAAGAAACTGAGTGCTCACAAAGAGACTAATGGCAGCATGGGTAGGGATATTAATGATCAATTTTGTGATGGTCCAGCCAGTAAACTGAGAGATAGAAAATTGGAGGCAAGAACTCTTGTATTTCAGAAGGAATTAAATGGCACTGAAAATGAGTGTATAGGCAAACCTAAAGAGCACTGCAATATCCTTGAAACATCTGTTTCTGGAGAAATTATTAAAGAACATGTAAAACATAAAAGTAATATAAATGAACAAGCAGTTGCATGTCATTCTGAGGTACAACAAATGGAGAAAGAAACTGGAGATCATGAGAGGCAAAAGTCTCTTGGTACTGCAAGTTCCAAATTGACCTCTAAGGAAGTATTTGAGGGACTTATGGAAGAATTGGATGACATTCAAGTAGGAAATTTTAAGACACAGGAAGGAAGAGAAAGAAGAGCATCCCTTGATACTCAGAGTAGACCGAAATCATTTTCTCCTGTGTCTAAGACTGTAATCACTACAGATGTGGAAAGAACACACAGAAACAGTAATGTGACTGAAACAGCTATTTTATCCAAAAATAATGCAAAAGAAATGAGGACATCATGTGAAAAAGAAAGGAGTGATCATGATAAACCTGAGTCACTTGGTGGCTCATCAAAACTCATTTCAGGAAATAAGGATCCTTTAGACCCTAAAAATTTTGGAACAGATGCAGATTTTTCTGATGCAATAAAAGCATATTGCAACTTGCCTGGGTCAAAAGTTGCAAAGCTACCTAGAATAAAGAAACTAAACAAAGCCACCCAAAAGGAACAGCAGAATATTCAAAAGGAAAGTCAGAGTCCATTATTAAGTGGGGAAAGTGTATACAGGAACAGAATTGCTAAAGATGCAAAGAATTCCCATAGGAGAGGTTTTTCTCCACCAAGAACAAGGGGGTCACCTGTTAAGCCTTCAGAGCCACAAAGTTCTGAGAGATGCGCATCCCAAGAAAAGTTATGCTCAAAACCCTCAAGGTCTCATAGTCCTCCAAAATCTATGCCGCAAACAGGACCACAGGGAAAGACTCCGCATGTAAAAGTTGATAGGAATCTTTCGCCTCTGAGAAATTCTGATAAAACAAGATTATCACATTCAAACCTAGAAGGATTAGTATCAGAAACTAAGAGCGATGGGAGTCAGCTCTTGAAAAGAGATGGATTGCAAGGGAGAATAGGACAAAGTGAGCTGCAACACAGAAATAGGAAAGAGAGAAATTTAAGACCAAGGGAAAAAAGACGTCCAATATCTCCAAGTCCTGAGAGACCTGCAACTCGTAGCAATGTACATTCAAAAGGAAGTAAAGCATATGAGAGAAGCAGGAAGAGAAGGAGAAGTTCCAGCCCAAGAAGAAACAGTCCCTCTGTAGACCCAAAAGGACATCAAAGAATAAGTTATATGGAAAGGCCAACAAAAAAGAAAAAGGTTAATAGTAAAGTAACTCACCGTGAGATCTTTGGGACAGATGATGAGTCAGAAGAGTCTCATGATCAAAGACTGTATCATCAATCAAGCAAAGAACAAGCCAGTAGAAGAAGAATGAGCCAAAGACTGAGGAGCAAAGAGAGAAATTCTCCAAAAGATATTCTTGAGTCTTCAGAAGATGCAAAGAGAAAGTCTCATAAGAGAGATGTAAAGAAAGCCGAGGAGGAGAAAAAAGACCTAGTTGTCAAAGGAAAAACACTTACCAATGATAAAAAATTGACATCTAAAGTTCTCCCTGTAGATAGGAAGCTTCTGCAAGCAGAGTTACATCAGTTAGTTGAAGGATGTCATGACTCTGAAAAAGAGGAAGGTGAACTTGATGAAGAAGAAGAGAATGTTGAGGAATTGAATAAAAATCTTTCTAAATCATCAGAAAAAGTGAAAAGCAAAGAGACCAATGATGATAGGCAAAGTCTCAGAGCATTTAGGAAACGTTCAGATTGTGGTAATCAAAAATGTGCTTCTGAAGGTTTAAGCAAGGATGAGAAAGGTGAAAAATCATCTGAAATTTCTTCAAGTAGGGGGAATTCAGTCAATAACATCAAACAGGGTAAAGATAATTTACAGTTCACCAATAGTAAAAATGGCTTAAAAGACTCTTCTTGTAATAGAAAGGACCAGCACTTAATTTCTGAAACTGCAAAATGTGTACCAAATACTAATCACATAGCTAAAGAAAGAAAAGCTAATGTTTCCCATTCAAGCTCAAAACCATTGAAGAACTTAATGGAAGAAGATACTACTTTTTACCCTAATGACTTATACCAAATAAAAGGAGCTGATTATGTCACAAAGCCCAGTACGTCCTCTGGTAATCGTACATCAGGAAGCGATGATACCATCGACATGATAATGAAAAAACACAATGAAAGTTGGCCTCAAGATGTTGTGAACTCAAGTGATGACTCTGAAATGTCTCTGTTGCAATTTATTGATGATAAAACAGATGGAGAAGGTGAAAGACAGTCAAGTGATGAGGAAAACAATGATCAGGTCAGAGAAATTAGTAATCCTGTAGACACTATAGAGTTCTTCAGGTCTTTTGATAAAGGGATCAATTCAAAAAATAGAATTGATGATGATCCTTTGTCTACAGAATCTTCAGAGAAAATGGGAGATTTTCTAGGATCAGAATCAGGTAAAAAGTTACCAGAAGAAAATTTAACAGAGAGTGAAACAAATATAAAAGATGGTTGCCCTCTAGAATTAGATTTACAGTTGAGTAATTCACTACCATCACCTGGAGAGGACAATGGAAAAATATTCCAAGAAGAAGAAAATAATCTTGAAGTGGATACAGAAACTCAGAGCTCAGGAGTAACCAAGAAAAATAAATTTTGTATGTCACATTTTGAGTTTAACAATCCTGTAAGATATTCTGAAAGTTACCATAAAAATAGAGAGATGACAGATGGCTACATTGATGAGGCATTTAGCAGAAATATTCAGGATCCATGTCTTGACTTTTCAGAGGGTTCTTGTAGTTTACCACAGAGTAGTCAGTCTGATCTCCAGGATGAAATTCAGGATGGACCAATTAATTTAGCCAAAGATGTCTTGAAGATTTCTCAATTGCCTTTTTGCAAAGAATCAGAAGATGCTCACGTATCTTCGAATAAAGATACTGAAGCATTGACAAATTTGCCATGTCAAACAAATTTAACACCTTCAGGGTCTCCACCAACAGATGAAGATTCAGACAGTTCTGATTCAGGAAGTAGTTGCAGTGGTTGTAGCAAATGTGGCAATGAAGATAGTGATAGCAGTAGCAGTGACAGTAGTGGAAGTAGTGTTGATTCAAATTCAAACCTTGGTGGTGGAGGAGGTGGGAATTTAGGCCATGAAGAACAAATCACTTACCCTCATTTTCTTGATGGTGCAAAATCACCAAACAAATCTGGCAGAAGAACTCCAGTCAAAGCAATTCACCAGAGTTCCCATAAGTCTCCAAGAAAAACTCCTTGCAAAACACCACGGAAGACACCTTGTAAGAAAACCAATAACACTCCAGCAAAGTCTTCCCCAACTTTTTCAAGAAGTGTAAAAAACTGCAGGAATACGGATGCATCCATTAAAGAATATAATGAGTTAAAAAGGGATGAATTGAGCTCTGCCTCCAAGTCTGCATTCAGTGAAAGTGTTAACCAGATTCCAAATAATTTCAACAGGAAACCTTATGTAGATACAGAGTATGTTGATACAAAGACTCCTCAAGAGAATGTTAAAAGTACCATGTTTGTAGAACATGAAACAGCTCAAAGTACATCAGCCAAAAGTTTACCAGGTGAAAATACCCAGTTAACTCATTCATCTTTGAAAGTTTCATCTGAACCAGTGGCTTCTACGAACTGTGTTTTAGGTAAAAAAATAAAGACAGTAAACCTTGGAATTACCACAAATGCTACCCTTATCAAAGTTGTAAATGATGAAAATCCAGATTGGTCCAGACCTGTCACACCTGCCAAAGAAGTGGAAGCATCTTTTCAAAAGCAAAAACTGCCCCAAATGAACTCTGGTCAAAAGGAATGTCCAATTGCTATGTCACCTGACTTATTTGAAAGTAAGAATGAATTTATCTCAAATAACTTGAAATCTTCTGGAAAAGAAAAAAATTATGTTGAAATGGGGCACAGTAGTAACAGATCAGAAGAAGAAACAATTGTCCGCATAAAGAGGAAAAATGTTCGACGGCAGTTAAACTTGGGTTTCTCTACTTCAGAATCTTCCCGAGTTATGGTTACATCTGTAATGTCAACATCTCCTCAGAAATCTAAACCAAACTGCTCCCCAGTAAAAGGTCAGCATAAAGAACATGATGATAAAACCTCTGTTAAAAGATGAGATTGTTTAATTGGTCATCACAAGTGTTAGTAATGTTTCACAGTATCATCTTCACTTTGTTATTTTTCCACTTACTGTATGTATGACCTACCAAAACACACTGAAAGTTACATTATTTTGGAGTATTGCTATTCTTATAGAGTACGTATTACTATTACCAGCTTTTGAAAAACTTCAAATGATCAATATTGAAAATATGAAGAAACATGTATAAACCCCACATTTTACTAAGTGTACTTTGTAAGTCACATCACGCTTGGGTTTTTAAAAAGTGCATGTCTGAGTACAATTTATTCTGTCATAATAGGAACAAAGAAGAGATGTGTTATAAGGGTAAATTTGATTTGAAGAAACAACCCATGAAGTTCACAGAATACTAATCCGGCGAAAAGAAAGTTTGGTTTCCTCTTGGGTGATTGGCATTCATGACATATCTCCAATTGAGACTCTTGCCTTTTGTTCTGATTTCTTTTGTCTTTTTAATTCTCATAGTGCATATAGTTTTTATATATTTCCCTGATAGAGTAAAAACTATGTATATATGCTATGAGAACTGAAAAGACAAAAGAAATCAGACCAAAAGGCAAGACTCTCCATTGGAGATCTGTCACAAATGTCAATCACCCAAAAGGAAACCAAGCAGGGAGCATTTTCTTTTCATCTGATTATTTGGTAAATTTCAGGGGATGTTTCTTATATGATGAAATGTTTTTATAGCAAAAATCAGGTTTTTGCCTGTCAGAGTTTCATAATTATTACAAAAGAAGCATATTTTTTATTTTACTGTTTTCTCAAAATTTATGCATTTCAAAAGTAAACGAGCATACCTCAAAGAACACTGAACAAAATTCAATGAAACTCAAACAGATATATATTATTACTATATATCTTTGGTCTCACTTTAGGAAAACTGTTTTTGAATCCAACTTTTATGTATATTATATTTATGAAAAATGAAATAAGATTTTTTTCAATTATATGTAAAATTTATAAACTGAGGTGTTGAATTTTGTAGAAAAATCCTATTTTGAATGTCAACTATTTATTAATGGTCTCTCTATTAAAACAATGTAACGGGAAGAAAGTTGGAATAATGTTTGAAACCGTTTGGGTTTTGGTTTTATCTTTTCTTTTATTGATTTTCTCATTTCCACTACCTACTCTCAAAAATGTTAGTTAAATATATGTGTACATGCTTGGAATATAAAGCAGAAAATCATTAAAAAAATTGGTTCATATTTTATATACTCATGAGGGGTAACTAATAACCATTTTGTTCTGTTCCCTATTAATAAATTTAAATTTTGGAAAAAGAAAATTGAACTGTATAGTCACACTGTACTGGAAAATTTTAAATGAAAATAAAGAAATTTCTTATGTAGGTAATATCTTCAAGCCTGTAAAACATTAAGTTGGTTTCAAGTCTTGAATGCAGTAGTTGTCCATGTATATGAACTTTCAAGATAATTTTGTTTTATCTCCCCTCATAGACAGGACTGACTTATTCAAGTATTTGTAGGTAATAGAATTTTTGTGTTAAACCTTGCAGTGATGATAAGGATTAAAAACAGAGGGAATAGATTTTATCTGAAAAACTTGTTATGAATATTGCAATTGATCTCTTACCTCCTGAATCTTTGTGATCGGGCATAAGTCAGTACCTTCTTTACAGCATAGGCCGAGAGGAAGCCTTGAAAAATACAATACATTTCTGTATAAACAATATTAATTCCAGGCTTTTCTAATGAGTGATTGAGAACAATTTCTCATGAACAGTGTGCCAGCATATGGTCCCTGGACAACTGCCCACAGTGTCAGTTTCCTTAAAATCGCCTTGGTTTAAATATAGAGTTGCTAAGTATCAGTTGAAGAAACCAATTTGCCTAAAGTGAAAAGTGATTTGGAGAGTGAGCTTGTTAGTTTGAGGTGGTATACATTACTTTCTATGATCCTTATTGTGTGATTCAAGATGTTTGGAAAGAGGCAATAACAATAATTAGATCCTGTTAAGGCAGTCATGCCTTTATCCAAATTCTTTTAGTATTATTTACAGGCCTATTCCTTTTCAAATAAATAGTATATATAGTCTTTCTTTAACCATGCAACTGGAAATTTTTGTATTTCTATAATTCATTTTGACTATTGGATGAAACATCTTTGTTTTTTATTATACTTTTCTTTGATACTGTGAAACATTTCTTTATATTGTATAAGGTTGTACAGTCACTGTTTATGAGATGTTTACCTTTTCAACATTAAAGATTTCCTTTCTATCATAGTTTTGTATTTTCTTATTGTACAGTGCAGTATGTTAATGCAGTATAGTGGCCAATGCAAATATGTACCTGAACAATAATATTAAGATTTTGTAATATACTATCATGCTTTTGTAAAAATTGTAATAAATAAAAATAAAATTTTAAAAAATTAATTTACCCTTTATTTTGAATTTCAAGTGTTGTTTAGCAATACTATTTCTTTTACTGTCTTTATTATTTGTAAAATGTTAGTTTACCACATGGTCGCAGTCCAAGAGGGTTTGCTTAAAAGATCTCCAGTGCATGAGACCCATGTCTCATAATTAAAGATTGTCCTCAAACCTGCAAAAGACCTCAAATGGAAGTAATGATGGGTAGCTTACATTATGACTTCATGCAGGGAAGTATTGTTGAATTATTTATTTCAAGATTGACTGGATGAGCAGTCTAATACCTTTACCTAACCCAGACTGGCTGTAAATGAGAAAAAGTGATGGGCTTAACCCTACAGAAAGCTAACAGATCAGCTTCTTAAAAGATTAGGGAAATGAAGTGGAAAAATTCCAAAACTTTTATGTTATACAAAGTATGTAATGGTTTGAAGGTTACAATTTCATGACATTAATGTTTATGAAGTTTCCTATCTATTTAGCTACCAATAAAATGCTATTCGCTGTTGCAGACTGGTCGCTGTCTTGTTTATTTAATGTAAATGAAACGGCCTGCCCTTGATTATTGTGAGCTAAACGCTTGTCATTTCATTTTATATGTGCCAGTGTAAGTTTCCTATGTTAATGACATCTCTTTATTCCATGTTTTTACATATTGATTTTAGTCTCGTGGGTTAATTAATTTCTGTAGATTGCAACTTAGCTTACGTGGGCTAACATTACAGTAAACCCACATATTTTTTTAAGTAAGGTATATAATGACAGTTTGTAAGAGTTTTTCATTAGTGTCACAGGCAGCCTACATTCTTTTAAGTTCATTCATATACCAAAGAATAATTTCTGGGCTCAGCTCGTGTCGCTGCGCGAAATATCCTTTAATCTATTATTTCTAGGGTAAATGTACTAACACATACCAGAGAATAAATAAATAAAGAGAAAGGTCAGTATAACTGACTCGCTCACCCTCCAAGAGGGTGTCGGTATGAACACTATGGCGAGTGAGACCACTACCACGAGCCAAATGCCAATAGAATTCTCCCACTACAAAATCCCCCAAGAGGAGAGCCGACCCACAGAGTGGGCAGCACTTACTACTACTACTCCATCCCATGCTGCCGACTGCTGCGCCTCTGGTGGCCATCCTTTTCAGTTAGCGCACACGATTCACACGTGCCCTTTTTCTCTCTGTGTTTTTTGTGCCCTTTTCGTTGGATTTATTTACTATGGAGCGTGCAGCCATCGCAGCAGCTAAGTTAAGTACTCAGTGTTTATTGCTATTTGGTTTTTTCCGGCCCTGAGCCCGTATTTGCCGTTTTTTAGGTATAAATACGTACTCTAGGTCGGAAGCATGGCAGCATGGTCCTGCCTCGTGGTGGGTTCGTTCTTGGTCATCCATACCCAGAACATCCCCTTACTTAAGTACGCTCTATTTCTATTATCCGCTTGTTTAGGGTACAGTCTACACGGTTTGTCATGCATGCATGTCTTTTACCTTATGTAGGCTTCTTCCATCCAGACCCTAGCCACGGCTCTTGGTATGGGCCTCGGCTAGCTTTGAGTGGTAGACTTGCCTTCGGGTTAGTCGTACACTCCTGGATTTTTTCTCCTGCTATATTATTTTCTTTCTTTTATTATTATTCATTTGATTTATTTATATCATTGTTTTGGTTAGTTAGGCGTCTGGCTTGCTTAGCCTAGGTTATGGCCCGTAGGGCCTATATGCTACCACTCTTCAGTTCGGTTGCTTCCCGATAGCATCTCTCTGATCAGTTGGTTATGTTCTAGGCTTAGTTATTTGTTGTCTTACCGCCCCGTGGTCACTACGTGATCACGAGGTAGCCAGCCGCTGTCAGTCACCCCCCCCCCTCCCGCTCTTCTATAGAGTCGGGGAGGGGTGGGTCGGTCTACCCATGCTCGCTCCGTATACCCGAGCCTGCCTCTCTTTCTCCCCCAGGCGGAGGGAGTAGAGGGACGGGACGGACCCAGACTGGACTCGACCTCCCCGGCTTCTCGGTCCGGTCGGGTGGTAGCGTGGGGGGGGGACTGGCCTTTCCCCCCCTCCGTTGCTACCCCGTCGCTCCGTTACTAGCCCGAGTCTGTATGTCCTCTCGCTCTTTTCCCTCCTTACTAGGGCTCCTTTACTACCGGAGACCTGGCATCCAGGGGAGAGAGAGACTAGTCCACCCAGCAGAGTGGACCGGAACATACAGTTGGTCCCTTCTAACCACTCCGTCTCGCTGAGTTACACACTCCGCCACGCACGGGACGTAGTCCGGTACGTTAAGTTTTTAGGTTTAAGATCTTTTATGTTAAACTAGTAAGTTTATCTTAAGTACCTTAAACCACCCCCCCCTCCCTTACCTGTCTCACCGGATCTCTCCGGGGTCATAGCCTATTCAGGCAATAAGGGAGGGGTTATGCCCAAATTTTTTCCGAGCTCCGGCATGTAACGGAGTTCTTCTGCTCTTTAGCCTGTAAGTGATAGTCTTTAAGATACTCATGTGTCTTTTCACTTACAGACCACCAACTGTGAGCATCCGGGATGCGCCGCCACACTTCAGGACCCATGTGGACACGAAGTTTGCCGGTCCCATGCTCCATGCGCGACTCCGCACGGGGATATTCCAGGTCTGGTACCACGAGACGTGTACCATCTGTTACGATCTGGTGAGCCAGCTCTTAGACGGGGTAAGTATTCCAACTCCGGTAACTGGTCCTCATTTGTTATAGTGCTTAAGTCTTTACATTAATCACTCTAACTTAAGATAAAATTCAGGGGGTCTTATAGTCCCTATATAATTTTAAGTTTAAGTTTAATATTGATTTTAGCTTTAAGTTATTCTTAAAATCTAATCAATACCCTCTCTTCCAGGCTCCGGCTGTGAGGGATACCGCATGGCACCCTGCGGGCCTGGGTCGGCGGTTTTGGGAAAAACGCCGCCAAGGGTATGCCTTACATCCTTGAGAAGAGGTTGGCGGTGCTAATCTTCCCCGGAGGCAAGGCTACAGGCTATGTCGACCCAGCAGAGGCGGCCCCGACTATCGCTTTTATCCAGCAACAGCTGGCTGCCTCGTTGACGGACCAAGGCCAGGACATCTCCTCGGAAGTCGCGACGTTGGATATCAATGTAGAACCTATGGTAGGTGTAGACGACCTGTTGGTCGAGGTAAGTACGTTGGACACCCAAGGGTTACCCTTGGGTGCAACTGGTTCTTCTACCCCTGCAACCTCTCCATCCTTCCAAGGCTTTACAGGTAATGAGCTGTATACTTCTCCTGACGCTTCAGTTAGACCCAAGGTCAAGGGTCAAACGGTGAAAACCTTGACGAAGACGTCGTCGTCGTCTAAGAAGACGGCTTCGGCGTCATCTTCCTCTCGTAAGTCTCCGGCCAAAAACCCCGGAGCAGAGAGATCTAAAGCTTCTGGGTCCGGCTCTAAGTCCTCGAGGAGTAGATCCTCCAGGGAGAGATCTCACACTCCAGCGGAGGCGTCAGTTCCGCTACCCTTGGTTCCGATTCAGAGCTACCCTTCCACCTCCGCAGCAGCTCCAGCTTTGGACTCCAATGCTGGCCTGTTACAACAAGTGGGCGATTTGGTTGGGACTCTGAAAAGTAGCATGGAACAAATGTTCTCTCGGCTGTCCGACAGGATTACCTCTCAGGACACCATTATAGCCGGACTGAGCCAAGCTCCTCTAGCCTCTCCTCCACCTTTCAGCACAGGTGGAGCCCAGCTACCGCCGTATGACTCCCTACCTCCGTTCTCAATGAACAACCCGTGGAGAGTAGCGTCATACGCCCCCTTCCAGGACGGACTTATTTCTATCCCGGAATGTGGAACTCGGAGAATTGAGGACTTCGAGTTCTACCCGGAAGACCTTCAGCCTCCGTTCATCGGCTATGCCAGGCTCACCGCCTCAGCCATGACTCGGGATGATAAAGTTCCAAAGAGACAGTCCTCTATTCACGTGAACCAGGCTCAGAGAGAATGGCTCAGGTGTTTAGAGGACATGGATTGTTCCAACACGAAAATCCAACCTTTTAAAAGTCCGTTTACGATCTTTACGATGGAAGAGAGTACTCCGCTCCCTTTCTTGACAAAGATCGCAACAACTACTATTCCAGCAGCCCAGAAGGGGGATTCCATGCCTCAACTGAAGGAGGCAGATCCTACGTCTCCTTTACTTCCTTCAGCCGGTGAATTGTGGGAAGACTTACCTAACACCTTCTCAGCTGGCAAACTCAAACCCGACTGTGCTATGGAGCAGTTTGGTGAGAAGCTACCTAGGCTTCCAGATAGCCTTATCCAGGCAGAATTCGATGCCAAGTCACGATTAGCCAGGTCTATTAACTCCATGGCTATGACCGAGGTGGCTACCATTGCCTATGGGTCGGAGCCACTCTTCAAGCTTCTAACCAAATCTTTGACTCAAACGGTGCAGTCGGATATGTTTGAGTTCGCCACTGCCAGGACGAATTGTAGGAAGCATGTCCTGCAAGAAGCGACAATTCGACACGAGCCGAATAAGTTGCTTACGTCCAGCATCTGGGGAGCAGACCTCTTCCCAGAAGCGATGGTGAAGGAGGTGCAGTCAGAGGCTACGAGACTGAACCAGAGCCTTAAAGACCGTTGGGGTCTTACGGCCAGGAGACGGCAGGATCAAGCCGGTAAGGGTAAGGCTCAAAGGAAACCTAGACGTTTCCAGCCCTACCAGAAAAAGCAGCCACGTTTTTCTCAGCAAGTTCCAGCTGCTCCCTTAGTGCAAACAGCCCAACCTTCCACCTCAAAGGCTCAGTCGCAGCCTATTTATGTTATCTCCCCTCAGCCTCAGCCCTCCACCTCTTACGCCCTCTCTCCGGCCTACAACCAGGTCTTCGAGGGTCAAGCTTCACAGAAGTATGACCGCTCGAGTAAGGGAGGCAGAGGTAAGCGATCCTTTCGTGGGAGAGGATCGGGAGGTCCCTTCAATAGGGGAAAACATTTCAGAGGAGGCCGAGGAGGCTACCAGAACCAATGAGGAACTTCAGGTAGGAGGGAGGCTGTTTCACTTTCGCCACCGGTGGAACTTCAGCAAGTGGGCTCAGAGCATTGTGTCAAAAGGCCTGGGTTGGAGCTGGTTAGAGAACCCTCCCCCATCCAGACCTTTCCGCCAACTTCCTTCCAAGGAATTGACGGAGTATGCAGAGGATCTCCTTCAGAAAGGAGCTATAGCGAGAGTCAAAAGATTAAAATTTCAAGGTCGCTTGTTCAGCGTGCCAAAGAAAGGCTCACAAAAAAGAAGGGTAATCTTAGACTTGTCCCGCTTAAACTTAGCCATTCGCTGCGACAAGTTCAAGATGCTCACGATCTCGCAGGTGCGGACCTTACTTCCCCGTGGGGCCGTCACCACCTCTATCGATCTTACCGACGCTTACTATCATATCCCTATTGCAAGACACTTCCGTCCGTATCTGGGCTTCAAGATAGGAGACCAGACATTCTCCTTCAAGGTAGTTCCTTTCGGGCTCAACGTAGCACCTAGGGTGTTTACGAAGCTGGCGGAAGTAGTAGTTCAACAACTAAGATCGCAAGGGGTTATGGTAGTAGCGTATCTCGACGATTGGTTGATCTGGGCTTCAACAGTCGAGGAATGCAACAGAGCAACACTGAAAGTGATTCAGTTCCTGGAATATCTAGGCTTCAAGATAAACAGGACCAAGTCAAGACTCACTCCAGAGTCAAACTTTCAGTGGCTAGGCATTCAATGGAATCTATCCTCCCATACTCTGTCGATTCCATCAACCAAAAGGAAGGAAATAGCGAAGTCAGTCAAGCAATTTCTGAGTCACAAACTGGCGTCAAGAAGAACTCAGGAAAGAATCCTGGGTTCACTCCAGTTTGCATCAGTGACGAACATCCTAATGAAAGCCAAACTGAAAGACCTAACCAGAATCTGGCGCTCACGAGCAAATGTCAGGTCCAGGGACAAATTATCCTCAGTACCTCTGATTCTAAAGAATCGACTCCGGCCGTGGGCGAAAGTCAAGAACTTGTCGGTATCAGTGCCCCTTCAGTTTCCTCCACCAGGGATCACCATCCACACAGACGCTTCATTAAGCGGTTGGGGAGGATATTCCCAGTTCAAGAAAGTTCAAGGAACGTGGTCACCTCAGTTCCGTCAGTTCCATATAAACGTACTGGAAGCAATGGCAGTGTTCTTGACTCTAAAAAGGTTACGTCCGCCAAAGTGCTCCCACATAAAGCTAGTCCTAGACAGCGCAGTGGTAGTACATTGTATAAACAGAGGAGGCTCCAAATCACGTCATCTAAATCATGTCATGGTAGCCATCTTCTCCCTGGCGGACAAGTTCAGTTGGCATCTCTCCTCCACTCATATAGCCGGAGTGAGGAACGTCATAGCAGATGCTCTATCCCGATCAGTACCTCTAGAGTCGGAATGGTCACTGGACAACAGTTCGTTCCAATGGATTCTTCAGAGAATTCCAGGTCTACAGGTGGATCTCTTCGCATCCCAAGCGAACCACAAACTCCCATGTTATGTGGCCCCCAACCTGGACCCTCTGGGCCTATGCCACGGACGCCCTGGCTCTAGACTGGAACAACTGGGAGAAGATTTATGTCTTTCCTCCAGTGAATCTTCTCATGAAGGTGTTAAACAAACTCAGGACATTCAAGGGTCAAGTGGCTCTAGTAGCCCCAGACTGGCCGAAGAGCAATTGGTACCCTCTAATTCTGGAACTGGGTCTTCGCCCTCTTCGGATTCCCAATCCCAGGCTCTCCCAGTCAGTACAAACGAAGACTGTGTTCGCTTCCTCAGGGATTCTCAAAACCCTAACTTTATGGATTTCATGAAGTTTGCTGCAAAAAAGGATGCGAATATTGACCCGCAAAATATCCTCTTTTTGGAATCCGATAAAAGGGATTCAACCTTGAGACAGTATGATGCTGCTGTCAAAAAGTTAGCAACCTTCCTGAGAGAATCGGATATTAGAATCATGACAATCAATTCAGCTATATCCTTTTTCAGATCCTTATTTGAAAAAGGCTTAGCAGCTAGCACGATTACGACAAACAAGTCAGCCTTGAAAAAGATTTTTCAATTTGGTTTCAACATAGACTTGACAGATTCCTACTTCTCGTCTATTCCCAAGGCATGTGCTAGACTTAGACCTTCTGTAAGGCCTACGTCAGTATCATGGTTCTTAAACGATGTTCTAAAGCTGGCTTCAGAAACCAATAATGACACATGCTCTTAAGAAAAACTCTATTTTTATTAAGCTTGGCCTCAGGAGCTAGGATTTCAGAACTGTCGGCTTTATCCAGAGATCCGGATCATATCCAGTTCCTCCCCACAGGGGAAGTGCTACTTTCTCCGGAACGTAGCTTTATTGCTAAGAATGAAGATCCTTTGATGAGGTAGGAACCGTGAAGGTTCTACCCCTTCCACAAGATGTATCTCTTTGCCCAGTTTCAACCTTACGAGCCTTTCTGTCTAGGACCTCCTCATCCTCATCGGGTCCTCTCTTTAAAAGAGAAAAAGGTGGTACTTTATCTATTAAAGGCATCAGGCAACAAATCCTGTACTTCATTAAACAAGCCAATCCTGACTCTTTCCCAAAAGCACATGATGTCAGGGCAGTAGCCACCTCAATTAACTATTTCCAACATATGAACTTCGATGAGTTGAAAAAGTATACTGGATGGAAATCGCCGACAGTGTTCAAACGCCATTACTTAAAGTCCTTGGAAGCTCTGAAATTTTCAGCAGTAGCAGCGGGTAACATAGTTTCCCCTGACTCTAACTAATCTTTAGTAGAAGATCCAGTCCTCCTTTCTACCTGCCTCACCCAACAGTTCGTCTATTCCTGCCTTGTTCATTTACGGTCACCTTGTGTCTTAGCTGCTTTTATAATGATGTGGTGGGTGTCCCTTATTTTTTTGCTAGGGACACTCACAATTGATGATGGATATTGATCTCGTGGATGTCATCCCCTTATTTTTATGCTAGGGGATACATCTTATTGTAATGGTTACGGGTTTTGTATATTAAGTCATATACATTCCTTTATATATTATTATTGTTGAGTTTGTTTTGTTCAACTTATTATGTTAATTGCTCTAGAATTTTTGATACATAGCTTTACACAGATACCATTTTGGTACATATATGCCATATTACCCCTGTATATATGTAAATTACCTTAAGTTAAGAAATATTATTAGAATTAAGTGTAATTTAAGCAATATTTTCTATTTGTATCACTGTGTATATGTATCCTTATTAGCAATTATATTCTTTTACTTTTAATTTACCTTTTATTTGAGACCTCTTTTTATTTTGTTGATTTTGTTTACAATCTTGTGCTATTTCTCTGGTACGATTTCGCGCAGCGACACGAGCTGAGCCCAGAAAAGGGATTTTGACGTAAGGAAAAATCTATTTCTGGGCGATTGGCTCGTGTCGCCAGCGAAATCCCGCCCTACCCATCCCATCGCCCAAGATTGTCTGCTAACTTCAGGATGGCCACCAGAGGCGCAGCAGTCGGCAGCATGGGATGGAGTAGTAGTAGTAAGTGCTGCCCACTCTGTGGGTCGGCTCTCCTCTTGGGGGATTTTGTAGTGGGAGAATTCTATTGGCATTTGGCTCGTGGTAGTGGTCTCACTCGCCATAGTGTTCATACCGACACCCTCTTGGAGGGTGAGCGACGTCAGTTATACTGACCTTTCTCTTTATTTATTTATTCTCTGTATGTGTTAGTACATTTACCCTAGAAATAATAGATTAAAGGATATTTCGCTGGCGACACGAGCCAATCGCCCAGAAATAGATTTTTCCTTACGTCAAAATCCCTTTTTTCTATGTTATGTATAGTACAAGGGAAAGTTCCCATTGATGGAAATGTGAACAATTTCCAGATTCTGGTTTGGCCACCCCCCCCCCCCCCACCCCCCCCCCCCATACTAAATCAGCAGCAGGTCACAGTAAGGCCTGAGAAGCCAAAAGGAAGAGATTTTCTAACCTAAACTGATAAGGAAGCTTTGCTCTTGTATTCCTTGGAAATCATCCATTCTGACAGCTGAAGGACAATTTGAAATACCCAGTGACAGCAAATGGGTCCTCTCTCTCTCTCTCTCTCTCTCTCTCTCTCTCTCTCTCTCTCTCTCTCTCTCTCTCTCTCTCTCGTAAAAATCAGTGTCGGACGGGATGGAAGCATTGCACTGCCTTGTGCTCCAGCACGCTTAAATTTCTGTTGGGAATAGCTAAGCTACCTTTTTGTAACTTAGTTGAAATACATTGAATAGAGGTTTATAAAGTGTTTATTATACTAATATCATTTTATTATAGGCTAATTTACATCATTAGGTAAACAATATCCAATCTCATTCAATATAGTTACATAACTGCCCTTACCATTTCATACTAAATGTTCAAAGAATGCTTAAAGAAACATGCAATTTGTACATAATGCCCAAGAAGTAAAGAATGAGAATAACTATCATTGAGTTTAAAGTTATACATACTTAGATAATTTTTGGCGAAAATAATAAGTACAGGATTGTAATCTAAGGTAAATTTGACAACATTCAGTGTTCAGGTTTGCTATAGGTTTTATTTATAAATTCAAATTCTTCCCTCTTTATACTCGGGTAAAAATAATAGTCTTGTCCTTTACATATTATTGATGATGACTGTAGGACAATTTAATCGTATACAGTACCAGATTAATACACTCACGAAGAGATAGGCGTAGCTAAACATGTGAGTGATCATATGGCTGTAAGCAAATTATTCTACAAGACTTAAATTACTATGATTAGTTAATTGACCACTTAAAGCTATTACAATTGTTTCATTTGGAATACACTGCTCCTCTACAATATGGAGTGAAGCGTAAAACCAATACTAATTTTTAAATATATGTTAGTTAGGGCTATGACAGATGCTCTGAATTTGAATACAGTGAATTGCTTTTATGACAGACAGTATTTTGAGGTATCGTAACTCCAGAGAAATAGTGCTACTGTTTGCTTGAGGCTAACCTACATTCTTCAACAAGTGATGAAATCCTCTTGCTTGCTGCAATGGTTACCAGCCACCTAAGCTCTGTCTCGCTCTAGTATATCTTCCCGGCCGCAGGATCTACGAATATATGATAAATAATTCTTTGCGTTAAAAAATGACAGTTGCAGTGTGGAGTTGATTTTGGCCTACGGTAAATATAATTCGTGAAGAACAATGAGTTTTTCTGTTATTTTAATGAATTTCCGTCATGGAAAGTTTAAGTTTCAACAGCTGCTAAGAGGCTTCCGTTCCCAGTTATTATGTATTCACGACGAAGTGCAATGAATATAGTGCAGTAATATTAATTTTTTTTAAAGAAAGGAATGAAATTCTTTAAAAACATAGGTGACTTGGTGGCTGGTTAAAACATTGCCGAGAAGCGCGATTCTACTTCCATTCAAACAATATCTTCATCCATAAACATTTACATGACAAAGCTCGGTTCTTTAGGTAAGAAATATATCTGCAAGTGATATATTTTCGGTCTTTCACTTTCATGATGGTTACTCAAGGCAGACAGTCCCAAAAATGGTACCCTGCATTTCGGGCTATATGCCATATACCCCTGAAGGACAGTAAAGAAAACATAAAAGATAATGCCTCAGCCTTAGCTGTAGATAGCCAGTGGGGTTTGAAGACTTAACGAACCTCCTAGTAGATTAAGGAATGAAAACACCTGACTTGTTCTCGTGATTCTTCCCAGTGTTCACAGTAACGTGGGTTTCGACAGTAACTACCATTCTTTATGACCGGTTCCATGCCATACCATTGTTTATGAAGGATAGCATTCTTTTGCCTGACAGCACCACAGTCTTTGATAAGGGACCAACCACAGTTAAGATTGAGACAATATCTTTTGTGTTTACAGCCAGGCTGAGGTTAGAATTGATATCTGTAGGCTACATATACATCATAATCTTATATAGATCAGTTACAGAAGGTAGGGTTAGGTATATAGCCCAAACCGTATACTACTGCCGAAGTGAGTAAATTTAGTGTGGTAAGCTGCACGTCAGCAAGAGAAATATTGCCAACTGAAAGAGAGCTAATGTAAATCATAGAAAGGTTTAAAGAAACAGCTTTAGTCTAGTGTTTCCATTCTTCAGCCTTAACCTTAAACAGGATTTATCAATCTAAGAGCCCAAGGGCCTTATATAGCCAAGAATGATACATTTTGACCGGTTAGGCAAAGGCTATTTTTGGTATAGTTATATATACGGTTATAGGTAGCCAAACATAGCTTTACTGCATGCAGCCAAAGGGCCATTTCTGGCGTAAATGAGTAACATGAGCGCGTTTAACTGCGTTAGCGTACCCGTCAATAGAAGGGACAAATAGACGATACGTTGACAGAATCCATCCCAGTTTTGCAATGCGACGCATTCTAATTTACCAACCAAAAGTACAGACTGGATAACAATTGACTTGTGACAGATTAACAAAATCAGCAAAACATTTATACTTTTTTCAAGTTTATGGTGAAAATTTCGATAAACAGTGATGAAGTGATTACACGACAAAATGTGACCCGTGAGGATCATGAAACCCATATCTTGGACTTAAACGTGTCTTCTCTCTCTCTCTCTCTCTCTCTCTCTCTCTCTCTCTCTCTCTCTCTCTCTCTCTCTCTCTCTCTCTCTCTCTCTCTCTCTCTCTCTCTACATCTGTTCAAGATGAGATCAGTGAATATTGAAGATGGCTAGAAGAATTTAGTCGGGTTTTCGATGAAAAAGACTCATTTTTATTTTATTTTTATCTTTCAGGGGTTTAAAGAGTTAATAGATGAGGTCTGTTTGTGTGTGGGTGGGTAGGTGACTAATTTATGACAGGAGGATGATTAAAACGACCTCTGCAAAGGAAACACTCAATTGTAACAACATGGAAAGTAAAAACAAGAAATTTCAATAAACTACTTTGATTTACAGACAAAAAACTTGAGACGCTTGTAAGGGGAACCACTGACTAGACCTGTTAGGTTATAAAAGTGGCTAATGAGGCTAAAACAGAGATGTGGCCTTATTCGTTTCAACTAGGAAATGGAAGGTGTCGGTGCATTGTGAATTTCCTTCATAAAGTTTTGTTAACTGGGTCAAAATAGGCCAACAATTTTTATAGACCCAAAGTAATGTGGCGGTGTCAAGATCTAGCAGATGATAAATGCCTTGACAATGGCACCAGAATGAAGAGATGATATCAGAGATATTTACACTGCATGTAACTGGTGAGACGAAAATCAAATGAAATGTCGTCATAAACTGAAAGAACTCGATAGGGAGAGACAAACTTCAATGTAGAGGGGCTGGCCTATTATGGTCTATATTATTTCAGGCTATTCGGCTAGTTGACATGGAAAAAATTCTAACTGGATAGAAGAGATAAGAACGAAAGATTCCTATAAATAAAAATTGTGGGCTTTGAAGGATATTCCATGATGATAACTGTGTCCTCCGGGACAAGCAAATGCCAAGAGATCTCGGATGTCAAAGTTCGTTGAATGTTATGAGCAGTTTAGTAAACTATAAAATTAATAGTGAGATATGAGTCTTTGACGCAAGTGGTGTCATGACAAAGGGCGATTACATAAACAGGAGAGTAATTTAATCTTCCATTTATTCAAAAATTTCTATTCGAGTGATTGGGATTTGCAAATTACAGATATACTTTGTAGGAAAGAAGCATAATCTATAATGAAGCTGGACAGTGTCGATATGTTGCAATTTAATTACATAAAAATTTCATATGCATCCTGTTACTAACACTAATTGAACTTGAAGATGGCAACAAAGAAGTGAGTCAACCCATTACTATATAAACATTGTCCGAAGACAGGGGAAGTCATCCAGAAATTGGAGAAACTTGAAGAATTGTTTTTGATAATGAGGTTAATGACCGACAATGATCCGTCGGCTGATGGATACTGTTCGTGTCTCAAGTATTGTATCTTTTGAACATTATTATGTATATGTCTCAGCCTTGTGAATAGTATTAATTTAAAAATTATTGCAACAGCATATGGGTGAACGACCAAAACTAATGTTATAAAAGAGATATATAAGGACAATTCCATGCTAAAATGCAGTATGGGTAAGAGGGATGGTTATTAAATACAAAGGGATAAGGACAAGTCCTCTGCTGAAGCCGCCCATCATGAGTGCAATGATTATAATTTCTGCAACAGTTACCAAGAGGGCAAGATGGATAATTACCTTGTACTTCACACTCTCTGATAATTTGACTACCAGTGGGGCAGTCTGCTTTACGGAGGCACACAGGATAAATTGGGTCAGTATTGAATACAAGACCACCAGAACATTGCACTATTACAGGCCTGTATGTATCTTGTGGAGCAGGCTGACATTGTATGAAATCTGAGCAACAATCTCTGCACTTTGGGAACCTGCCTGGGTGGCGACAGTAAGTAGCGTTGGCTGTTGGACCATACTTCTGGGGATCATATGGGCAATCATGTGGTGACACACAATAGGGATATGTAGATATTGGATTAAATACCAGTCCTTTAGGACATTGCTTTCTTGTCTTTAATATTTTGTCTCCCTGGTGATAGCAGTAATCATAAGATGAAATGCATCTTTCACTGCTGGCAAAGTAGCCAGCATAAGGACAGTAAGTAATACTTGAAGTAAGCGATATGATTTGTGACGAGGGGTTTGGTATATGGGGCTGAAGTTTTTTACAAGATGCAACACAAGGTATATTGCTACTACAAGTCAGGTAATTAATATTGAATATTGGTCTTCCTGTTGGACACTTCATACGAACGGGAGTTAACATGCCGTTGGACAAAGTACAGTAGTAGTAGAAATGACAGTCTGATGGATCAGGAATCACAGAGTTTAATGTCTGGCAAGATGGTAAACAAGGGTCAGGAGTAACCGTTGGACTAACAGCTGGTGTCGTTTCTTTTGAAGATTCATCTTGGATAAATGATGAATTAGAACATGGATTGTGACACACACCGTCGGCTACACATTGACTAGTGCCTGTATCAAATATGGGAGAATGAAGAGGGCATTTACTTCTAACTGGCTGTGGTATTAGACCATTAAGGTGTATACATACATAATAATAACGGCAGTCAGTTAAATCAGGAAGCAGTATGCCTTGTTTCCTACACTCTTGAGAGCATTTGATTTCGCTGGGGTGAGGTATACTGGTAAAATCTGAACTGGTTTCTTGGAAATTTGTTAAAGGTGTGACTGATGAAGATGCCGAAGTTATTTCTAGTGGATGTGCAGTTAAATCATTAAGTGTGGTAGAATTGTTTTCATTTACTGATGCCACTGTTTTAGGGTCCTCAGTGTAATCTGCGATATCTGAAAAATTTTCTGTAAAGTAAACATTAGTAGACAAGATTTCACCTACTGATTGAACAGTAGTACTGAGCAAAGCAGGAGGAACTAAAGTTTCCTCTATTCCAAGCGGTGAATGAAGAATAGTAGTTGTGAGGTCATGTGCTGTGGGGTTGATAATATCTGATGAGGTAGCTGAAATGTTGTGACTTGCCTCAGTGAGGTCCAGTTGTGATGTAATGATTTTATTACATATTTGGATACAGGGAACATTTCCCTGACAACTTTTGGTATCCACATGGAAAATAGGCCTTTCTAATGGACACTTGACTTTAGAAACATATTTCTTACCTCCTGTAAACATACAAACATAGTAATAGTGACAATCCAATGGATCATAAGTAATTGAGTTGTGACTCTCACATATTGGCTCACAGTCCTCTGTGTTTAAAGATATTGATTCGTTAGTGGATGTTTGAGGTGTGGTGCCCGTGATATCTTCCATTTCAGGTACTTCACTACTGTCATTTGAAAATGATAAAGTTGTTTTATGAGTATCATCTTGAATATCAGTCAAAACCAAGAGCGATTCCGTTTGAGAATTATCAAGTGCAGTTAGGTTGGAACTACTGGTGTCTGAACAATCAGTGTTGCAATCAGCTTCTGCAGTGCAACTTCCAGTCATCTTGTCAAAAATAATTTTGTGCTCAGGGCACTGCATTTTAATAGGTTTAAGGCTACCTGATTTGGTAAGTGTACAGATATAGTAAGCTTGACAGTCTTTTGGATCATGTACTAAGGTATCTGGTATTCTACATTGTGGAAGGCAGTTATCTTCTATACTTGAGCTAAAAGTAATGGGAGGCTCTGTTGATATGGCTGGAAACACTGTTGGTCTGGAGCATCCTGTAATGCATCTAGCCCATTTTTCACATTTCTTACTTACTGGGTCGAAGAAGGGTTTAGTTCTTGGGCATTTGGCACGAACAGGTTCAAGAGTAAGGTCATAGAGGAATATGCATATAAAGTAGCGAGTACAATCAGATGGATCTGGTACGGAGGAATAGGGAACCAAACACTTTGGATTGCAGTCTGTATTCATGAGCTCTGTTGTGGCAATAGTGGCAGGTGTCTGGCATGTTACAATACATGGAGCTTTGGCTAAACACCTTCCTTCTTCACGACTGAAAACAGGCCGATTTGCAGGACAAGCTATTCTTCTAGGTTTTGATATGATATCATTCAGAAAATGGCAGACATAGAAGTGGTGGCAGTCTGTAGGGTCTGGTAGCCAAGAATCAGGAACTAAGCATGTTGGGCTACACTCTGATGGATTGTCTGTCGATGACAGAATAGTTTCATAATGTTGAGTGGTAGAAGTAACATGAATATTCTGATAGCTTTCCTTGTTCTGGTTATTATATGTAAGCTCACCTTCATCTAAGGCTGAGAAATTAGAAGTTGAAGGTAGGTTAGGAGTGGGCGTGACTGAATTTATGATGGGGAGAGTAGTAAGAATAGTGGACATAGTAAATGTTACGGATTGTGATGATGGCAGTGATAATGTGATGTTGATATTTGTGGCTGAACTACGGTAGTTGCCACATAAATATTATTTAGGTGACACTTGACTTCACATGAACCATTATTTGCACACGCTCCAGTCTCTGCAATAAAAACAGGATGACTCTGTGGACACTTTATCCTTATGGGGTGGGGAGTCAGATCCTCTGTCAACTTGCACAAATAATAGTAATGGCAATCTGTGGGGTCTGCAGCCTTCATATATGGTTCGCTGCAGGTGAACTTACAAAGATTTAATGATACTTGGTTTGATGGTGTATATGCAGTATCTAAACTGAAATCATATGATGGCCCAGTTAAAACAGATGCTGTATCTAATGTAACTTTACTTACCGCTGTTTTTGAGTATTCACCATCCACAAGAAAACCTGGAGGCAATAGATTTGGGTCAGTATACTCTAAAGTTTCTGAAATCATACCTTTTGTATTTACTGCCTCTGTTGTAGTTGCTAGCGGCACATCTGAAACAGTGGAAACTTCTTGTTGAGGGCAGCTTGGACGGCACTTGATTCCTCTGAGGCACATCATAAGAGTAGGGCTGAAGGTTGGCATGACAGAGGGACATATGTAAGATCTTGCAACCACCTGCCCTCGGAACAGTACACACTTGTAATATTTAGTGCAGTTTGTAGGGTTTGGGAAACGAGTGTTAGGAATTAAGCACTTCTTGGGCCTGCAGCCTACTGAATTCTGAGTTGTTTCTGGTTTATCGTCTGCAGTTTGCACAGTTGTATAGGAAAGTGTAGAGTTATCTGTTGATGTAGGCAAACTAGGGGGAGAAGTAACCGAGGGGCTGTCAAGTGTTTGTGTGACAACTGGTAAAACTGGGCTAACGATAATTGAAGAAACCATCTCAAATATATTGGTAGCTCCAGCTAAAACAGTTGACGTCTGAATTGTTTGCACTGGTTGTATTGCATCTGTCATAGTACTATGTACATTGGTAACACCAGTAATGAAAGAATAATTTTGTGAAGGTTGCAAATGGCTCTCATCTATTAGAGTTGTAGGGATGTGTGTAACTCCAGTAGTAAAAGAACTTTCTGATGATTGCAACTGGTTGGTTGTCATAGCAGATATATGGGTGACCCCTGTAATAAAAGAATAACTTTGGGATGACTGTGGTGGGCTTCCAGTTAGAGTAGGTAAGTGGGTGACCCCAGTAATGAAAGAATAATTTTGGGATGAATGGCTTTCAGTAGTTACAGTAGGTATATGAGTGACTCCAGTAATGATTGAATAACTTTGGGAGGACTGCGACAGGCTTCCAGTAATTAAAGTAGTTATCTGTGTAACCCCTGTAATGAAAGAATAACTTTGGGAGGATTGTAACTGGCTTTCAGTAGTTAAAGTAGATATATGGGTGACCCCAGTAAGAAAAGAATAGCTTTGGGAAGATTGTGACTGGCTTTCAGAAATTAAGGTAGGTGTGTGGGTGACCCCAGTAATGAAAGAATAACTTTGGGATGATTGGGAATGACTGTCGGTAGTCAAGGTAGGTATGTGGGTGACCCCAGTAATGAGAGAATAACTTTGGGATGATTGGGAAAGACTGTCAGTCGTCAAGGTAGGTATGTGGGTGACCCCAGTAATGAAAGAATAACTTTGGGATGATTGGGAAAGACTGTCAGTCGTCAAGGTAGGTATGTGGGTGACCCCAGTAATGAGAGAATAACTTTGGGATGATTGTGAATGACTGTCAATAGTGAAAGTAGGCACGTGGGTTACTCCAGTAATGAAAATATAATCTTGAGATGACAGTAACTGACTTTCAGTAGTCAAGGTAGGTATGTGGGTGACCCCAGTAATGGTAGAATAACCTTGAGATGACAGTGACTGATTTCCGTTTGTTAAAGTATGTATTTGGGTGACTCCAGTAATAAAAGAAAAACCTTGGGGAGTTTGTGATGGGATTTCATCTGTCACGGTAAGGGGCATGTGAGTCACTCCAGTTATGAAACTGTAGTTCTGTGACGTTATATCTAGCAAAGTATTAGTAAAGTGAGTGCCGCCAGTGCTAGTACTACTGCTCTCAACTGCACCTGCTTGTCCGGGATTCAACGTTGTGTTGCAGTTACTCTGTGGACCTGTTGCTGTAACTGTGCCCGGTGTATTAACTGAATATGCAGTTGTAGCCAAAAGATGAGTCTGAGTATTGGAGGAAGTGTATGTTGGAATGTTTGTTACAGTAATAGAGGGAAGGAGAGATGCTACTGAATATGTAGAGTTTGAAGACTCATTCTCCCTCAAAAGATGCACATTAATCACTGACTGCATCGGGCTTCTTTGAATAGGCATTAACTTCGTAATAACATCATTGGCCCGAACTCGGTGATTTGCCTGTGGATGAACTTTATTTGCTGCATCAAACGAGGTAGAAAGCAGGGGCATTACAGAACAATGATGGCCATTGTATCTGACACTTTTCCATTCACTGAAGAAAAGACTATGATCACCGCAAGATACGTGACAGTGGCCTCTCCGTGAGCACCGCTGTAGGTACCTGAAACATACAATGTAAAATGGTACATTCAGAAAAATGTAAGGAAGCTTAACTGTTTGAAATAAGTTAAAGAATAATAGTAGAAAAAGTAACTGTGTGAGAAACATGAAAATTTCAAGAAGATAGTGTTATCTATGATATAATAAAGGGTGCTGAAATCAACTAATACTAGTTGTTCAAGTATACCAACTTTTATTCTTTTATAATTCCGTTTAAAGTTTCTCTTAATCACTCTTAGGTTTAGGTTTTAGATGCATTTATATATATATATCTAGATTAATTGTAACATGCAACAAAAAAGGATGGTGGAATTTATGCCAAATTAGAAAACTTATATGATACATTAATTGTAAATGCTCTTCTTAAGCATTAAACACCACTTCAATCCTATCCTTGAGATCTGAAAAAGAGTGGCTTCTTAAGCTATGTATTGGGTAGATATTCTTTTTGGATGTGAAATGAAGAAAATTCTAGGTTAGAATGTTTCTACCATGACTTAACCCCAGGCCAATGTAGTGTATGTCTGGTGATCTAAAGTGCAGTGCAGTTTTATCATTTACTTGTCTTTGAGGCTTATGTACTTGCGTGCTGATGGTTTAGATGAATGAGTATGAACTGGCAGTATGCTGTCTACTCAACTAATTATCAAATAAAGGCCCCTTGATACCAATCAAGTTGTAGACTGCTAGGTATTTTATAGATTTAGAAACAATATATATAGTTCGTGCTCTTGCAAGAGTTGATTATGGTTTGTCTTGGAGGAATGCTGATTTTTTTCCCCACCAGCAATACAAGAGAGCTTTTTTGAAGAAATAAAAGTCCATATGACTTGCTGATCCCTAGTTTCGGGTACCTCCCGTCTCCCTTCTGAAATGAGTTGTCACCTGGTGAGGCTCTAACGTTTGGCACCTAGGTTAATAATAATAATAAAAAAAAAATCCAATAAATGAAGAGAACCCCTTGCTCAACAAGATACGTGTAGGAGGAGACTGTCGTTGTGGGTCAAAATTATCACTAAAGAGTCGGGATTCTTGATTTTTCAAATTACAGGGCGCTGAAAACCTTGCCATAGGCTAAATTTTTATATGGCTTTGTTTATTTATAACCATTTTGTAATGCGAACTTTTACTTATAACCATTTTCTTTATCGACTGAGGGTTTGAATCACACCACAGGAGTTAAAAAAAGATTCTTCATTTATTTGTGTCCAAGGCTCGTAGCCATGGATGTATCCTCTCTAAAAGTGTGAGGAAATCGAGGTGTTAAGACGATGATTATCGATATTTGCTCCATAATATCAATTGAGTAAAATATCAATGAAATTGGAATTTACCGTCATTAAAAACGGATAGATATCAAATGCACTAGCTTCAGCTTCAGATGAGAAAGATTACTTGAAAAGAAAAATTTCCTCTTAGTATTTTGACAATATTGCGACCTATCACTGGTGAATGCTACGATTGTATGTTTAATGGAGAATCAAATGTCTGTAAACCACTTGTGATGTAATTATGCCTAATATTCTAATTATTATACATTTCCACTAAGACCACAGGTTTGTTATTTATGAAAAATACAAATTGATTAAAAATTTGTCATATTTTTAGCACAGACTGACGGAGCAGTAACAGGAAAAGAAACACTTTTGTGGAGACGTGAAAATGTTACCTATTATAAACATCTCCCTCGCTCTGGCAGGAGCATCTCAGGAGAACCAGCTGGTGATAAGGGGCAGAGGGCTCATCATCCTGTGCGGCCGTGACGCCAGTGTCCTCAACGGGGCCCTCGCTTCCGTTGGATTTGGAAACGGTCGTGCAGACGAAGAAGTGACTGCAGGAGGTACGGTCTGAGAAGAGGTCGCCCTCTTGGATGCATATGGGTAAGCACTCGTTGTTCTGCAAGTTGATGAAGTGACAGATGAGTTATGTAAAAAAAAAAGATTAGTTTATTATCTGCTTGTGTATAAATATATTTTTTTGTAAACTTTGTCTTATTTGAGAATGCTGTATTGAAGTTTAGAGACGTCCTATGGGGTTCAGACAACGATCTGTTGCTTTCTTGAATATATATATATATATATATATATATATATATATATATATATATAATATATATATATATATATATATATAGTGTGTGTGTGTGTGTTTGTGTGTATATATATATATATATATATATATATATATATATATATATATATATATATATATATATATATATATATATATATATATATATATGTATATATATATATATATATATTATATATATATAGTATATATATATGTATATATATATATATATGTATATATATATAATATATATATATATATATATCTATATTATGTGTGTATGACTGGTAAAAATGTTCTGTTACAACAGAGTTCCATCTTAAAAGGAACCCATCAAAACGCCAAAATATAGAAAGTTAGTACTATATTTCAGAGATTGCTGTCTCCCTCTTCAGGTAGGTAATGAATGAGGAAAGTTGTTGTTTTTGACTAAGCTGACCTTGTGCCAGCACGGGCTCTTGCTTATTGAGCAGCCTGTAGAAAAAAGTTATACCAAAGGCGGTGTTTATACCAAGAGATCCATCCACAGTTAAGCCGCTTGACTAGGTCACCCCTGTTGATAATTTCTCTTTAATCCTCTTAAGCGTTGGCTGAAGGAAGATTTTATCTATGATATCTGAATCCTAGGCGCCCTTTGCAATGTTTATTACCTGTCTGTTTAATCAAGGCTGACTCCACCATCTGGCTTTTATACCGTCATTTGCTGCTATAAATTATACGTGAAAGTTTATTCTGTGGTTATGGTTATTTATATGGTTAAAAATAGCTGAGCTCTGTCGTCCATACATAGCTGACTGTTTATGTTATATTAATCTCTGGAAGTGATTTTCCTGTAAAACTGATATAAGATTGGTCACAGTCCAGACATGGATTTTGTATACTCCTGTGTCTTTGGGGATTGGCTTTTGTTGGACGTTATTCAGGGATTTGACTATGGTATTTGGGTAGGTAAAGGCGAAAGGATTAGATTTTCAGAGAGTCTGGGTCACCATCTCAATCCTGTCCAGGTGTGGAATTTTTATTTTATTGTTGTGGGTGTCTCTGGTCTTGTCTTGATGGGTTCGGTAGAAAATTGCGTTTGCTTTATGAATTCCTTTCTCAGTTTTATGGTTAGAGTACCTTAATGCTAACGAATTAGTTCAAATTCCTTTTCCAGGAAATCTGGGGAACAAATTCGTAAGGCTCTTAAGAACAGATCGCTGGCTACGCCTATCTTGATAGAAATGTCATTATAACTACTAAAGTGAGAATGTTGCTTTCCTGTATATGGTAAATTTGAATTCTGTCGTGTCTTTAATTATCAAAACATCAAGAAAAGGAATTTTGGTGTCTGTTTCCCATTCAACTTTAAATTTGATGCTGGGCACTAATGCATTTAATTTTGAAAGGAATTCGTTGAAATTGCCCCACCTATTGTCCCAAAATGTTAGAATATCATTTACATATCTCATACACAGCATATTTTAACGTTTTATTGCATTTATTACTATAGTTTCAAAGCATTCCATGTATAGATTGGCTAAAATAAGACTTAAAGGGCTACCCATGCTACACTAGAATTTTTGCTTATAAAATGATTCCCCGAACGAAAATACGTTATTATTTTGTCAAGGGGCAGTGGGAAATTATCTGAATAGGGAGTTAATTTTTCCTTCAAAAACTGTAGAACGTCCGGTACTGGTACTTTTATGAATAGAAAATCTAATCAAGGTTTAAAAGTTTAATTATGCTGCGAAGTGGTATGTGTGCTTCTCTGAATTTGTGACAAAAATCTTCCGAATGTTTACACATGAAATGATGGGTCTAAAACTACATGGAAGATTATCTTTGTGAGTTTTGAGAATGCCATATAAGTAAGGTAGTTCTGGGTTAATGACTTTAAATTTCTCCAATAATCCAAGGCTCTTTTTCTCTTGGCCAATTAATCTTACTTAACTTAATAAAAAAAAAAAAAAAAACAAGTTCTCTGGGGACGTTTTGGAGGGGATTTTTCGTTAGTTTGTCGTAAATGTATGTCACTAAGAATCACTAAGAAATTGGTTGATTGTGTCCAGGTAAAAGTCTTTGTCCATGATTACATAATCATGGACAAAGACTTATACCTCGATAAAATCAACCAACTCCTTAGTGACACAAACATACGACAAATCGACGAAAAATGACCTCCAAAACATCCCCACAAAACGTTTTTTAAGGAAAGTAATATTAATTGGGCAAGACAAAAAGAGCATTGAATTAGTGGAGAAATTTAAAGTCATTAACCCAGAACTACTTAACTTTTATGGCCTTCCCGAAACTCACAAAGATAATCTTCCATTTAGACCCATCATTTCATGTGCCGAAGCTTTCAATTATAAAATTTCTAAATGGTTAGCTGGCTTCCTTTCCCCTTTCTAAGGCACTTTTTCTCCCAGTCATATTAAACATTCGGAAGATTTTTGTCACAAATTCAGAGACGCACACATACCACTTCACAACATAAAACTTTTATGCCTTGATGTAGGTTTCTTATTCACAAAAGTACCAGTACCGGACGTTCTACAGTTTTTGAAGGAAAAATTAGCCCCCTATTGAGATCATTTCCCACTGGCCCTAGACGAAATAATAATTAGTCGAATTATGTGTATCTAATAACGTATTTTCATTCGAGGAATCATTCTATAAGCAAAAATTCGGGTGTAGCATGGGTAGCCCTTTAAGTCATGTTTTAGCCAATCTGTACATGGAATACTGTGAAACTATAGTAATAAATGCAATAAGATAAAAAATGTGCTGTGGATGAGATATGTAGACGATATTCGGACATTTTGGGACAATAGGTGGGGCAATTTCAAAGAATTCCTTTCAAAATTAAATGCATTAGTGCCCAGCATCAAATTTAACGTTGAATCGGAAACAGACAGCATAATTACTTTTCTTGTATTTTAAATTAGAGACACGATAGAATACAAATTTACCATATACAGGAAAGCAACATTCTCACTTTCATGCATTCACTACTTTAGTTATCATGACATTTCTATGAAGATAGGCGTAGCCAGCAATCTATTCTTAAGAGCCTTACGAATTTGTTCCCCAGATTTCTTGTAAAAGAATTTGAACTAATTCGTAAGCAGCTTTCGTCTTGAAGGTACCTGACCATATAACTGAGAAAGCAATTCATTAAACAAAAGGATTTTGGTATCTTTCTTTCCTCCGATGTTGTATATCTAGTTTCCAGCAACCGCCTTCAACTTTTGGTATATATATATATATAATATATATATATATAATATATATATATATATATATATATATATATATATATATATATATATATATCTATATATATTATATAGAGATATCTATATATATAGATATATATTATAGATATGTATATATATATATATATATATATATAATATTAATATATATATATATATAATATATGTATATACTAAATTGTATAGATATATATATATATAGATATATATATATATATATAATAGATGTAATAAATATATATATATTATATATAATACATATATATATATATACGATAATAGTATATATATATTATATATATTCTATATATATATAATCATTATCTATATATATAATATATATACGTATATTATCATATATATATATATAAATATATATATATATATATATATTATATATATATACATATCGTGATGTACCTTTTCATAAAATCAGACAACCTAACAACGCAAAAAAATTGTTGTAAGGATGGCACCTGACATCATATTACATATATATATAATATATCTATATATATATATATATATATATATATATATATATATCTCTATATATATATCATCTAGATATATCTTTATATCTCATATATATATGTATATATATATATATATATCTATATATATATATATATCATATATATATATATATATATACATATCGTGATGTACCCTTTTCATTAATATCAGACAACTAACAACGCACAATTTGTTACAGATGGCACCTGAATATCATATATATATATATATATATATATATATCTATATAATATATATATATATATATATATATTCTATATATGTATGTATATATATATATATATATATATATATATAATGTGGTTCATAATTCTACTACAAAATTTCTCCTCTCCAGTAGGAAAGTTTTGACTAAACCAAGACATTATGTTTTGACAGATCGAAACTTCTCAATCTAAGACTAGATAATGTTGAATATAAAGCATTACAACGGATATCACCTTCTCCACTCACCTGAAAGTACTGAAGCCTAATTGCAGCAACATTTAGAAGTGTATTGCAAACACTGTGAAAAAAAGTAAATAAATTAATATTAAAAGGTGGAATACGTATTTATGCCAAAAAACTTCTTTACAAATACAATTTTATCGTGATGTACCCTTTTCTTTCATTAAAATAATCAGACAACCTAACAACGCAAACAAATTTGTTAAAGATGGCACCTGAATATCATATATATATATATATATATATATATATATATATATATATATATATATATATATATATGTATATATATATATATATATATATATCTATATATATATATATATATATATATATATATATATATATATATATATATATATATCTATATATTATATAGTATATATATATATATATATATATATATATAGATATATATACATATAGATATATATATATATATATATATATAGATATATATATATATATATATATATATATATATATATATATATATATATATATATATATATGATATTCAGGTGCCATCTTTAACAAATTTGTTTGCGTTGTTAGGTTGTCTGATTATTAATGAAAAGGGTAATTTTTGTAAAGAAGTTTTTACATAAATACGTATTCCACCTTTTAATATTAATTTATTTACTTTTTTTCACAGTGTTTGCAATGCACTTCTAAATGTTGCTGCAATTAGGCTTCAGTACTTTCAGGTAAGTGGATAAGGTGATATCCGTTGTAATGCTTTATATTCAAACATTATCTAGTCTTAGATTGAGAAGTTTTGATTCTGTGCAAAACATAATGTCTTGGTTTAGTCAAAACTTTCCTACTGGAGAGGAGAAATTTTGTAGTAGAATTATGAACCACAAAGCAAACACACACAAAACAAATGCATCTCGAGAGAAAACTTAGAACGTGATCATTCATAACTTCCGAGAAGGAAAAAACGCTTTGACAGGTTTTAAAATGACAGAAGTTAATATACTGTATTAATTCTGTAGAGGCTACTAGTATTAAACAGTAGGTTCTATAGGATATTATATCCCCAGGGAAATACTTGTTCCCCACGTTTAACAATTTGGTGCCATACTCATAATATTTTCAGTACACAGTGTGCATATGCGAGCAAGAAAATTAGTGAAGTATTTGATAAGGAATCCGCGTCGCTCTTTTTTTTACGAAAAGATACCGCAACATACTTCTAGCGATGCTGACGTTTATCAAGCAAGGAAGATTAGTGCTAACTTGGCGTACTGATAATTAAACAAATGTAAGTTTCCCATTCCACATAAAATAAATGCAGGAAGTATAGAGGGTACGATTGAATATACAAGCGCGCTCTTCATTCTTAAATGAGGGAGTATCGAGAAGCCACGAAAGCTCTTTAAAAAGAGATATCTTGCTTTTACCCCTCACTTCATTAGATCTCACTGTGACCATTCGGCATTCTTTCGGGTAATGCGTTTAGGTGTCCAGAATCATGTGATTTTACTTTGTCGCATTGTATCACAGTTCCTCGTTAATTCAACTAGCCCTCTGTCTGAAAAGAATATGATTGTCCTGGAGATACAGACAACACACACACACACACACACACACACACACACACATATATATATATATAATGTCTATTTGTTCGCCTGTGCGCGCCAGTGTGGTGCAGGCAGTGGACTGAGGGAAAATAATGAAAAGTCTGTATTTTTAAACGAAAACGCAGAGATTTTCTTCATCGTTATACTCAGTTGGCACTGCTTTTTAGCTCTAACAGTAAGACCGGCAGTTCTCCAGTTGTTCACCAGATGCGGTTGACTGAGGGTGCGTCCCATGTCTCCGAAAAGCGCTGTCAGATGCACGATCCATGGCTAACTTTAACCTTAAATAAAATCAAGACTACTGAGGGTAGAGGGTTGCAATTTCATATGCTTGGTGATTGGAGGGTGGATGATCAAAATACCAATTTGCAACCCTCTAGCCTCAGTAGTTTTTTACGTAGATCTGAGGGCGGACGGAAAGACAAAGCCGGAACAATAGTTTTCTTTCACAGAAAACTAAAACAGGCTCTCTCTAAAAGGTAATTCTTTTATTAGGACTCGGAATCAGAAGGCAGTATTAGGTATTTTGTCTTATTGGCCTCATTATTAATACAAATCCAAAAGGGATATGACTCTTTGGTTTGTAAAACTTCTACGACTGTTACCACATATACACAAATGGCTCTTCAGCCGACGTCGAA
>NC_061100.1:123833277-123835777 GCF_015104395.2 Macrobrachium nipponense | reverse complement strand
ACTTGAAGCGTTCTGTGCCAGCATTTTTTATACACTTAATGTACTTGAACTCATCTCGTCTTGCAAGTTTTTCATGTTTTGTGCGAAAGAAAGCTCGGTTTTCCACTGAATCCTGAAAACTGAAAATCGATCAACCTCGAGGATACTAAGTCACTTCTTACGTCCTGATCCGCGGAATGCCAGTCACTCTTTGTTACACTTTACAACACCCCACCTTCCCACGTCTGTTTGAGGGACTGTTTACCAGGACTCCCCGAGCGGGACTCCTTTTGTATGCACACATCTCAGGGCGCTGACCCCTGCTCTTGGGCTGTAGGGAAGGGGGCGTTCGTACTTCCGCGGTTCTCCCTACGGGTGATTTAATGTATCCCGTCATCATTTCGTATCATACTGGGCATGACAACCAGATATTTTTCCATGTTGAGATGCTTCGTTCCCATCTCTCCAGGACCAGATTAGTTATTTTTTTGTTGCAGTAAATGATAATCCTATAAGCATTATAAGCCAGTAGTATCATCTTTCCCAAGCCAACCTCTCTCTCTCTCTCTCTCTCTCTCTCTCTCTCTCTCTCTCTCTCTCTCTCTCTCATGCTAATTGACCTTTGTGATCACTAAGAGATATATTCCATCACACGTTTCTTTGCCTTTTCATACTTCATCCTCTACCCAAATGGGAGGACATTAACTAAGACGTCTGACTTATGACCAATATCTCCTTTGCTCATTTTGGACTTTTTTTTTCAGAGCATTGTTTTGAATATCCAAAGCATACACACGCTAAATAAGAAATGATACTCTATACAACTACCTTATCACCTTAGATATTAGTTAAACAGGTTATCTCTCATTTCATTTATCTACAGTCCTGCAGTTATTTCACGTGTATGTGCAGACATAACAAGACGAACTTCCCTGAAAATTGTTGTTACGTGCATTTAGGTCTGAAGTTCATGGTGTGTTGCAGAGAGCGACAGATGTTACCAGCAATATGATTCCTTTTTCGTTTTCTATTCATTTGTCTTAACAGGCTGAAATACTTATCCCGGCGCCTCATAATCATTATTAAGTGTTCATTGATGAAGAACAACCTACTGTGAATAATATCTTGGAAGAACACTCTCGGACAATTATTTAAAACCTGCCATTAGTAGTCAACTGAATACGTGAGCAAGACGAAGTTGAAAAACGATAAATAATGAGTTCATCGTCTATACAATTGACTTGCAAAGGCTTCCTCAAGTTGTGTATGTAGCCGACGGATTTACTGACGGATTTGTAAATAGTGGCCCTTTCTTACTCGTCAGCTTTAGGAACAAACTTTAGAATATTCTCGTAACTTTATTTACTTGAAGGGTAGAGCCGTAGGTGATCGGAGAAAGAATTCCAGTAACTGCTAGGATAAATTAAAAAAAAATTGTGTAACACCGATAGTAGTAGCATGATATAAAATGGCAGAAACAAATTTAACCGCTTCGAAGAAAAGGTGCTGAAATGGAAAGAACAGAACTGCATGAAAATTGTCTGTTGACAGAAGTGGTAACAGAAACTTAATAACGTGTACAATATGAAATGGAACCGGGTTTTGTAATATGTTCTTGAAATGTAACTGTTTTTGAAAGGCACGTTAATGGAGTATTTTATGTGAAAAACACAAAAATACATTGGCCCTGAATTGTAGCTTGAGACCCATGAAGATCTTCCTAGAAATCAGTTAAACAGCAGAAAATCCTTACTATGTGCGGATTTTTTGATTAGCTACAGCATTTTCAGAGATTTAGACGTTGGAATTCCGGCACAAAGTTTTTATACATGAATACTAAGAAAAACTTTTGAGCAAAGCATTAGTACGTTTTCTTGTTGAAACCTCCGATAAGAACCTAAACTCATTATTCCTTCCTGAGACAAACACAAAGCAGAATATAATCGAAAAGTAAATTAAAATAAAAAAATAGAAAATTACCTTATGTATTTAAGTACCATTCTTAAACGTTAGGATCATTGGACAGCCGCGTAAGGGGTTTATTATTTTCCAGAGTGGATCAACGTCATTCTGAACCCTGACCAACCGCTTTCAACCACAGGTCAAACCCATCAAATCTCTCTCTCTCTCTCTCTCTCTCTCTCTCTCTCTCTCTCTCTCTCTCTCCTTCTTCTTCTTCCTTGCAAGGGGCCAGCGAACTAGTGATCCATTTGCTTTAGCGTCGGGAACGCAGCACTGGTGAGTGACTCGTGAAGTTGGAGGCCAATGTTTGTCTCTGTTCCACTCATTGTTAGCCCGAAGGAGAAACGCCGAGGATTGGCGGAGGAGGGGGCTGTTTGACACGGCGTGGGATGGATGAAAAGAAAGCAGTCGGGTACCGGAGGGTGTTTGCCATTCAAACATTTTCGGGGGTTTTTGACCCGAAGAAGCTGTGAAAAAAGTGGAGATGAAAAACGGGAGGAATGATGGAGGGAGAGACAGTATGAAATCGGAAAACACTAGGCTAGAAACGACATAAATC
>NC_061100.1:123785777-123830777 GCF_015104395.2 Macrobrachium nipponense | reverse complement strand
TCCAAAGGGTCCACAATTATTCTACTTATTATGATTTAAGTATTGACATAGAATAACTGGTAAAATGTATTATCTACAGGAAACGAAAGGAAGAGATATTGAGTGAAATTACTGTTAGAAGGGATGAAATACTGAACGTGAAAGAACTTGAAAAATCGATGTGGACATGAAATAGTTGTCTTGTGTTAATGATCAAGAATCTTAATCTCTGCAGTTTTTTAAGGGTGAGCTTCAATGAACCATCGACAACGGGGCGTGAGGGTAAGACTGAGATCAGTAAATGTGAATTCGCGAGACTTTGAAATGTTAATTGCCAACGTGCAATGAAGAAACACTGGATTGTTTTGCAGATTGTATATATTCATATGACAATATACGCTTTCTCTCAATAAATCAGAAAGTTGACGTGTGTGACTTCTCCAGGATTTTGGCTACCTTGACTTTCTCCCTCACAAAATCAGTCATAAGCTGTAATTTCCATCGATGACTTTGGATAGATGAAAAACTATGTGTCGTTTTGGCCATGTATAACTATGTGAAGTTGGGCACAAATCAAGTAATAGTTTTTCTAAAAGATTAATTTGGCGAATGCCTCATCCCTGGCCATGTGATGCACACAAGTTTTACATTGTCAGAGTTGTCTGGCGGAATTATTCATTCAAAGTCACTTGTTCTGACTTGAACAATTTCAAATTCTTTTCCCTCTCCCGTATTTCCAGATCATTAAAATGTAATTTAAGCAACGACGTTACCGTTACCGAGGAAGAATTCTATATCGATGGAGCTGATGTTATTTTCCAGCTCTTCTGGCGTTAGAGGACGATCGGAAGAGAGACGAGATGGGGTGGCTGCATGGTTGAAGGAAGAGCGGTTAAATGGCCAGAAGATGCAAAGTCATCAGAGGTTAATGTTATTCTAGGGGGAACAATTCAGCAAGGTGACTTACCAAGACGTAAAAGATAAGAATGATCAAAGCAATGGTTCCTTCAAACCATGTAGACATAAGGAAAAATACAAGCGAGGATAGCACCAACACTATGTGGGTATAACGGTGTATTCTTATAAACTGAATTTTTATTTATTGTATATATAAACATAATATGCGTGAGTTGTATGTATATTATATATATAAGGCGTAACACGAGTTTATGCAAATATTTCGGGAAATGAAAAAAAATATCATTCTAAGCAAAATATGTTCTATAAACATATGCATTGTAAGGCTTCATTTATCGGTGAGGCAAATTTTTTAAATAACCTGTTTTCCTTAACGCTGCTCTCAGCCAACATGGTGTACGCGATGTCTGAGTAGTCAGGGATGTGGGAAGGGGGAGTGTGATGAAGTGCATAAGGCAACTGGTTTGCTAGTCTTTTATTTATGAGTTTTTTCTCACAGGTTTTTGAAAAATGTAACATTACAGTCCCTTCAATTAGTAAATCATCTGTGAACAGACTTCACTGTAATCTAATTTTAATGATTAGCTTTACGTCTCAAGAAAGTGGTGTATATGTCAAGGAATTGTTGAATCAGGAATCAGGACTAGGCCTATGATGAATGAGTGATAATAACAGTAATCATGATGACGAGGGAATGCAGGCAGGGAGGTTACTGCACTGTGAACAAACATCAGCTTTTTTTACCGCTTTCAACTACTGCATGAATATAAGTACATACCTTTTTCAGGAAAGACTGAAGGAAGTGAATTTTCCATAATGTTCCCATTCTTTTTCATCTGACAGAGACGAAAGCATTTTCTTTAAGTGTGTTTTTCCCTTTGAATGGGGTATGATGAATACTTTTGATGGAGGAAAGATTCTTATAAAAAAACACATTTTAAATCTTTGATCGGTGTTTAATGAATAGGCCTATCTTTGATGGAAGGGAAATTCCATTAGGCTTGCTTTTCTTTCCTTTATGGGATTCCAGTGAATGCCATTGATGGAGACGGAGGTTTCAATGATACTTACATTTTTCCCATTTGTTCATTATCTGAAGAATACATCTGATTTGGAAGTATTTTATTCACAAGGGCCTAATTGCCGATTTCCTTTTTTTTTATAACTGGAGTTCATCGTTGCAAAACCCAAAAATAAACATCGTATCTGCATATTCCACATTTCCACATTACTGGAACGGTAAGGCATTGTCTCCAGTTTCTTGCTCACTAAATGAATAAGGAATCTTTGTAGAAAAGCTAGGCTGTTTAGAGTAACAAGTGAAGTGATTACCTCCATCCCCTCCCCATAGCCGAGCGTACTCCGACATCCCATGAGTGCCATCTTATGTTGCCATTTAATGATAATGGTTATTTTAAAAATTCACTTCACCGACAAATGAAGCCTTAAAATGCATATATTTATAGAACATTTTCTGCTCAGAATGACTCCCCAAATATTTGCATAAACTCGTGTTACACCCTGTATGTATATACGTATATATATATATATACACACACACACACACACATATATATATATATATATATATATATATATATATATATCACATACATAAGAGGCGTGGGTTCAAATCCCACCGCTGCCACCAAAATCTGTTACGACCTCAGGGAGGTTGCAACACGTAAATAAACCTTGTGCGAACACTCCTAAACTGACTGGGGGGCATGCAAGCTATGAACAGAATAGTCAAAGAAACCATACTAAAAACATCAAAATTACTTTTCAAAAGGATTGAATGTAAATGTAATTTGTCCACTAAGATAATATCATTTCTATAAGGTAATCGGAAGATATAAACTCAGGAGCACTGTCTGGCTCCGTGGCACTCGTGACATTAACACTAATATTCACAATAGCAAACCAAGGTGCCACCAAATTGCAAGCAGAATCACTTGACCTACGGGATCTTGTAGGTGCATGAGATATGGATCAAGAACTTAAATTAGCAAAATTAATCAACATGAGGTAGCTGAGCAAGCACTGTAAGCGAGTGTTAGCTTCGCTGGAATCTCAGGGAAAATGACACAGGATTGGCACTAGCAAAGCAGGCTGAGTGGCACAGCTGATCTACAGGAAGAGGCACACAACAGCGCAGTCAAAACGAATCTGCAAAGCAGTCAGAATTGAAATACGAATACCAATGATGGTGATCTAAAATAAAATGCTACAAGTGAAGTGAGAATTATATGAGATAATCAGTTACATTAATGCAATGGAGTTTGCCAAAAGCAAAGTAGTGCATACTAATGTCATTTATTTCAAAGAAAATCCACAGTCAAACTCACATCGGTCTCTGACCGAGATGGGAATGGGAATATGAGAAAAACAGTTGAAACAGGGAATGAGTGCAAGGAACAGGAGGTGGAAGGCCAACAGAACAACTTCCAGTTTCAATTACCTCAGTCTGTGGACGGGATGGGCGTAGTCAGAGCCAGGGCGTCGGCAGATGGACGTAGTTCGTTTGCAGGGCTTCACTAAGGAATCAACAGATGACGCTTTTCATATGTGGAGTCCTGTGGGGATTTTGAGGGCGAGTGCGTAGATAGACTGACAAGGCGGACGTCTAGGCAGAGTCCAGTCTACAGGTAGTGCAGAGGTAAAGGAGGCTAGCCTGGTTCAGCATCAAGACATGGGGCAGAGAGGGCGGCAGGGCAAGTCGTTCGGCGTGATACCGCTTCCAGACAGGAGTATTGCAGTAGGTAGCTAGAGCGGAAAGCAGGGCATTCTACCGCTGGGAAAGGAGGCTGGTTACATCTGGTTATGGTTGTATTGATTCTCTTCAGGTCCTTTCATCTTCACCTCTAATCCTTGTAACTACCTGAAATGGTCATTGAACGCCATCAGAGGAAGGATGGAAGACAGTACAAAAGGCTAACCTGGATCGAGAGGAGTTTGGGTAAGGCATCGATCATGCAGGTGGTGAGGGGGCAGAGTCGCGAACGCAGAAGGCTCCAACAACAATGGTGAGGGCAAAAGGGGTCAGGTAGACGGATTAGGATAGGTCAGTCAGACCTCATAGGAGACGTGAATTTTCTCGACTTGAGCAACTTCTGTTAAACTGGATCTGGGACCGTACTACAAAGAACTATAATGAAAAAGTGGGTTTTGGTCCCTTTGCGCAGGTGACCCATTTTGGGATTTAGCTTCGGGCCTGTAGCTAAACCTGACGAGGGGGTGACAGGCTATAAATCATGCTTGACGTGTCAACATTAAGGTGTTTTCCATCTTTTTTTCTTTGTTAAGAGACAAAAGGAGAAGAGGCAAAGTCAAAAATATTCTCACTGCTTTCTAAACAGTTAAAACAATAAAAGAGGTCACTTGTACTGGATCCTGACATGAAATACGTTACTCTAGATTTTTTTTTTACTTTTACTTCTATTCGAAATGTCCCTTACTTTACTCCCTCACTTGTTCCTTTAAATTTTCAGGACGTTGGACGTTGGACGCTCATAGAAATAAATAAATATATATATATATTATATATATATATATATATATATATATATAAAGGTTTTTTGCCACGAAGGAAAAAATGAAAAAGCGAGATAGCCAAGTACTTTCGTCCTGTTCGGACCCTTTACTGAAGGAACAAACTGATTTTTACAGAGGACAACATAGTCAAAAGAAGGCTTAATATCCAAACTGACGCTACAAGATTAGCAATAAGGGCGATTTCACTCTACAGAAAGGAGGAACCGCCTGAGGGTAGCCACACCTTGAAGGATACACGCAGTAAACAAGTTATTCTTCCAGAAAACAGTACATTTTGAAAAAAACACGGAAGCATATACAATTTAATATCATGAATTTTACACAAATTTTCCAAAAAAATATTATTAATGAAAAGACGAAAAAAAATATAAATATATATATCGAGCAAGAGAAAGAGGGAGAGAGAATATCGAACCAGAGAGAGAGAGAGAGAGAGAGAGAGAGAGAGAGAGAGAGAGAGAGAGAAATAATGACTATATACATGTGGGACTAATTTATTAGTTGTTCAATTATTTTAAGGTCCTTCATAAACATCTTACAAATATATGGGTCCAAATGGTACATTCCCAGACTAAGATTTAGGTTGTTTTTATTAGTGATTTGTATAATTGCCGATTCCAGTAAATTTCTTGAAACATAATCATTAGATCTAGCAATTACCGAGGTATCACCCCAATTAATACAATGAGATTTTTCACTCAGATGGATAAACAGTGCATTTGAAGTCTGGGCTGTTCTAACTGAATACATATGCTGCTTAATACGTACACATAAATTTTTACTTGACTGACCAATGTAAAACGATGGGCAATCCTTACAAGGAATTTTGTAAATGATGTTATTTGTTAGGGGACTATTCTTAATTAGCATATCTTTAATGGTATTGTTATAGGAGAACACTACATTAACATTAAACAATTTAAATATTGATTTTATGGTTTCAAATCCACAAAAGTAAGGTAAGCTAAGTACATTTTTAGGCATTTCTTTTACATTAATAGCAACACTATAAAACTTTTTGTGAGCTTTTTGATAACATAAATCAATTAAATGAGGTGGGTAGCAGAGATCGTTTCCTATCTTTTTTATGTATTCTATTTCTTGGTCAAGATATTGTGGGCTCGTGATACGCAAAGCGTGTAGGAACATAGAAGAAAAAATTTACATTTTAATATTAAGATGGTGGCCAGAATAAAAATGTACATATGTTAAATTATTTGTGGGTTTTCTATAAATACTGAATTTGCATTGGAAAGATGCTCTATGTATTAATACATCTAGGAAAGGGATGACATTGTTATTTTCGATTTCAACAGTGAATTTTATGGATGGCACTAAATTATTCAATTTAGACAGTAAATCATTTACATCGATACCAACTACCAAGATATCATCGACATATCGGTACCATTTTAAGGGGACAAGTGTGATATTCGGGAGGTGTTGTCTCTCAAAAAATTCCATATATAAGTTTGAAAGGAGAGGTGATAAAGGGTTACCCATGGCCATACCAAATATTTGTTGGTAATATTCTTCATTAAAAATAAATCTGCAATCACAAATACATAACTTAATCAAGGAAATTATGTGACTAACGGACATAGGCAATTCATGCAGTACAAGTTCATTACTTAAATATTCTAGCACAGAGTCAATAGGGACTTTTGTAAACAAAGAACATACATCAAAACTGACAAAGACATCGCTAGATCAAGAGAATTCCGGATGTGTGAATTAGATACAGTTCCTAGTAGCGGGGATAACAGTTTAGTAAGATATTTAGATAGTTTATAAGCAATTGATCCTACAGTACTAATAACTGGGCGCATAGGTTTGTTTTCCTTATGAGTTTTGACTACTATGAGATTCAGGGCCTCTGTAACACGGTTTTTTCGCAATAACTTTTTATCTATGCATTTCATAAATATAACGCTTATTCAGAATACATATTATATCAACACATAAATTTTGAGTGTATTCTGCACTACGTAGGTTGAATAAATTTGGTACTTATAATGTAAAAGTGACCTTTTTTGAAGACGGGCCAACTTACTCAGAGAAAAGGTTTCGAACGCACTCGTTATGTAACTTATGACATCATTTCTTCCCTCTTTCTCGATGGATGATTGGCTATACGTAACGAAGGCTAAACCTCTGGCAACAATGACAACAAATTTAAATACAAGCAAAGCAGTACACCTTTATGAACTCTGGAACTCTTCCACTGATAATTGTCATAATGAACAAACCAACAAAATATGTTAATAAATACAAAAGCACTTCGATTATTAGTCTAACTCCCAAAATAAGTTTCCAAAGAAATTACAGTCTACTTTATAGGTCACAATCAGATTTACAAGATGTAGGGAATAGTTGGTAATTACCAAAAACATAGTAGACAAGCTTGATTTGATAACTGCTATATCCAATGTCAAGCAATTTTTATATATTGGCTATCTACCTATTTACTGAAAAAAAAAAAAATCCGGTACCGTATATTGGCTTTAAACCTTCACCAATAATTATCGTCAGAATGGTGACTTCATGAGGCTCCACCTACTTTCGCCTCGTTATAATTCAGGATAACACTGAAGGCTACCATGGGCATTGTTGGATTAGAAAATTTAACTTCTGGCTATAAAAACTAATTTCTCGAGTAGTTGTAAGAAGTGCCAAATGATCCTCAAGGATCCCAGCAGTTGGTCTAAACGTTTAATTCATGTATATTACTGCTATACTGTTGCGGCACTACTGCTACATTAGTATTACTACGCTAGCACTGATACCCCACCCACATCTATGTATCGTTCCGTCATTCATAAAGTCTTTGGGTTTCAGAGCCGATGGCATTTCTGTCTGGTGGATGGGCGGGGCAACATTTAGTCAAAAGGTGTTGTTTACCTTGCTTACGTAATGAATGTTTTTCGACTCTTGGCTCGTAATCATTGGCCATGGCGTCGGCTAGATCATTTTTACTCTATAAAAATTAAAACTATCGGGTTTAGGTTATTGATAATGCTGACAAAATTTGTGTGTGGTTGTAAAATATACATTTGTCAACTTTCAGCTATATCCGATGCTTTGACAAGGAGCAAAGTCCAAAAAACCGTGTTACAGAGACCCTGAATCTCATAGTAGGCCATATAAATAAGGTAATGAGGGACACTTTACAGTTAACTTACTCAAAAGTTCTTTTTTATCTTTAAGAATTTGTTTGATATTGATATTAAAGTTTTTTATTACTTTGTCCAACGGATTTTTTGCGAGTTTTTTGTAAGTTATTTCATCCTCTAGTAAAGTATGTATGCGTGATATGTAGTCAGTTTTGTCAAGAACCACTAAACTATTGGATTTATCAGCCTTGGTAATGTGTAAGCTATTATCATTCTTCAATTCTTGAAGAATGATAATTTGTGTAAAATTCATGATATTAAATTGTATATGCTTCTGTGTTTTTTCAAAATGTACTGTTTTCTGGAAAAATAACTTGTTTACTGCGTGTATCCTTCAAGGTGTGGCTACCCTCAGGCGGTTCCTCCTTTCTGTAGAGTGAAATCGCCCTTATTTCTAATCTTGTAGTGTCAGTTTGGATATTAAGCCTTCTTTTGACTATGTTGTCCTCTGTAAAATCAGTTTGCCTTCAGTAAAGGGTTCGAACAGGACCGAAAGTACTTGGCTATCTCGCTTTTTCATTTTTTCCTTCGTGGCAAAAACCTTTATTTATTCATAGCATCACGTTTTATATACTTCGTGATCAAGTTATTCATATATATATATATATATATATATATATATATATATATATATATACATATTTATAATTATATATATACTTAAACTACTGTATTATTCAAGAGTTAATTTTTTATAGTATACATGGTTATACCCACATAGTCCTGGTGCTCTCCTCGCTTGTGTTTTCCATTGTATACCTGTCTACACTGGTAGAAAGAACCACTCCTTTGATTATTCATTCTTTTTTATTAGTAAGTCCCTTTCTACATTGTTCCGCTAGCACAACATTGACCTCTGACGACTGCATCCTCTTTCCAGTTGACTTTCTTTCCCTCAATGATCAGAGTCACCATATATGTGTCTGTTCTACTCACAGCCCATCAGCATATCTACGTACATCCTCTAACTTTTTAGTAAAAAAATAAAAAAAAAATAAATAAATTGTCGAAACAACCAAACCTGGAACTCCAAGTGACTTCTCTACCAAAAGAGCGTTTGGGAAAATTACATCAGTTCCATAGACAGATATGTCTATCTAGTTTACAGAAGAGTGCTGTATTCCGGCAAAATCAAAATTTTGGACTATCGTAAGCGTCTTTGACTATTTTTTCTTTTTTAAATCAAAGAATAACAGGAATAAATGGGTGTAAGATTTGCTGGATGTAAGCCAAAAAGCACACATGAAAAATGCTTTAGGCCATCGTCGAGAGACCACAAGGAGTTGCGAGGAGGGCAATCAACAATGCCTGGTCAGCTCCATGACGTTCATAAAAGAACGGGTGTTTGCTCTGCCTCTATACGATTGCACTCACACACGAACGTAGTGGTCAAACAGCTACATAGTCAAACAAACTATTCTCTCTCTCTCTCTCTTTCTTTCTCTGAGATGATAGCATTTTATCCTTTACAATATTTTCAAACAATAGTAAGTCGTTTTTCTAAGCAAAAATTTAGACATGATAGTAACTTCCCACCAAACGTCAATGGTGTGAATGCATGGCGATGGGTCACTGAAACGGGAACAAGCCGATTGAGGGAAGGAATCTTTTTATCAGGTTTCTTGCAGAAAAGGAGGAAAGTTTCCTCTGAGAACTTTCCTCCTTTTCTACAAGAAACCATAACCTTCCATACACTTGTGTGAATTCTCAGTAATCAGTAACCTTTTGTTACATTCTCATTTCCGCACTTGACTGCGAATGGCAACCTGAGAGGTCCTTGCAGGGATTTAAATACTCATTCGGCAACTCTAGAGCAGCTTAATACATTTGCTTATCAGTAAAGTCTTTGGTTTGAGTAATTAATAGAGTATTGAAAATGAATTATCTTCGTAAGCAGAATTGCAGACATCTTTTCTAATACACACACATACATATATGTATATATGTGTGTGTGTGTATATATATATATATATATATATATATATATATATATATATATATATATATATATATATATATAATACTTAGGAAGAATATTGTTTTGCAGATGGATTTTGGAAATAACCTCTAAAGGTATTATATCGTGTCGGAATGTATAAAAAATGGACATCACTTCAACATTACATCTTTTTTTTTTTTTCTCGTGGCCTTCGATTATGGAATTGGCAGAGGTCTCTGTGTTTGCCGTGCAAACGGCCGCAGGTGTTGAGGAGTGACTCGCTAAAAACCGTCGCTCGGTTCTGGGCAGAGAAAGGAGGAAGGTCTCGAGAGATTTAAAATAGTGTTGTGTGGAATAAAAGACTAAGATTACATGGGCTGGCGTAGCTGGGACTGGATCGTGGATGTTTGGGAGGTTTGAGAAGAAACGGGGTTAATTTGAGCCAATAAAACAGCCGTTTATTGTCAGTATGAAATTATTCACCCATATATATATATATAATATTAATATATAATAATATTATATATATATGTGTGTGTGTGTGTGTGTGTGTTGTGTGTGTGTGTGTGTGTGTGTGTGTGGTGTGGTGTTTTCGTTCTGTACAGCGGCCCTTCTTGTTAGCGATTATAGACTATTTAAAACTACTATTTGATTAATTTTTATCATAATATTGTGAAAAATATATATTCACCTATATCGGAGGACCAATTTTTCTTTATTTCGTTTTTGGTGGGTTAGGTGAGGCTTGAAGCCACTGGTCCGAGGACAGTTGACCCTCTGGCTACTGATGAACAACCGCCTTCGATTTCCCAGACTTGACTCTCACAATCTAGGCAAAATATGTAGTGACCTAACCCCTTGATCAAACAACCTTTAATTGAAGGTCGGAAAACAAAGGTCAATGGAAAAATAACAAAATGTACATACACTAGGTAGACGACGACAAAAAAATGCTCTTACCTCAGCAGTTTAATACAGTATTCAGGGTTCAATTAGGTCAATGGTGAAGCAGCGTGCAGCGGAAATTTTGTCCCAGGACCTGTCAGCTTTGCTGACACGCAAATAAAAATATTATTTCGAGGAAAACTTTCCTTCTAACGAGTCTCTACTTATCTCCCATCATGATGAACACTTACATTCATTACAGTACCACCATATTTGAATTTCAAGTCAATAGCCCCTGCCTGTGGGCTTGTTCCATACGGAAAGGTTTCATTTACTTAATATATAAAGATAATAGTACTCTTGCAGTAGAGGAAAAGACCCCATATAGACTCCACTAAGCCCCGCCCCCCGCCCCCCCACCCCCCAAGGGGCGTAGGCTACCTCCCCCCCTCCTGATAAGCTCATGTACGTACGTGAGGCCTAAAAAGGGGTGGGGCGTGGAACCCCCGCCCCTCTAAACTGGGGCGTGGCCACCCCGACCCCATATAGACTGCCACTGGTCTGCTGGGCGGGTGGGCCACACCTGACCCCCAATATAGACTCCACCATTCTGGGGGGCGTGGCCCCCACCCTGACCCCAATATTAGGACTCCACCTAATTCGGGGGTGGGGCGTGGCCACCCCTGACCCCGAATTGACTCCATTTGTAATATAGATCATGTACGTACATGAGCTCTTAATTGACTCCATTTGTATGATAAGTTCATGTATGTACATGAGCTCATAATTGACTCCATTTGTCTTACAAGCTCATGTACGCTTACATGAGCTCATATTAGGGGGCGTGGCCCCCCCTAACCCAAATAGACTCCACTTGTCTTATAAGCTGATATACGTAGATGAGGTGCAAAAGGGGGTGTGGCTACCCTTGACCCCAAATCGACTCCACATCATTGATGAGCTCATGTGCGTACATGAGGTCGAAAAGGGGGCGTGGCCTCCTGTAACTCTACGGGAAATAAAACCAACATTTCAACCCGCCACCACCGACCCCAAATTGACTCCAGTGTTCTACACCTGTGGACGTCACGTAACTCTAGGAGAATAAAACCATATTTTCAACTCCGACCCCCCCCCCCCAATTGACTCCACCCTTTCCTACCCCCTGTGACGTCACGTAACTCTCTGGGAATAAAACCATTCTTTCAACCCCCGACCCCAAATTGACTCCACCTTTGTCCTACCCCACCCTGTGACGTCCGTAACCCTCTGGGAATATAACCATTCTTTCAACCCCTGACCCCAAATTGACTCCACCTTTTCCTACCCCCTGTGACGTCACGTAACTCTCGGAATAAAACCATTCTTTCAACCCCTGACCCCAAATTGACTCCACCTTTCCTAACCCTGTGACGTCACATAACTTTACGGGAATAAAAACCAACATTTCAACCCCTCACCCCAAATTGACTCCACTTTTCTATCCCTGTAACGTCACGTAACTCTACGGGAATAAAACTTGACCCCACCCCGACCCCAAATAGACTCCGTTCACTGTTTTTTTTTGCGAATCATGTCCCCTTTAATTGTTTTCAAAGTAACCGGGACGTTTACCTCATCCTCCTCCTATAAAATCTCTAAATTTATATATGCACATTGCGAATATACTCTCTCTCTCTCCCTCCCTTTCCCTCACCTCCTCCCTCTCCCTCTCTCAGCCGTTACATTTTGTTTTATATATATATATATATATATATATATATATATATATATATATATATATATATATAGATATATATATATACACAGCTGCTTAGATATTCAGAGTATCATGATAAAAGGATATTTGGCGACTGACTCATCCACATGTGATACATTTTTGTTTATTTATTATACCGAGTTTGAAAGAGGTTGAAAATCAAATTACAGACGGAATTGTTATTTTATATTTGTAACCAATTCTAAATACAGGGGAATGAATTAATATTCCATACAAATACATACATTAGAAAAAAACTGTACAAACACGAATGCGATAATATATGCATTCGCTTTTTCAAAAACAATACTTCAACGAAACATACGGCTACTATATATTTTCTAACCTGTTCCTTCACATCAAAGCCCTAGTATATACCACAAACATCTTCCCCAGCACTTTCCCGACCGTGTATCAAAGACAACGTTTCATCTAAAACCTCAAATCTTTTAAATTTAGCTAACAAAGTTTTCATATATAAATCTTCCACACACCTTTCCTCCAACAGGGATAAATTCTTTTTCATTATAGCCACGCAGCATATTTTACCAATTTTGCTCATTTCATCACTGAATGTAGCTAACACAGGTAAATATTGATTCAACCAAGTCGTATTAACTAGTCCGCTTTGACCAATGCCAGCGGGAAAGATAACATATTTGACATAGTCATACGATGATTTAAATAATTCTTCCTTCAATTTCTTGACCGAAGAAAAAAAGTGATTGAACCTCATCTGTTTGCTATCTCTGCCCAAACGATCTGCGTGATCTTCATCTTTGGAATAAGCCCACGCTTCTTTTGCGCGTATTCATTATCTTCAATTGGAACGTCGATACCGTATTGGGTTAATAAGGTAGCTATGGTGGGCAGATCAACTTCTTCGTCGCCTTCCCAAGATGTGATATTTGTTCACGTCTTGATGTGACAATCCTTCAAGAGATAATGAACTACGAAAGCCCCGCTACCCAAGACCCCTTTATCACAATCACTGATTACAAACCTGTTGTAACGAAGCATCAAGCCTCTCCCAGCAATGATTCAGACTAACATGAATAAACAAGTCTTATTATTCCCTCACGCCAAAAGGTCATCCACACATGACTCATTTTATCCAAAAATCAGTATCACGTGACTAAACAGCTCCTAAAATGTTAATAAGCCACCCACACCACTCGCCATCTTGTTTTTCGCATGTCCCGCCCTCCCCTTCCCCCCCCCCCCTCCTCCTCCTCCTCCCTTTTTCCCCATATTTCGCCACGTTTCGATTTGTTTTTTAATGGCTATATTCTTAACATCCAATCTTTAACCCCCGCCATTCAATGAAGTAGCGATAATTCGAAATATTATCAACGTGGGTTTTTTTATCTCCCTTGAAATTCTCGAGCTATATCTAAAATATTATAACCTGCGAGCGGATGAGTTAAATCTCCTTCTTCATTCCATTCAACCGTGTTAGAATCTTGTAAGTGCTTAACAAAAGCCGTAACGTATGACTTTTGAGGTTCTTTAAAAAATATTGGAATAATACCTGTTAAATCGGGATTGCTCTTTTTGCGAGTCATGTCCCCTTTAATTGTTTTCAATGTAATGGGGGCGTTTACCACCTCCCCTCCAGTCACTGAACCTACATTTTCTTTAAGAGGAGGAGGAGGAGGTCCCGTGAAGCGATATAGCCGGCATAGGTGGTTTTTGGATATTAAGGGAGATGTAACCACTACTACTAACAGCTGCCGTATCCAACTTGCCAGTACCCTCCAGGCTATTAGTATCACCATCACAAACCTCTTTTCTATTCATTAACCTCTCGTAGGTAATGGCAGGGATAACGTAAAACTCCTTCATTTTCAATTAAAAAGACTCCCTACCAAACTCGCAGCAATAGGCAATAAAACCGATAGAATAGTCCCCCTTTACGACTTTTCAGTATATTTTTCTTCTTAGATATGGACGTTGTTTTCAAGGAACCACAAGATGAATTTCTCGCCTACAATTTCTTAAGTGTTTAATAAACTTCTTATCTTGAGTTAGATTACCACAAAGAAAATTTCTAAAAATTTCCGAGAGAGTAGACACCAAACCACCGTTTAAGATGGGAATGACTTTACTTCTTTCACTGGGTGATAAACCAGAGATGAATAAATAAAGTTTTTATTTTTACGTATTAAAGGTTGCTTACGGTTCATATCCGTACAATTTGAGATTCATCAACCCAGGAATGAATTGACTCGGATAACCTTTCCAATGAACGTAATATTGAGTTTTATTATCTTTCCTCTCCTTGTCCCCGAGAATAGTGATATCATTATCGTTTCTGGTAGATTTGTACGAATTAATTCTTCACGATAAAATACGCCCTTTATTTCTTCACCCGCTAAATCTTCCAAGAAGTATACGACCGGATTTTGCCTTGTATCCACTTTTCGGATTTTAAAAAATTTCCTAGAGTATTTTGAATTGTATATCCCCTCCTAAAAATTGCGTTGCGACGCTCATCGGCAATACGTACAACGTCTCCAAGATTCAGAGCGAAATGGCGGGAGGATTAACGAGAACAGCCTTTTCATACATACTCGAGAATTGACGTTCAATGTCATCTCTATCCGTTAATGCGTGAACCTCTTGCGGGGTGCGACCCAAACTTCTATGGGGGGTATGATTATAACTCTGAACAATGTCGCGCAAGACGTTAATGTATTTTAAGGTATTCTTATGTGTGAGATATCTATATATCCGACCCTTAATAGTCCTTATGACTCTTTCAGCTATAGAGGATTTGATTTCTCTCGAATAAAACGCTATATAATTTTATATTTTACTATCTAGATATTCTCTGACGTGTTTGTTATAATATTCCCTACCCTCATCGCTATTCAAACGTGAAATTCCCAAAAAATTCGGTAGATTCGATAACCTTCTTCAAAGCGCGACGCGTAGTAACACCATCCTTCTTTTTCAAGGGAACAATTTGTAGATATCTGGAAAACATGTCAATAAAAGACTAGCAAATATTTAAACCCATTATTATACCGAGCTAATTTGACATATCAGCTAAATCGGTGCTCGCTATTACTCTCGGTTTTAGGTGACATGATTTTTCTTCTGGGAATTTTTTTTGTTCGAGTGACTTTATGCAGTGTGTAAGACTTTTGCCCACGTAAGAATTCTTTAACATTTTCACGAGTATTTGGCTATTCAGATTTTTTTTTTTCGCTACTCTGAATAAAGAGTTCACCCGCTGAAACTACCCACACCCCGTGCACTCTCCGTACAAAGTTTTTAGCAGTTTATCCGTTCTTTATCCATATTGGTAAGCTATTTGATATTCCGTTTCACCCAGAATATTAGTTCGGAGCTGTAACAGTTCAGGTGTTGACGGAGCGAAGTCTACTAACAAATAACCGTAGCGGTTACGTGATAGGGCATTTTTATATATGTCCGAAAACGGCTGAAGCTTTTTGACGGCCAAATAACTGCCGACCTAAAGTTTCAATTTGACTAAAAAATCACGATTTTTCATTAGAATATAATGTGAGCAATTCAAGCTTATACTTCTACTAAACTTGCCCGAATGAAACATATTCGCATTATGAATATAACTGAAATAGATGAATGACGTCCCGCTGTGAAGGCGTTAGTCACAAATTTATTATCACTAGCCTCGAGGAAGCAATCATCGAGTATGAATAATGACCTTTATTAACCCCTTCCGTCTCCCCCTTTTCAGTGTAATCAAGGATTTAAAATTTCTTTGGATACTTTAAATTTTGTGACCTATTGAGGGATGCGTTTCGAGGGGATGTTCAGATACCCCGCAATATAAAATGTATTGGAAACGCGTTTCATAGAGTTCAATGATTTTTTGACATAGGACGGGACTTGCCACTGTTACTAAACCCAACCCGCGATGATAAAATACGAGCGGATTAGCGAAACGGGTCTAACAAACTGCCTAGGGAAGGGGACCTGTCGCGGCGCATGATGTTAGCGCGTTTTAAGGGACTTATAGTTGTGTACAATTTACGAGGTGCCTTTTTATATTAACAAGCCGTTAATAATAATTAGGGAGTTGAATGGAAGTTGACGGCAATAATTATTTGTTTAATTTCCATAATGAAATACATAAGGTTGGTTTTTCCTACAATAAAAAATCAAAAATAGAAAACGTACAGTAAAAATGGCAAAGTATAATAAAAAATACAATATAATAATTTCAAAAATATAAAAAACTAACTGTGTATATGATTATATAATTAAAAAAACCAAAAAATACATTATACACAATATAATATATTAAAATATATGAATATAAGATAAAATATATAGTAAAATATACAAACTATGACACCCGGTCAAGGTGTGATACGACCCATTTACTGGAGGAGAGGGTGTGAAACCATTTCCTGTCGAGAAGTCAAAGACGTCGAAGAGAGAGAGGAATTAACATTGTATATTTTACTATTCTCTCTTCGACGTTTTGAACATCCTTTCACCCGTGGGAAATGATGTGATGGATGTAGGGTCGGAGGAATAGGAGGAGTAGGAATTCTCGAGGTGCTAGGAGCGGGAATATTCAAAATTGGAGAGATTGCCGCTACTACCGGCGCCACCACTACCCTCTCTAGCTCCTCCTCCTCCTCTACCTCCCCATTCCCCCTCCCCCTCCCCTACCCCTCCTCCATCCACCCAATGTCTGGATGTCCATACGCCAACGATTTATAAGGTGTCACATAATATCTCTTGTCCTCTAAAGGACAGAGAGATACCTTTCGCTGGCTCGTGTGACACATCGTGCCTCCTACTCTTTGCAAATTGTGCACACGAGTATAAGTAATCTCATTCTTTTCGATTACAGCTCGATACTGGTCATGTGGAATGGTCTTTTGCCGGCACCTTTGTACACCTTTCAAGGTGTTACTACGACTAGTTTCCGTCAGATACGAATAAACTTTAGGTTTAACGCCGATGAATTCCCTCATGAGTTCAGCCCCCGTTTCAACCTTCACTAACCCGAGTTCCCCTTGCGTGACTCATATACAATTCGTGAGTTTTGGGGAAATTACTCAAATCCATGAAGGGTTTGAGCACACCCTTCAGTTCCCGATTGAGGTTATCAGTCACCAGGGAAAAGATCAAGCTGTCAGTGTCGGTATAAAGGAGCTGAACTCGGTGTCCATACTGCTTTCGAAGAACGTCGTAATAGAACCGATACATCATATCCTTCGCCATGTCTAGTATACTGAAACCAATATAAATCGGGGATTCAGCCATAACAGACTCTTTGCAATGGTTTACAATGTACCTGTCGTTACCCAGTTTTTACCAAAGACTTGTGCGTGGTTTGGTTTAGGACACATTCCTGAGGAGAGAGGCTTCACGGTGGTGACGACAGTTCGGGTAGAATAATTCAATGAATTTTTAATAGTGACACTGAAAGACCATTCATTATGATTTTGATGGTGTTCCTCTTGTCCGGATCGGTCTCTTTAGCACACCTTTCGGCATTCTCCAGAATATATTCCCTCAAATAAAAATCCTGTTTGAATTTGTACACTTTCCTTATTACATCAACTTCGAGACCGAGCCTTATCAACGTTTGTAATAAGGGAAGACAGATCAAGTGATTACGCATGGGTAAAATTGGCGTGACCGTCAACTTAACATTTTTCTTGGGTAGCTTCACCTTGAACTTATCATTAGGTTTTTACTATAGGGCGATAGATCCTGGTGAGTCACATTCATGTGATGAATGGCGAGAGGGAGATCATCCGTCTGTAGAGCAACATCCCGTCTAACTGGTTTTTGGTATCGAGCAGTATGAAATAACCGTATTCACCCTGTGAATCAATGGCGGTAATATCGCTAGCGACAAAACTTCTAATTCGACAGGGGAAAGTTCAGTTATTTCACCCAAGGCATTTTGTATTTACTCATAACTGTGGGATTACAAACTGGTGAAATCAACGTATAATATATACGATTGAGGATCAGCCACCCTAAAACTGGGATTTAACTCTGGATTATTAGCTATGCATTGCCTTCGAACTAGACTACAAAAACCGCCGCGGATGTTTTTACAAATTAATTGATAGAGTTCACCATTCGAAATGAGGGGGAGACGAATTTTAGAGGAATATAGGAAAGCTTCGAGTGAGAGAGAGGTAGAAGTCAGGTAACGGGCGGGGTCTAGTCCGAATTGCGCCATGGCAGCCTTCCTCCAAGCTAAATAAATGTCGGCTAATAATCCCACATCCATTAACAAATACAAAATGGTGTAATCTAGAAGATTGGTGCAATTAGCGGCGTTCCAAACCTTGACCACGTGTGCATAGCACCCGCTGGAAAGGGTTTCTCCCGTAAGTTCGAATCGAAAAACACTCTCGAGAAGGGATGCCGGGCTTTCGCAGGATATTGAAACCCGTCACATAATCATAAGGGTAGTACTGTACCCGTACCCAAAACTAAATCGAGACAATCCCGAGAATACGGGTGGGTTAACAATTGACGTGCGATTTCGAGGGAACCTTTCTGTTTGATATGACTCGAGGCGAGACTAGAAAGGGTCCCCCTATCACGTTGTTGCTATCCACGAATCTCAGATTGCCCGATCTGGCCCGAGTAAAATTTACTACCCTCGTGTTTCAGAATTTTTAAAATCATGCTGAGCCCCCGCCTCTTTCAAGACCAGGGCGATGTCATATGACAAATTGTGTACAAACACTGTTAAAGTTGGCCCCTTAAATTGCATATTCAAATTACACTGTTGACACAGTGCACACACAAAGTTGTCCCGTGCCACAAAATGAGCGTGATGTCGCATTTTCTTGATTCCAGCCTTGAATTCGACGTTACATCCTTCGCAATGAGTGCTCACTTCAAACTTATGGTGGATTCAGGAGTCATATGTAAAGGATAGGCACGCATTCGTTCACGCAATAACGCCCAGTCCCGGTCATGTTCTGCAAACAATCATCAACGCATTTCTCTGTGACTTAGTCTATGGGTACAATATTCCCCCGTTCTACCGTCAACGATCACGTAGCAGTAAGCGAAGCTTTCTGCCGAGATACTATTCTCGGATCGTCTTCTCCGGTCTTCGGTTGAACATTATACGCCTCAAAATCAGGAAAGCCATGTGCGAGATTGGCAGCAGAGCTTTAACTTTAGTAAACTGTTTAAAATTGGCCGGGTTCTGGGTATTCGACAGTGGTTTGAGCAGTACAGGCCTGTGTGTGTGCCTCACGGATGGTGGGGACTATTAACAAAGTCAAACAATTGTAACACATACCACCCGCGTGCTCAATCCCCCGCCCCTGCTAGAATCCATGTCGAAACTTCTTCACGAATGCCAACATATCCTTAATCAACGCGACGTGGTCGTAGTGATTAATAACAACGTGACCAAATGAGGGCTTGGGGGTTACCACCTTTCCTTGCCAGAGTACTGTCCAATGTTTTTTCCGCTGTTTCCCCATGACTAATTCACATAAATTTATACAGATATATGTTTGAGGTTATTCCCCTTTTTCTAATGTTTTGAAAGAGTCATGGGTCAACGGCATATCTGGCGAGTGTTTGATATTAAATTGTCCCCTCCCCATCCTCCTCATTAAGACACGAGGGAGGTTGTTAATACGTGTGGGAGGGTTATCCCGGAGTACAACGTACGCTTCTAACGCTGTAACGACACAGTTGTACCCGGACTGAATATTGATAACCTGATCACTACCGCGGACTCCCTTGGGATACACCTTGAAGTTATTAATATTCACTAACTCACGCCGCATGATATGAAGTTCAACCCTATCCAGCGAGGTCATACACCAACCCGAACCCTCAGTACGGTTGAGTCTCTCTTCCAAGTTATTAGCTATAAACTCAATAGCCTCCTCCAGGGAGTCATAGATCGAGTCAATCGTAGTGAGGGTTGGGTGGGAGTACATACATAAAAAGCACTTTTTTCATTCATGTCGCCTAGCATCCTCACGCTGGTGATAATAACGCACAAAGTATAGCATAGCGAGCGAATACCTCTTTCAAGGAAGTTACTGTGCACATCTCGCGTTAATCGGGCTATGCTACTACTTAACTTCATGCCACGTCAATGTGTGGACCCTACTGCAGCCGCATAATGAATGGTACTCACTACCTTATTACCCTCCGTTCTTTCCCTCGTGAGTGAAGATCCCCTTCTGGTTCCTACACCTCCACCAACGCGCGATGCTTCATTATTATTATTACTCCCCATCAAATCTTCATCTAATGGGAAGTCTTCAGCGAAGGGATCTGCAAAGATCATTTTTAAATAAGCACCGGAGTGAACGTGTATTATATTATAATAATAATAATAATAATAATAATAATAATAATAATAATAATAATAATAATAATAATAATAATAATAATAATATTTTACCTGGATCGGAGGTGGTGGTGAGGGATGATTCATCATGGCGGTTAGAGGCTTGGACATTTTCTTGAATGACGTGACAATCTGTGTGATAACAAATTCATGAATAAGGTGTGACATAACATGAACGTGGAGGTTTTTATGTACATTATATTATAAACCCGATGCCCATTGTTAGTCATACAGTCTACATTCAACATGTGTGCGATCACATCATATACGTGAATAGCAATGCCTTGTATAGGTACATTTCCAGAAAATCGGGCGTGTAAATTACCAATAGGTTAGCGTCCCTATATCATTACCGAAAAGGAGTGGAATATGAAGTGGGCTAGTGGGAGTCATTCTCCCGAAATTAATATTACGCTATTAAACCAGGAGACGTTGATTTACTATTCAATTTAACGCGATCTATAACGAGTCAGATGGGAAACGCGTTTATACGTATATTTATAAGTCCATTTCGGGTTTGTTGGGTGGTGATAGAATGTCATGACTAGAGCGTTTAATACGGAAATTATTGAACAATTATCTGAATTTTACGGAGAACATATTCGCGGAGCTATCTGCAGGGATGGTTTTATTCTCATGGAATGATGACACAAAGAGAATGAGCATTCCACATATCGATGCAGGAGCAGCCAAAGTAGATATGATTGATTCAATTACGATTAAACTCAGTGCTAAAGCAGCTAATATGTTTGGTTTCAATGAAAAAGTCAGGTATTTAATATACAGTTCGAGTGCGTTGAGACCTCATCACGGTAGAAATATATTCCATCAAGGTGTTGAATATGTTTACCTGTATTCGGGTATCGTTCAACCTACCATCTTGGGTGATAAAATGGTTAATCTCTTAGACTGCTTCACGTTAGGATGTGCATGTGGTAAAGGTCCGCATAATGCCATTTATAAACCTTTAAATACCATTGACGTATTGGATTACATTTCTATCGATGTCTTGGATCAGAACGGTGAAGAAATAATGTTTACTGAAAATGGGGTTCTATCATGCAGTCTGCATATAAGACCTAGATAAAACGCTATCGAACTTTTCTTATAAATACCATACGTGACATATTCCTGTCATAGTATTTAACCGACATGGCTGGTGAACACACCATATATTGAGCAGTCTCGGCTGTTTAGACAACGTATACCAAAAATACACCTTCGAAATTTGCCAATAGATTACCTACACCTATATTATTACCTAATGGGGTTGAATATGAAGTAGGTTTAGCTTCGATCATGTTCCCGGGGAGTTATTACGCTATATTATCCAAAGATGACTTATTCACTCTCGAATTTATTACAGAGTGTCATAAACGTGATAGGCATACATATTTGTATAGACCGAGAATAGCAATGTTAGCGGGGGATATGAAGAGACTCGTGAGAGCTCTTAATAAGGACGTGTATGATTATTTGAAAGTTTATTACGGTGATAATTTCATAAATTATTTCAATAGTAACGGTATATTTCATTGGGATGAAGATTTAAGGAGAATTACTATACCACGTATCAAGAGAGAGAAATTGAGAACGGGGGACGTTAAAAGTATATACGTCAAATTTAGCAGAAAAGCCGCGAAATTATTAGGTTTTCATATTAATACCGGTTATGAAATATCTGGCGGGCGTGAACTGAATGAACACATTTCCCTTGATTCTCTACCTGATAATTGTGGGGTAGATTATATATATGTGTATACGGATATAGTTCAACCGACGATTTTTGGCGGAGACTAGTAAATATATTGGACTGTTTTACTTTAGCAAGTAGAGGAAAAGGAATACATAATACAGTCTACAAATTGTTGAACACGAACATCTTGGATCAGATTTCTATTCTTATCACGGATCAAAATATTTGGTCACCTTTTACATTTCACTAAAGACTCGAGTGTTACTTGCCTGCTCCGTATAAAACCTAGAGTAAAATTAGATGAATAGGTGCGTATATAATTCGATGTTCACCCTTGGCATCCTTATTCGTGATCGTAACACCCTCGAGTGAACTAGAACTTGCGAATCAAGCTCCACTTAAATTGTTTGGTAATAGTATAAACAGTAAAATGAGTGTTATTCGCGCCTCCTTCAGAGGCGGAATTTAAAAAACTATTTTTATCAGACCCTTTATTAAGGAGAGGAGCGGGATTTGAGGATATTTCCGTTTTCTATCCCGGCCGCAGAAGGGGAAGCGGTTTTTTTTCGGCCATAAGTGGCATTGCACGTAAAGTGCTTCCTTTTCTATTTAATGCCACGAAACCTTCAGTTAATGAATTCGGTAGATCTGTGTTATCTGATATGGTAAACAGCGGTTTACCTTTAAAAGAATCCATAAAACGAAATGGTATAAGGGCCCTCAAAACTACTGGACAACGAATTTTAAGCGGTACTGGAAGGAGAAGGAGAACGAGACGGAAGAAAACAGTGAAGCGATTAGTTAGACGGTCGAGTGTGGGAGGAAAGAAAAAAACGGAGGAAGAGGAAGGGCACACAAGTTAAATCTAGGAGTAAATATAATAAGGACGTGTACGATCTTTTGTAAATCATTCATCAATTGACATTCGGCGGGTGCGCACTCATTCTACCCTTCATCTAAAATTATATAAACACAAAACATGGCTAGCGTAGTTCCTAACATACCCGGAACTGGCAATCAAGTTCCTGTTTCATCGTATATTGTGGGTATATCAGAATTGTTCCCGAATGTTAATAGACAGAGAATTATTGAAACTTCAATTAATTCAAAGGAAAGACTGGATTTTACACCTTGTAATATTTCATAAAACCAAGTTCTATCTGATAAATATATAGAATTTCGCGTTAATGGGGTGGCAGGTTCTTTCTTAGATTTGTCAAGTATAGCTTTAGAATTATATATCACAATAGATAGGGACGACACTCAATTAGCGGATGATGTCCATGTGTCTGTCGTTAATGGTATTAGTAATACATTATTTAAATCCGCTTCCGTTTTCTTGAATGAAAAGTTGGTGGAATCCTGTCCGGTATTTAACTATCAATCATATATCAAAATGTTGAAAATGATAAAACCCTCGACATTACCTACCACCGGCCGGGCGGGAGGATTTTTTATACGATGATTATCATGTAACACACGGGGAACTCCGACAATTTACTGCCAATACCTTCAGTCAAACCAGCAGGTGGGAGACGAAAGTTATGGGTGACATTAAAACGAGGAGCGTGCATACATATTTTCCACTTCTTTTGGATATAGCAACTATAGACATGTATTTACTAGATTCGGTTGATTTGAGACTTAGACTCGAATTAGCGAATAATAACTGGGTTATGGGTGCCCACACAGACGGACATTTAAATGTGCTGAATGTAGAAAAGGCTAAATTATGGATCGATAGGGTTACCCCACATTATAACGCAATGTTGGCTTTAAATGAAGCGATAGCAGTTAATCCTATACAATATATATTTGATAAGACTTTATACAAGACATACGTTATTGGGCAAAATGAAAATTCGATTTTAATTGATCAGCCTTTTAACAGTTGTATACCTGAAAAAATCACATTGGCCATGATTGATATGGAAACATTTTCAGGTGATTACGCAACCAATAGTCTATATTTTCATTCTTTCGATTTAAATAAATATACATATTACCGTTTAATGGGAATACTGATATAATATTCAATGTAGTTTCCCTAATACCATCATGCAATTATATCACGAGACGCAGAAAAGTATAGGGGGTGGCGGTGATAATCTGATCACTTATGATAGTTTTAAAAAATGGTTAGAGCTATTTACTGCTTTAATTTTGTGGTGGAAGATGTTGAAAGATTCCATGCCAGTGGAAATTCGGCAAACCTGCGAATATCGATCAGGCTGGGTACGGCTACGCCTAACCCTTGCATTATTTTACTTTTCGGGGATACCAAGGGGTATTTTAACGGTGGATGCGGATAAGGGGTTATTTGTTCAGTGTGATGTTAGGGGTTAAATGGAATGGATACAAAAGAAATTGAAATGAGTTTAAAAGGTTCACTCGGTGACCGGGTTAAATATTTAGGTGTGTTCGCTTCAGATGAAGTAGGATTATTGACATTGCCAGAAAATAGAATTAAACCTTTAGTTTTTATATCTAATACATTATCTTCGTCTACTGATATTAATATTGTTGGTCATTGGGTATGTTTTTACGTGGAAAAATCACCTAGAAATATAATCTTCTTTTTTTGATAGTTACGGTATAAATCCAAAAGTTTATTCGAATGACTTCTCTAAATTTATATATGCGCATCCCGAATATAACCTCTATCGACTAATAAAACAAATACAACCTGATAAATCGTACAAGTGCGGTCTTTACGTTAGTTTTTTTGTTCATTGCGTGAGTCACCGAGGTGTGAAAGCAGTATTATCCTTAATACAAAATGTATTCTCATTCACTCGTTTGGGAGGTAATGATAAATGGATATACGGGAATATTATTTTAAAATATTTGAAAAAGAATTTTAAATGTTCACATTGGAGGTCAGGGGTTTCAAACGTGCTATTACGTACAAGGAATGTCTCCGCATCTTGAACAACTAAGGTAAATGCATATTTTTCTTTGATTTTTATATTACTCCATTTACATTCTATTAAGGATATATTCTATATATGTATCATACACCTTCAATCACATAACTTTTTTTACTTATTTCAGGATGAGCTGTGAGAATCATTCACCCATGAACGTCGGTGATAAACTGCTAAGACGTCTTAGTCGTTTCCTCTTAAACGTTTTCGGCATATTCAGGTTAAAATAAGGATACACATGGAAGTTATATTGGGATGCGTGCTGAGACGGTCTGACAGCGATTAGTGTATTGAATTTGTAAACTGTCTTTATGTGGTCAATAAATCCTTATGAATAATCATATAGGTGTTTTTGTTACTATGCCCACAATGCATTTGAACGGAAAAAAAAAAAAACAGGGAAACGGAGAAAAAGAGTGCGTGTTTCTATGGAATCAGGAACTATCATTAAATAAATTATATAAACACAATCGGTTTTTTACATACCTTCACCGGGTTGCTCGTTTCCTTCAGTAGTGGGTGGTGGCGAAGTTGGTCGGGGGTTGCACTGTTGTGGGCTGCCAGTGGTAGTTGTTGCATCTCCTGCTACTTCTTCTTCTTCTCCTGCTTCATGGTCATGACCCGTTTTCACCTTCCTAATAAATTAGTTTGGGGCTCCAACACCATAATAGTAAGGGTGTCTGACTTGAGTGGCTACTTCGTCGGCTGACAGTTCACTGCTAGAGTTATTTCCCATATCTGAAAGGGAGGAATAATGATTGTTTTATATATTCCGCTTCTTTCAACAGGTACATTATTTTATAAGAGTATCTATTCCATATACAGATGAATCTTATTGCTGTTTTTAATATTTACTATACTATATGTTCAAGTAAATGGAAAATGTTGTATATGCTACTTACTGAATAGTGACGGAGGGAAATGACGTTTCAGTCAAGAGAAATACTTGTAGGGATGGAGGGTCGGTGTGTTGCACTTACTCTATACACTTTGGGTAGGGAATAACATCAATTTTCCCTTGTCGGTTGTATTTATGGTGTTCAGTTGGGAAGTAATAATCAGGTGTGACATATGGTGTTTCGATGAAGTATTGTATTCCAAAGATGAAGTTCACGCCTTGTAGCGATAGAATTTATCCCCATTGGAGGAAAGATGTGTGGAAGTTTTATATATGAGTCATATGTGTGTGTGTATGTGTGTGTGTGGACGGCCTTTGTCATGAGGAAATGATAAGGCTTGTTTATTCGTGTCTGTGAGAAACATGACTGGAGTGATACTGATTTTTATAAAATGAGTCATGTGTGGATGAACCCTTTGGCGTGAGGGAATGATAAGACTGTTTATTCATGTAGTCTGAATCATTGCTGGGAGAGGCTTGATGCTTCGTCACAACAGGTTTGTAATCAGTGATTGTGATAAAGGGGTCTTGGGTAGCGGGGCTTTCGTAGTTCAATATCTCTTGAAGGATTGTCACATCAAGACGTGAACTCTCGCCATGGCTTCATCAACCTCCTCGTGCAAGTTAGTTTTCGGGAACTTGTCCGAAAATAAGTTCCGGAAGAGAAATACATGTTTAGTAGTAGCCACTAATTGTGTGACATGCAGGAATTACGGTGTGGTGGCGGACGTCATTCGAGCTTATCCATATGCCGAATTGGCAGGTTTTCGATATTCTCGCACTGGTGCATCATATGCCTGTCTTCGTGATAGGGGTATTGAAGGGTCCGCCATTGTGAAAAGACCTGAAAATATCACATCTTGGGAAGGCGACGAAGAAGTTGATCTACCCACCATAGCTACCTTATTAACCCAATACGGTATCGGCGCTCCAATTGAAGATAATGAATACGCGCAAAAGAGCGTGGCTTATTCCAAAGATGAAGATCACGCAGATCGTTTGGGCAGAGATAGCAAACAGATGAGGTTCAATCACTTTTTTTCTTCGTCAAGAAATTGAAGGAAGAATTATTTAAATCATCGTATGACTATGTCAAATATGTTATCTTTCCCGCTGGCATTGGTCAAAGCAGACTAGTTAATACGACTTGGTTGAATCAATATTTACCTGCGTTAGCTACATTCAGTGATGAAATGAGCAAAATTGGTAAAAATATGCTGCGTGGCTATAATAAAAAAGAATTTATCCCTGTTGGAGGAAAGGTGTGTGGAAGATTTATATATGAAAAAACTTGTTAGCTAAATTTAAAAGCTTTGAGGTTTTAGATGAAACGTCGTCGTCTTTGATACACGGTCGGGCAAAGTGGCTGGAGAAGATGTTTGGTATATACTAGGGCTTTGATGTGAAGGAACAGGTTAGAAAATATATAGTAGCCGTATGTTTCGTTGAAGTATTGTTTTTGAAAAAGTGAATACATATATTATCGCATTCGTGTTTGTACAGTTTTTTTCTAATGTATGTATTTGTATGGAATATTAATTCATTCCCCTGTATTTAGAATTGGTTACAAATATAAAATAACAATTCCGTCTGTAATTTGATTTTTCAACCTCTTTCAAACTCGGTATAATAAATAAACAAAAATGTATCACATGTGGATGAAGTCAGTCACCAAATATCCTTTTATCATGATACTCTGAATATCTAAGCAGCTGTGTGTGTATATATATATAGTATATATATATATATACTATAGTATATAATATATATAATATACATATACTATATATATATAATATTAATATAATTAATTAAAACAAAATGTAACGGCTGAGAGAGAGGGAGAGGGAGGGAGGGAGGGAGGGAGGGAGAGAGAGAGAGAGAGAGAGTATATTCGCAATGTGCATATATAAATTTAGAGATTTTATAGGAGGAGGATGAGGTAAACGTCCCGGTTACTTTGAAAACAATTAAAGGGGACATGAGTCGCAAAAAACAGTGAACTGAGTCTATTTGGGGTCGGGGTGGGGTCAAGTTTTATTCCCGTAGAGTTATGTGACGTTACAGGGGTAGAAAAGTGGAGTCAATTTGGGGTGGGGGGTTGAAATGTTGGTTTTTATTCCCGGAGAGTTACGTGACGTCACAGGGGGTAGGAAAGGTGGAGTCAATTTGGGGTCAGGGGTTGAAAGAATGTGGTTTTATTCCCAGAGAGTTACGTGACGTCACAGGAGTAGATAGTGGAGTCAATTTGGGGGGTGAGGGGTTGTTTGAAATGTTGGTTTTTATTCCCGGAGAGTTACGTGACGTCACAGGGGGTAGGAAAGGTGGAGTCAATTTGGGGTCAGGGGTTGAAAGAATGGTTTTATTCCCAGAGAGTTACGTGACGTCACAGGGGGTAGGAAAGGTGGAGTCAATTTGGGGTGAGGTGTTGAAATGTTGGTTTTCATTCCCGTAGAGTTATGTGACGTCACAGGGGGTAGGAAAGGTGGAGTCAATTTTTTTTTTTTTTTTTTTTTTTTTTTTTTTTTTTTTTGGGGGGGGGGGTCGGAGTTGAAAATATGGTTTTTATTCTCCTAGAGTTACGTGATGTCACAGGTGTAGAACACTGGCAGTCAATTTGGGGTCGGTGGTGGCGGGTTGAAATGTTGGTTTTTTATTCCCGTAGAGTTACAGGAGGCCACGCCCCTTTTCGACCTCATGTGCGCACATGAGCTCATCAATGATGTGGAGTCGATTTGGGGTTAAGGGTAGCCACCACCCCCTCTTACACCTCATCTACGTATATCAGCTTATAAGACAAGTGGAGTCTATTTGGGGTTAGGGGGGGCCACGCCCCCTAATATGAGCTCATGTACGTACATGAGCTTGTAAGACAAATGGAGTCAATTATGAGCTCAATTGTATACATACATGAACTTATCATTACAAATGGAGTCAATTAAGAGCTCATGTACGTACATGAGCTTATATTACAAATGGAAGTCAATTTGAGGTCAGGGGTGGCCACGCCCCCCAGAATAGTGGAGTCTATATGGGGTCAGGGTGGCCACGCCCCCAGAATAGTGGAGTCTATATGGGGTCAGGGTGGCCACAGACCAGTGGAGTCTATATGGGGTCGGGGTGGCCACGCCCTTTTGGGGGTTGCCCCGCCCCTTTTTAGGCCTCACGTACGTACATGAGCTTATCAGGAGGGGGGAGGGGGGTTGCCACGCCCCCACTTGGGGGTGGGGGGGCGGGGGGTGGGGGGGGCGGGGGGCTTAGTGGAGTCTATATGGGGTCTTTTCCTCTACTTCTTGCTGATATGTTTGATCCTCAACATTATCTTCATCATCCAACGACCCCTTATTCAAAGTGCTGCCAGAATCGCAGTGAAATGTATGGGACTAGAGAGGTATGGGACCAGAATCACTAACGGGCTGGGCTTAAGAGATCTCACATTAGCAGCAGTAACTTCTTTCATAAAATCCTATATACCCAGGCACACCTATATATATATATATATATATATATATAATATTAATATATATATATATATTATATTATTAGTATGTATATATATATATATATATATATTTATATATATATATATATATGTATATATATATTCAACAAGCGGAGGTTTCTCTAAACCCAACAATACAATGGAGGCAAGGGAACCACACCAACAGGTCAAGGAACTCATATTTATTAAGTTGCAACGTTTCAAAGCCAAATGGCAGGCCTCATTTTCAAGCTAAAAAGTAACAATATCTAATGTACAATAAAATAAAATACAAATTAAGGACCAACCATTGAGTGTGAAGACAGACTCCAGAGGAAGGACTAACAAAAAACGTAAACAGTCCTTGTACTGAATAGAATACCTACATTTTTCAGTATGATCCCTTATGTTGGAAAATTCGGGATTCGAAAGCTTAGTGCCAGTTCTATAGCTGACAGCTCTATGACTGTCGATTCGGACCTTAAGTAAACAATGTGTCGATCCAATATAGGTTCCTCTATTACATCGAGGACAAGTAAATTTGTAAATAACAGATGAGGTCATCAATAGATCCAAACGGTCCTTGAAGCTGAAAAGGCTACCGATATTCAGTGGATTTGTGGGTATAATTTTGGTTTTCATGCAAATAGACACACACGTGCGCATGTATGTCTCCTCCGGTGTATGTGCGATTTTTATTTCACATGCACTCCTTGACCCTTGAACAGGCACTTGTACATTCAGCTTAGTCAGGTCTTTTTTGCGTCTGTGATCTCTCTGCTGTGATCGGGCATGTTTATGAACATTTGTCATATACAAGCGATTTAAGGAATTCGCTGTTTCGCGCACGTCTCAACACAAACACTCAAAGTTGAACAATGTCATGTTGCTGCTTTATATATATATATATATAAATCTTTATGGGGACTAGACTGAGACAAGGAGAAATTCTTACTGATTTATTGGTCAGAAACGGACATATATAAAGAGGCTGTGCGGACGGAATTGTAGTGCCCTTCATGCGTACATACATGTACAATAAAAGGGAGCAGACCCCAATTTGGTTGTGCTTTATCGCACCTACAAATACACATATAACTAAGCATACAAGATGTGTAAATTTATGATACATATATTGGCGGAAAGGCCACAATACATTTCAGTATATGTAAAAAAGAGGTATATACATCGGAAGGACGGACATTTCTGTGGAAATATCGTCCATACTAGACCGGCAGCCCGGACCATTGAGATACAACGAACGAGATACCGACTGTAACCCCTACCGGTATTTAGGAGTAGACTTGTAAACTGTGAAACTGACCGTCTGCCGAAAATATATGGGTGGCTTACTTAACAAGCACCACTAATTGCTCGTTAGCTTTTGGGTCTAGATGCAATATAGGAGATACCAGATGAAACTAATATATAATATATCTGCAGACTCTACTGATTATAGAATGACCAGTGACAGACATTTTGGAGGGTGGGTTCCCCCTGACAGACGCAGTGAAAAGGGGAGGTTAACTGGATCTAGATCCAACTTAGGAGATACCGAGTAAAATTTACCCTACAATAGCACTGCACATCCTAGAATACTGTGGTGGTAATGACAGACGTTTTAGTGGGTGGTTTCCCCCTGACAGACGCCCCACAACGAGTGGGGAGGGGGAGACAGGATCTGCATCTAACATGGAGATACCAAGTAAAATCTGTACTACAATAGTTCTGCACATCCTAGAGTACTGTGGTGGTAGTACCAGACATTTTAGTGGGTAGTTACTCACTGAGAGACACCCCACAACGAGTGGGGGGAAGGGGGAATGGGAGGGGGAGACAGGATCTCCATCCAACATCGGAGACACCAAGTAAAATTTGTACTACATTAGCACTTGCACACATCCTAGAATGCTGTGATGGTAATACCAGACATATTAGTGGGTGGTTACCCCCTGACAGACGCCCCACAACGAGTGGGGAGGGGGAGGGGGAGACAGAAACTACATCCAACATTGGAGATACCAAGTAAAATTTGTACTACAATAGCACTTCATATCCTCGAATGCTGTAATGGTAATGACAGACATTTTAGTGGGTGGTTTCCCCTGACAGACACACCCTAACAGGTGGGCAGGGGGAAGGGCAAGCCCTGATAATGAATGTCTAGATTAGTATAGTGGGCTACTATTGACCCGTATTATACATTATCGTGATATATTAAATAAATATTTTTATCCTTTCTATATCCTTTGTATTTATCTAACACAGTGTTTAACCTTTGACACTTTGAGGAACCCCTGAGACAATTTTCCCCATCCCAAGGAACCCCAATAAACATTCACACACACACACACACACACACACACACACACACACACACACACACACATATATATTTGTATTAATTACCTTTAGTAAAACAGAGGGAAAAAATCTCGCACGATATGTTACGATAAAATAAATTATAGGACTACGATTTCTCACGCCATGTTTAACGAAAAATATATACTTATAAATAACAAATAATTAAATAAAACATGAATTCTTACTGAACACCTGGCGATCGTTCACGGAACCCCGGTTGACGATGGCTGATCTAACACAAAAATAATTTATTTGTTTCATATAAATAACAGTCATCTGTAGGCCCATAATAATTCAGTCATATTATTATTTTGTCAAGCAAGCAACTGACTTCAATTATAGTAGGGGAGCCGGGGGCTAGTTGGCTACAGGGGTAAGTTGGCATACTCAACATGACTTTAAAGTTTACCAGTAGGATGACTCTAATACATATACTGTGTAATTGTCACGTGGTTCCTCAATTACCACCAAAATTCTATAGAGATAGAACGTAGGAGTCGAATTTATGAGACAATTTTTGATTTTGATGGTAGTAAGTAAATATTTGAATTTTTCTGTTTTTGTTTGCTATAACATTCTACATTCCATAAAGATTAGTTTTCAATGATAGCATAGTTTTCCTTATGGTTTAAAGATTCTATAGCATTAAAATTATTAATTCAAGGCTTCTTAGTGTGGACTGGTAATCGTTTTTGTACCAAATGGTAGGGATGGGCAAGTTGGCTCAAAATAGATGGGGCAAGTTGGCACACGTTATTTGATAACAATAGTAAGCCTATTTATTTATATGATTTGCGTTTTATTTCTGGATTTTTGGAAGGATAATGAGATTAGTGTCCTATCATTTCCTCCACATTGTTCTCACAAGTTGCAGCCCCTGGATTTTAGTGTTTATAGATATCTGAAGAAATGTGTTAACAGGGCATGTGATTCGAGGATGACTGGTAATCCAGGATCAAGTATGCCCATCTGTGACATTCCTGGTAAAGTTTCCTCGGCTTTACCTCTAGCTGTCACTTATTCTGATGTTTTCAATTGGTTTAGGATTGACGGAATTTCAACTTTGAATTACAGACTATTTCAAGATTTTGATTTTACGGGTGGTTATGTAACAGATTGAGAGATATCTGAAAAGACACATGGGCTTCAGATCAGTCATCAGCGTGATACAGAGTTTAAGAACTGCTCTTGTTGATCCAGAAGAAAGTTCAACTGAAGAGAGCCTATGTTTGGTAAGCCAGAAGTGTGGGTCCAGTGCAGGGCATGTAACATGTGGGAGCATGAAGACTATGACGAGGATTTATTTCACACCTGCCACAATTACAACTAGAAGATGATCTGAAGTAATACTAATGCCTTATATTTTGTATTTTGGAAATTCAGAGGGTATTTTTGCTACTTGATTTAAATGCAATGTAGTAATTTTCTCTTAATTATCAATGTGCCAACTAACCCCGTGGGGCAAGTGGCACGAAAGTTATTTTTTTCTAAAGCTTATTGTTATCTTATGTTGAAAGCAAACAACAATTATTTTGCTCTATGATAAAGACGAATGTTAATATTTTTCAATGGTGGTAAGAATTTTGCAAAAAGTTTGTTTTATATTCGCAATAACCAAAATTGTAAAAAGTGTGCCAACTAGCCCCGGTCTCCCCTACTCGCTTCAGCTGTTTACGATACGAAAATTAATGTAGCGGTGGTTGGAAGACTGACACTCTAAAGTAACATATAAGTTCTTATCATTATTAGAGTTATTGCTGTAAAATGTCTATGTACATAACATTTGTTAAATAGAGTTACGCACCCATTAAATAGATAGTAATACATGTGTAATATATACGCTATAGTCAGGGTACAGATCATAATAATTGTGCTACAGCCTACTCGGTTTGTTTTATCGAAGCAGGACTACCTTCTTTAGGTTTCAACTGACTTTCATGCTAATGAAATCATGGATACATTTTTGTATTATCAGTTTTATGAATGAATATTGTTACTATAGTCGATTTTTTTTCGGCTGGTGTAAAATTCGTCAGACATAATACACCTGGCTGAGGAAGGACACAGAGGATCTGTTTTTTAAACAATATCTCTAAACACCAAGTTATTTCGAACAAACTAGACCAAAAAAAAAATAATAATAATCACCTTGCATTATTGTAAAGAAAACAAGAGAAATGGAAAATTAGTGCGATTGTCAATTTTTTCTATCGTTAATGTTTAATGAGTCAGTGTTTAGCGAATTGTTAGGGTTTAGTGAGTATGCGTTTAGTGAATGTTTATGAGTAAGTGTTTAATGAATGTTTAGGGTTTAGTGACTGTTTAATGTGTCAGTATTCAGTGAATGTTTACTGAGTCTTTGGGGTTTAGTGAATGTTTTGTGAATGTTATTGAATGTTTATTGTGTAAGTATTCAGTGAATGTTTTGTCTTAAGGGTTTTAGTAAATGTTTTGTGAATGTTAAGTGAATGTCTTGTGAATGGTAGTGTTTAGTGAATATTTAGTGTGTAAGTATTCAGTGAGTGTTTAGGGTTTTAGTGAAAGTTTTGCGAATTTTAAGTGAGCGTTTAGTGAATGTCTTGTGAATGTTAGTGTTTAGCAAATGTTTAGTATGTAAGTGTTTATTAAGTTTTTAATGAGTGGATGTTCATTCACTGTTTAGTATTTAATAAGTATTTAGGGTTTGGTAAGCTAGTATTTAATGAGTGCTTGGGGTTTAGTGAATGTTTAGTGTTTAATTAATGTTTAGGATTAAGTGAGTGTTTAGTGAATGTTTACTGAGTGTTTGGGGTATAATGACTATTTAGTAAATTTAGTATTTCAAGTGTTTAGTGAGCATTTAGTGTATAGTGAGTGTTGGGTATTCAGAGTGTTTTGTGTTATTGAGAGTGTGTGTGAGTGTATGTTAAGTGTGTGTGTATGTGTATAGTGAATGTATGCAAGTGTGAGTGCTTACTGAGTAAGTGCATTGTGAGTGTTGGTGGTTAGTGATTGTACATTACTGTTTAGTTAGTGCTTCGCTACCATATGCAAAGAAAGTCCTGTATTTACACAGGAACCATTTATGATTGACACTGCTTAGATCCAAGACCAGATGCTTAGGCCTGACCACAATAGTTAGAGTGCTCTTTGTGAATGTGCGGGTGTTAAAACTGCTCTTTATGATGGGACTTTGGTCTTAATATCAATCGAATTCCCATATCCGATAAAAATTTCATTTCATCCACACGGACCAACAGCAAACTAAAGAACAATTCATTTGTATGGTAAGACACGTTGGGGAGGCTACGAACCTCGACATGGCTGCAGTGTCCTAACTATAGGCAAGAAAAGAAAATGACCTGTTGCCAATTGTGACCCCCTCCCATTCAGATAAAATACTTTGTGTGAAGTAATAACTCCAAACCAAAGGATAGTGTTAATATTATATATATATATATATATATATATATATATATATATATATATATATATATATATATATATATTAATATGTGTGTGTGTGTGTGTGTGAAACTATAGAAAGTAGACCAAGCCTAGGAAAGTCTCACACATAGTATTTATATAGATGTGATTGAATTAATGAAGTGAATATTTCCATGACTTCAATAGGAATTTTTAAAAAAATAACTCCGGCAGTAATTCTTATCCTGAAACATCACAATATTTCTTGAATTTTTTACCTTTTACATTTTATCAGGCTCACGATTTTCAGATACTTACCATATTTCTAATATTAATATTGCCTATGATAGATTTTGAAAAATATTTCAAGGTGTCCCACCTCTCCCTTCCAATCGTAGGTTATGTCTGTGAAAGGGTAACCACCCACTAAAATGTCTGGCATTACCATCACAGCATTCTAGGATATGAAGTGCTATTGTGGTACAAATTTTACTTTATATCTCCAATGTTGGACGCAGATCCTGTCTCCTCCTCCGTCTCCCCCTCCCTACTCGTTGTGGGGTGTCTGCCAGAGGGTAACCACCCTCAAAATGTCTGTCATTACCACCACATTACTCTAGGATGTGCAGTGCTATTGTAGTACAAATTATACTTGGTATCTCCAATGTTGGATGCAGTTCCTGGCTCCCCCTCCCCCTCCCCCACCACTCGTTGTGGGGTGCCTGTCAGGGGTAACTACCCACTAAGATATCTGTCATTACCACTGCAGTACTCTAGGAAGTGCAGTGCTATTGTAGTACAAATTTTACTTAGTACTATGATGTTGGATGGAGATCCTGCCTCCCCCTCCCCTTCCCCCTTCCTCACCCACTCGTTGTGGGGTGTCTCTCAGTGGGTAACTACCCACTAAAATGTCTGGTATTACCATCACAGCATTCTAGGATGTGCAGTGCAATTGTATTACAAATTTTACTTGGTATCTCCAATGTTGGATGCAGATCCTGCCTCCCCCTCCCCACTCGTTGTGGGGCGTCTGTCAGGGGGTAACCACCCACTAAAACGTCTGTCATTACCACCACAGTATTCTAGGATGTGCAGTGCTTATTGTAGTGTAATTGTTTACTCGGGTATCTCCAAGCTGGATCTAGATCCAATTAACCCCTCCTTTTCAGTGCGTCTGTCAGGGGGAACCCACCCTCCAAAATGTCTGTCACTGGTCATTCTATAATCAGTAGTCTGCAGATATATTATATATTAGTTTCATCTGGTATCTCATATATTGGATCTAGACCCAAAATCTAACGAGCAATTAGTGGTGCTTGTTAAGTAAGCCACCCATATATTTTCGGCAGACGGTCAGTTTCACAGTTTACAAGTCTACTCCTAAAATTACCGGTTAGGGGTTACCAGTCGGTATCTCGTTTGTTGTATCTCAACGGTCCGGGCTGCCGCTCTATACAGATACTCCTCCCCCTAAGACAATGATTATGGTTAAAAGCATTGGATGATTGGTCTTTGGTATCTTGCTGGAGGGTGGAGGAGACCACGGGTTTGTGATTCCATCTGTCAGGGCATGTCCTCCGGCTCCTCGTCTTCAGACAAGTTGGACAGCAGGATGCTGCCCCTGGTGGTAGACCTGGGGGGTTTGGCTACTGTCCTTGGACAGCCTCAGCGATGTCTTGGGGCGCTGGCGGGTCCTGGCGGAACGTCGTTCTAAGGGGAAGGCTTGGAATACTTCTGCGGTGTCATCTTCATCAGGAATGGAGGCGGGTTTAAGCTGGTCGATGAAGACCCAATCCTCGTGGTTGTTGATTGCGATGAGGAGTGCCCTCTCTGCTCAGTGGACGACCCGATATGGTCCTCGATAGAATCTCATTAGGGGTGGGCGGGTGGCTTCGTTTCTGATGAAGACGTGAACACAGAAATCCAAGGCTTTTGGTCAGAAATGCTTCGTTCTGTCAGAGATGGCCTAGCGGCAGGGGATGAATTTCCAGGCAGCTGCGCGGAGTCTTGACGGGGACGTCCTCGTGGCTGCTGACCGGGAAGAATTCTCCTGGCACTGTCAAGGTTTCCCCGTAGACCTTCCCTGTGGGTGATGGGTCACTGTTGGCTCTTGGGGTGGCATGGAGGCCAATGAGGACCCTGGGTAGTTGTGCCTTCCAGTTGGGGCCCATGCAGCGTGCCATCAGGGAGGCCTTGAGGGAGCAGTGAGTCCTTTCCACCATGCCGTTTGCTGCAGGGTTGTAGGCCGTGGTGGTGTGGTGCTTTGTCCCCATCAGGTGTGCCAGGGCAGTCTAGAGTTCCGAGGTGAAGGCAGCTCCTCAGTCCAGCGTGACGTCGTCTGGCACTCCAAAACTGCTGATCCAGCTGGAGAGGAGGGCTTTGGTGCAGGCGTCAGCAGTGGCTTACGACATCGGGGTGGCACCATCGGATGGGGGAAGCGGGCTGACGACGTCTACATGTATGTGCCCGAATCTCCACCTGGGCTGGGGGAAGGTGCCTACTCCTGATTCGGTGTGCCTTCCTGTCTTGCTGTTCTGGCCCATTCCCGGGAGTCCTTCTTGATGCTGTGCCCCACAAACTTCTTACATCGAATACCAGCTTCTGCCGGGAAGCTGGGACCAAGGGGCACGGGCAGTCGGTGCTGGTGTTGCAGAGGAGCGTAGTTTTGGAAGGACCAAAGGGGATGTCTTCCCACCGGAGGGAGGTGATGGAGGTGCAGTAGACTGGTACTTTGGGATCGGAGGTTTGCTCCTTACTAGGTCCTTGTAGTCCACGCTGAGGTGCACAGAATTTATTTCAATTCTCGAAAGGGCGTCGGCTACAGGGTTCCTCCCACCAGGGACATACTCGATGGAGCACCCAAACTCGGATACAGCCGCAAGGCGTCGCTGCTGTCTTGTGGACCAAGTGTCACCTGCCTTGATGAAGGAGTGGACCACCATCAGCAGAGGACCACAACCGCGGCCCTGACGCCCCAGCCACCCTCATTGCCGCCAATGGGACCCCCATTTGCTCCTATGGCACCAAGACCCAGACCATCACATTCCTGGGTCAGACCTACACCTGGCCCACTACGGGCTCCTAGTGGCTGTAGCCTACCAACGCCTCCTGGACACGGAAACCTGCCTCTCTTGCCCTCTCACCATGGGCTGAGGGCTCCCTCCTATAGGAGTTCCTGAACATTTTCCAACCCGAGCTCCACCAGGCGACAGGGGTAGCACCCAAGCATGATGTGTACCACCACATCAAAATCAAGGGCTCCCCAACTCATGCAAAGTTCAGCCGCCTCCAGCCGAAGCTCCTCCAGGACGCCACTAATGCATTCGTGGAGATGGAGCAGATGGGCATCTGCAAAAAGGCTGCAAGTCCTTGGGCATCCCCCCTCCACATGGTGAGGAAGGCAGATGGCACCTGGAGACCATAGTGGACTACCGTCACCTCAACCTCGTCATTCTGGGGTCACCAGTTGTGAGGACTGGACTGAGACAAGGAGAAATACTTACTGATTTATTGGTTGTTGTTGTTTGAGATTAAGCTGGCCTTATGCCAGCACGGGCTCTTGCTCTTAGAGCAGCCCGTAGGGCAAAACATTAACCCCCTGTTTATTGGTCAGAAACGGACATATATAAAGAGACTGTGCAGACGGAATTGTAGTGTCCGTCACGCGTACATACGAAAAATGGAGCGGACCCCCTCTGTGGTTGTGCTTTCTCGCACCCACAAATATACATATAATTAAGAGTACAGGGTGTGTAAATTTATTATACATATATTCGCGGAAAGCCCGCAAACTGCTCTACATTTTGGTATATGTAAAAAAGAGGTATATACTTTGGAAGGACGGACATTTCTGTGGAAATGTCGTCCTTACACTTCTTTATCTTCAGCTTCTCCCATTTTACATGGGGTTGCTGTTTATTAGTCTTCTCCATCTATGATCATGCACCATTACCTCACCCACGTTCCTCTACCATGTCCCTGTTAACTGTGTCTCTCCATCTTATTCATGGTCTACCTCTCCTTCTTGTTCTGGGTACTTCCATTTCATGGTTCTTTTCCATACAGAATCTTCATCTTCTCTCATAACATGCCCAAACCACTCCAATCGTCTCTTTTGCAGCTTCTTTAATACTGCTGTAACTTTCACCTTCCTCTTATGAAGTCATTCCTTATCCTGTCTCTCATTGTCACTCTGCGCATCCAACGTAACATTCTCATTTCTGCCACTTCCATCTTCCTCTCTTGTGCTTTCTTCATGGCCCTGTTTCACAACTATACATCAATGCAGGTCTGACAATGCTCTTGCACATGTTTTCTTTCATTTTTACATTAAATCTTTTGTCACATAGCACACCTGATGTTTTCCTCCAATTGCACCAAGCTGATTGCATTCTGTGGTTCACTTCTTTCTCCATCCAGTTTATTGCATATACACACACACATATATATATATGTTACACAAAAAGAGGGATGTATTAATAATATGTTTACGACACGGTTGTAAGGTGGTGTGCTGTGACTTTCTTAGAATGTAGGGGTCATCAGTTTAACTTCCCTTGGAGACAGTGGTCCAAGTGACAAGACATCTCAGCTTAGGAAATGCTGATGTATCTTTTTGGGTGGTGTGATGTCAAAGTTGCTACCTAAGCAGGTCAGTGCCACATCCAGTCGCTATGGGCGCTTGATACAGAAGTGCCTTCTGAAACTGGTTCTAAGCAGTTTCTGGGGCGTGAACAATATGTGTGAGTTCGTGCATGCGTGCGAGCTTTTTCCCTACATAACGAGATAGTAAGGTAACCAAGGTGAGAGATCATTACAGAGGTGGCAGAGCCAAGATGGCTTCTGCAAAAGTACATAGCGACAGGACGTGGCACTGACCTGCTCAGGTAGCAACTTTGAATCACGCCACCCAAAAAGATACATCAGCATTTCCTAAGCTGAGATGTCTTGTCACTTGGACCACTGTCTCCAAGGGAAGTTAAACTGATGACCCCTACATTCTAAGAAAGTCACAGCGCATCACCTTACAACGGTGTCGTAAACATATATTAATATCCCATCATCCCCTTTAATATATATAATATATATATATATATATATATATCTAATTATGGACCTCATAGATATAATTACAGACTTAAATACAAATTAGTTGCCTTAGAGATATTTCTTTGTATATGTATGTTTAATATGTTTGTGAATAAGTTTTTGTTTACCAAAGATCTGAATGTGGTCAGCCGTCCACCCTGTATAATCCTCTAATTGCCTTGTCCCTGTGTCTGAGCAGTTGGACTTGATCTTTTTGTTCTTAAGTTGTACCCATGTTTATGCTTGTTTGGAGCTTGGAGGAATAATTGGAGAGGTTACTTCATTCTCCAGGTGTTGTTGGGTTCTAGGTACTAATCTCCTTATAAATCCCTATCTGTTACTTATACAACCTTTCCTGTACTCTGAATTTCTCATGTAAGCCAGCTTGTCTGCTCAGTAAAGGACTTTGAGTTGAAAGATCTTGCAGAAACTCCATTGTTCATCTTTCCTTCATGGCTTATTATACCTTTATTTATGGACTTATCACGTTCCAAACTTTTGTGATTCAGTTACACACACACACACACACACACACACACACACACACACACACACACACACACACATATATATATATAATATATATATATATATATATATATATATATATATATAGATTCTATGAAAATTTTAGAATTATTTATCTAGCACGAACAAATGCAGAACTTTCACCGTGTAATTTTGTCATGGTGATTCCTTGGGTCTTGGGTACGAACTGTATTCTGCGGAATCGAGATCTACCAAAATAAACACGGTGACGCAAGTCACGTACGTCGAAATTGATTAAAAAGGAAGAAGTTTTGATCATGTAAAATTTTTGTATGGCCACGTAATTTATGTCAAGAATATATTTTACCAAATGTGAAACGACTGTACATTATCAATAACGAAAAGAGACTGATTGTTCAAAATTCTTCCGAACCTCGGTCGTTTGCAGAGCTCCATAATTTCGTCATTGGGCTCCCTAAATTCTACCTATCGAAATTAGTATTGTGGCTTCTCGCCATACAACCCTTCCAATCATTGTTCTACATAAATGATGTGCATCTGAGCAAAATTATTTCTTTTTCCTTTTTTTTTTTATTTCAGAGTGACTATTAGTGAATGCTATGTGATATCTAGATGGAAATTTCAATGACAGGAGGTATTCCGTTTTGAGCATCAGGCATCTCTGTCTGAAATCGTGCTGTTACTTTAGATAAATGTAACGAGTATAATATTATAAGGAATATTTGAGTGTATATGCCAAAAATACAATGTTGGTTGGCTTTTTGTTAGTTGGGTAGTGTAGTGAGAAGCAATGAAAGTCAATTGCGCAATATCGCATCCCAAGAAGTGGCACATTGTAGGTTTTTCTCTGAGGACACAGCTGACTCGCGACGACTCTCCCTCCTTAGGCTGCAACCGGCTGCTTCTCCTTAAATATCAAAACGATGTTTCGTTCAGCCCTCGTAAGACTAAACGGCGCTGCAAGATGCACAGTGCTAGATGGATCAGTCAGAGTTCCAGCTGGTGAGTAGTGAGGCTTTTAAATAATGTTTTTGAGAATAAGTAGGTAGCATAGAGTGGCCTATTCCTGGGTTACCGTACGATAGCCTAGGTCAGTTGAAGTGGATCGTTCCCTTATCCAGCAGCCTAAGTAGGTCTAGGCCTCTCTCAGTACCCCACGTAAATTTGAATTTACATTTGAATTTCCATTCCCAAGATAGCTTGGCAAAAATTACCTATTAGGCTAGTATAGACTAGTATTGCATAGCTTAGGCATTGAGAGGTAGGGTATAAAACCGTAGGGTCCAGAGTGGACCATGTACGATCAGCCAGGTCAATCCCAAAAAAAGCACATTATAACGCGTCCTGACATCGGAGATGGGCATCAGTTCCGACTTGTTGTTGGTGAGAAACGGAGCTAAAGACCTCTACTCTCCTTTCGAAGTAAGTATTTTCTCCAAAGTTAGAAATTAAGGCCAAATTTAAAGGGTGTCCAACGCAGTGCAAATCTCACCAAAACGCGTTCAACATTTTTACTTACAACTCGAAGTAGGGTAGAATATCACGACAGGCCAACCCTCATCACGGTGGACGGGTCTTATTCACTCGATATTTAATTGGTGAAACATGAATACAATTGCAACTCTAAGCATACCATTTAAAAGACTGAAGTTTCGTCAACATATTGTGATATATGAAAGCCCCATACGAACTAAAATAAGCATGTGAGCTCTTCGTAAAATATGTTTTGTTCATGAAACTTACTTGGCAGATATATATATAGCTGTATTCTCCGAAGTCCGACAGAATTTCAAAACTCGCGGCACACGCAGCAGGGGTGCGGCCAGGTGGTAGTACCCATTCCCGCCGCTGGGAGGCGGATATCAGGAACCATTCTCATTTTCTATTCATATTTTTTTCTGTCGCCGGTCGGTAAACACCCATTTACAGACCTCCGCCCAGGATTTTTGGATTTTGACTCTTTATAAGTATCTGGATTGACTTTTGGTTTTGACTCTGGATTGTTGGATTGGCATACGCGATAGTGGACTGTTTTTGGATTTTGGATTGGCTTTTCTATGAACGTGATGTCGGGATCAAGTTCAGTGAGCTTCAGAGTGTGTGTGAGAAGTGATTGCAAGGTGAGGCTACCGAAATCATCGGTAGACCCCCACACAGTATGTATGGGGTGTAGGGGGCATGTTTGTTTGCTGGTTGATCGTTGCATTGAATGCAAAAGTTTGACTGAGGATGAATGGAAGGTGTATGAATCCTATCGGCGTAAGTTGGAGCGCGATAGGATCAGGAGGTCTTCCTCCAAGAGCGGTTCTACGAAAGGTAAGGGAAGTAACATTTCTATTTTAACACCAGTAGAATTTGCTTCACCTAATCCTGTGTTGTTGCCTGAGGGCCCTAGTTCTGTGTCTGGAGAAGGTAATGCCCTTTCTCTGATTCTAGAGTCATTACGCACTCTAGAGTCCAAAGTGTTGGCCCTTGAAAACGGCTCGAGTAAAGTGTGTGATCGTGCCCCTAGTGTTGTGGAGGGGGGCGTCAGATCGGCCCCCATAATGCCTCTAGGTCTAGACCTCTGTCGGACTCCAGAACTCAGGGAGTGGGCATGTCGAAAGCGCAAGAGGGTTAAGGGGGCTCCCCACCGATCTGGCGTCCCTTCGGCAGGACCTGTTGCTAACTTCCCAGGCTGCCAAGGAGCGTGCTCAGGCTCGCATCCTTAAGGACTGTTTTCGTCCTCCGAGGCGCCCTCCCCGCGCAAGGGGTGGAGCGCTCGGAGTGACTCGCGTCCGTTGAAAAGGACTTTTCCTAGGAGGACGCTTTACGTCCCCTCTCTCGCTCTCGTTGCGGTCTTCGCCTGCGTCGTATGACGCGTTTCCTCCACAGAAGAGAGGGTAGGACGTCGTCAGAGGACGACGCTGAGAAGCGCTTCTCTCGCGCCTCGGAGAGGCAGGTTGCTGTACCTTTGAGAAGGAAGGAGGACGTCCCCCCGCTCGTCTTCTCGCAGGCGCAGCCCTTCACCTCCTCTCGGTGGTTTCTTCACCTACGAAGAGTATTCTTGCGTCGCTTCAAGACCAATTGTCGCCGGTAATGGCTCGGAAGACTCGCCCAGCAGCAGTTGAGCCTAAACGAAGGAAGGACGCTAGACTGCCTGTCAAGAGGACGAGGCAGTCTCCTTCTCCGTCTCTCGTTCGTCTCTGTCTCCGCCCGCACGTCAGGACGCCTTTGAGGACGCTCGACAGGACGGCCTTGGAGGACGCTTTTGAAGACGCTCGGCAGGACGCTTTTGAAGACGCTCGTCGGGATGTTTTGCTTGACGCTTTGCCTGTGGAGAAGGCTTTCGAGAGCGCTCAGAAGGACGCTTTGAAAGCGAAAGCTGGACGTTTGAGCGTGAAACGTAAGGACGCTCCTCGAGAGAGACTAAGAGTAACCTCTCTTGACGCGCAGCGCGGTCAGAACGCTCTTCGTGGTTCGAGCTCTAAAGATCGACAGAAGGTCGGTCGCTTTGAAGAGGCTGATATTAGTCATCCTCGAAAGCCTTTGTTGAAGGCTAGACCCGTTGGGCGCACGCCCTCTCCAGAGGTTCAATCTCCTTTGCCTCTGCGGGAGGAAGGAGAGCTTAGTAGCTCCGGCGGACTCAGTGGAGGAAGAACAGCCGTCAGTTTTCGTCGGTTTCCGACTACAAGGTGCTGGTTCGTCTGTACGTTCTTTGTTTGGTGAGAAGTTCCAGCCTGCAGCTCCTAAGTCTCCTCCCTCTCAGTTTTCGTCTTCGAAGTCGGGCAAGGTTTCGGAAGTGGTGGAGATGAAGACTTCCTTGTCCACTAAGAGAGCATTTCAAGAAATTGCAGGATTGGATGGAACGTCGGAAGGATCAGGGCAAGTCGACTTTCGCCCTTCCTCCTTCAAGACTCAGTGGGAAAGGCGGCATTTGGTATGAGACCAAAGCTGAAGTAGGAGTTAAGATCCCGTCTTCTTCCCTTCCCAAGGGGACTTTGCTAGTCTGGTAGACGCCCAGAAGAGATCCCTTTTATCGTCCGCTAAGATTTCATGGACACCAACGGAGATCGACC
>NC_061100.1:123717248-123785277 GCF_015104395.2 Macrobrachium nipponense | reverse complement strand
GTGCACTTGAACCACGCTGTGGTTCCTGGTTCCTAAGCACGTCCACTCCGCAAACACAGTTACGAGCAGCAGACGACAACACTGATTAGAGATGCAAAGCTTTATTCCCTTAATTGTTTACTTACTCAATATTTAGTTTAACTTTACTTCAAAATGTTTATTTATTTAATCATGTCTATTATCCCTTTTTTGCAACCAAATTAACCCCCAAAAATTACAAATGTTTCGGATGTATACTTACGAGCAGACGACGTGAGGAAAAATGACTCTCGTTGCCAATCTAGTGGAGCGTCACACATACGCCGATGCATTTACAAACTGTTTCGATGAATTCTAGTTGTCATAGTATGCAGTAATGATAAAATTGCTGTAATATGTACGTATATATAATACAAAATATAGATACGCTAATTTCACTTATTTCCCCGGTTTTTGTGTAAGTCTTATACTAGTTTGGAGGGTAAACACATACCAATTGACAACACTGATAAACAATTGAAGAGCGCAAAACGCCGCAAAGAATGCCGTAGTCCCCTTGAATAAGTGCTGGTAAGAGGTTGGTTTACGATTGTTGTGATGAAAGTGCCCCAGCGTCTATGGGTACAAGTGGTGTGCAGATTTAGCACAGGAAATGGGAAGTTTGTTGACACAAGCGACTCCGTAAACATCAAGATGGCGTCAATCTTCGAAACATTTTTAGTTGTAAGTAAAAATTTCTAAAGTGTTTTGGTGAATTTCCACTGCCGTAGCCACCCTTTTCACTACCCTCTGTTTAAATCTTAAAATTTGGCCTTAATTTCTAACTTTGGAGAAAATACTTACTTCGAAAGAGAGTAGAGGTCTTTAGCTCCGTTTCTCACCAACAAGGAAGTCGCGACTGATGCCCATCTCCGGTGGTCAGGACGTGTTATAATGTACTTTTTCGGAGGGTGGCAAGCGTTGATTGTAGGTGGCCTGTTTGGCCTGCTGTGATGTTTTACCCTATTGTAAATAATTGCTTTACTCAACTTTCTTGTTGCAGAACAGTTTACCAGTTATTCATGCAGATTATCAGCTCTTCATGTAATTGTTATAATTGTAATGCCATATATATCTTTTTATTTGCTTTTTGGATATATGAAGATGTTTTACTGCTGGATTATCGCTGTAGTGTGACGCAATCGTTTTTGGTCCCTGGGCCTCTGTTTTCGCACCATAAGAAATTATGGGGCCGAATTTGCAATGACCAGAAAGTCGTTAAAAGAAGTAAGTTAGCATTGAGGGGCATATGTTTTGATTGAGAAAAATACAAATTTATTCAATAGCTAGCTTGTAAAAAATACTGATTACAAAAACTTGATTGACAACTAAGCAGCATTCCTACTATACAAAAACTTGATTGACAACTAAGCAGCATTCCTACTATGGGTTTCAGACAGTGCAAGCACGTTTTTGGGCAATACCTATAACGAACACTCATATCAGAACGAGATTTTGCTATAGTGCATTACACCCAGTGCCGTAATTTATAAGGGTATCGTGAATCACTAATCGTAAAGAATAACGACACTTGTCCTTGTACCAAGAGACATAAACTCCATTATGCAGAAATGGATACGAACACGCATTAAAGCTACCACCTAACCCCCCCCCCCCCACTGCCACCCCTTTCCTTCTTCGTTCCTTCGCCTCTCTCTCTCTCATCTCTCTCTCTCTCCTCTCTCTCTCTCTCTCTCTCTCTCTCTCTCTCTTTCTTGCCATTCTTGGTATGTGTTGACCCTCCGAACTGGGTATAAGACTACACACAAAATGTTGAAATTGGTGAAATTAGGCTATGTATTGGGAGTACATAAACATAAATATTAAAGCAATTTTATCATTATTGCATTACTATGACAACTAGAATTCATGGAAACAGTTTATAATAATGAATCGGCGTATGTGTGAAGCCTCCACTAATGTGGCAACGATGATTTTGCCACGAAAAAAGCTGGCAAAAAGAAAAAAAAATTATAATCTACTATCCGTCGTCTGCTCCGCGATGGTTTTCGGCAGCCAGATGTACGACAAGGTTAGAAACATTGGATTATATCTATTTTAGAAATATCTGTAATTTTTCTGGGTAATTTGGTTGCAAAAAAGGGATAATAGACATGAATTAAACAAACATTTTGAAGTAACAAAATAAAGTTAAACTAAATAATAAGTAAAGTAAACAATTAAGGGAATAAAGTTTTCCACCTCTTAAACAGTGTCGTCGTCTGCTGCTCTTAACTGTGTTTGTGGAGTGAGCGCTTAGGAACCAGGAACAGCCACGTGGTTCAAGTCCAATTTGGAGTGGATTAAGACCAATAATGTGTATAATTACAATCAAATAAGCACTGTGGAGTTTCAGTTGTGATGGCAGTAAGGATAAAACCACCGATTACAAGGTAAAAATGAATTCAGTTCAAACCATGACCCCGGGAATAACAAGTTTCATACTTTCACTAATATAGGCAACAAAATGTCTTATTGTGCTGATTACAACTGTAATCTTGAGTAAAATCAATAAACGTTTCATATATACGCTAACATTGTTCAAATGAGTGCTGGGAAGGCTGGGAAAGATGGTGGATTGTCCGTGATTAGACCGGCCAGCCTGACAATAGCTGCCATATAGGATTTCAAAATTGCCTTGAAAACATATTTTATGAAGAGCGCCACATGCTTATTTTAGTTCGTATGGGGCTTTCATATATCACATTATGTTGACGAAACTTCAATCTTGTGAATGGTATACTTAAAGTTGTAATTGTATTCTTGTTTCACCAATTAACCCTTAAACGCCAACTGGACATATTTTACGTTGACGTTTTTTGTCTCATGTACCGACTGGACGTATTTTACGTCGACATACAAAAGTTTTTTTAAAAATTCGCTTAAAAATACTTTTAGGCTACCAGCCGAAAACTCTTGATCACGCGCCTTGGGAGATGCTGGGAGTTCACGGATCAAGGTGTTGTTTTGTTTACAATAGTTACGCAGGCACGCAAGCGCGAATTTCTTTCTTGCCGCACTAAAAAGTATCTGTGACATCTCGGAAATTATTTTGTCACTTTGACATAATTTTTGTACCATTTTAAATTAGCCGTTACATAGAGTATTATATATGAAAATGTGCGCATTTTTATGTAGAATACAACAAAAAAATACTCATGATTGTAGCTTTTATCAGTTTTGAGATATTTTCATATAAATAACGATAAGTGCCAAAATTTCAACCTTCGGTCAACTTTGACTCTACCGAAATGGTCGAAAAACGCAATTGTGAGCTGAAACTCTTATATTTTAGTATTATTTAGTCATTTACCTTCATTTTGCAACTAATTGGAGGTCTCTAGCACAATATTTCGATTTATGGTGAATTTATGAAAAAACTTTCACTCTTACGTCCGCGCGGTAACTCTTCCGAAAAAATCATACGTGCGATTGTGGTAATGTTTGCACCATTTTAAAATTAGCCGTTACATTAAGTTTTATATGTGAAAATGTGCACAATTTCATGTAGAATACAACAGAAAATAATTGAAGGTTGTAGCTTTTCTCATTTTTTGAAATATTTGCATGATAATCACGATAAATAGAAAAAAAACCACGTTCGGTCAACTTTGACTCTACCGAAATGGTAAAAAAACGCAATTGTAAGCTAAAACTCTTACAGTCTAGTAATATTCAGTCATTTATCGTCATCTTGAAACAAATTCAAAGTCTCTAGCACAATTTAAAAAAAATAACTCCTTCCCTTCGCTCGCGGATTCTCCGCCACAAATCTCCGAAATGCGTACGTCCCATTCTCGGAATATTTGCTCCGTTTCATATTAGGCATTTCATAGAGTTTTATATATGAAAATGTGTGCATTTTATGTAGAATAAAACGAAAAAATATTTGAAGGTTGTAGCTTTTCTTATTTCCGAAATAATGCATATAAAAAATATATAATAAAAATTTGACATTTGGTCAAATTTAACTCGTCAGATATGGTCGAAAACTGCAATTGTAAGCTAATACTCTTACAGTATAGAATATTCTTAGTCAGTTGTCTCATTTTGAAAGAAATTGGAAGTCTCTAGGATAATATTAGATTTATGGTGAATTTTTGAAAAAAATATTGTTTACGTCGCACGATTACGAATTCATGCATTATTTTGTGATAATATTTCTCTGTGTTGCTTTATCGTTTTACAATGTGTTATATACCAAAATGATCGTAATTTAGTGTAAATTACAAAAAAAAAGAGTAACTAGTTACCTTTAACCGTTTTGCGCACAGAGCGATTTGAATACAATTATATATGAAATTTCGTTTTTGCGCTATCATATATCACATTATTTATATATGTTAATGATAATTTTTTTCATTTTTGATGGTTGCATACTAAACTTCAGCCAATTACAAAAAAAGGAGCCAAAAATGAACTCTTAATCTTCAAAACTAAGCGCGCTGTGATTTTTAAAAAATATTTTTTCCGCTTCCGCGCTGAAACACCTCCGGCACACGGGAGACAATTTTTATTTTACCGCTTCGGCGTTTAAGGGTTAAATATCGAGTAAATAAGACCTGGCCAGCGTGATGACGATGGATCGTCCGTGATTGTTTACCCTATACCCAGTTTAGAGGGTAAACACACCAATTGGCAACACTGATAAACAATTGAAGAGCACGAAGAACCGTAGGTACCGTTCACAAGCAAAACTGTTGATATTGAGTCTGGAATCTAGTTACTTTTTCAACAGGTAGTGCAACGTGGCGCTTCGGCAAGAAGTAAAAGCCATGCTGAGCAAGCGAGCTGTGGAGCTCATGCAGGATCAGTCGCCAGGCTTCTACCGCTGACTTTTCCTGGTGGAGAAGTCATCAGGGGGCTGGCGCCCAGTGATAGATCTCTCTCCCTTGAACCGATTCATTCGCCAGACTCGGTTCACGATGGAAACTGCACCCTCCATGCTCCATTCCATCAGGGAGAACAACTTCATGCTTTCTGTGGACCTGAAGGATGTGTATTTCCAAATACCCATCCACCAGTCCTCCAGGAAGTACCTCCACTTCATCCTCGACGGAATGGTGTACCAATTCAGGGCACTTTGCTTCGGTCTCTCAACCGCCCCACAGGTGTTCACGTGAGTGTTCATGCTGGTATTGGCTTTGGCCCATTCGGTCGGGATACGTCTTTTGAGGTATTTTGACAATTGGCTGGTCGGGAGCTTGCAGTTGCTGCAGGACAGGGATCAACTCCTCGAATTCTGCTGCGATCTGGGTATTGTGGTGAACTTCGAGAAGTCAGATCTCTAGCCCAAGCAGAGGATGAAGTACCTGGGCATGCTGATCGACTCGGTAGCAGGGCCAGTCTTCCCCGCAGACTTGCGGATCAGCAGGTTCAGGGAGGCAGCCGGACAGTTCCTGTCTCGACAGGAGCAGCCAGCTCAGCAGTGGGAAGTCGTGATCGGTCATCTGTTGTCTCTTGAGATGCTGCTTTGTCCTGTGAGGGCACTATCGGAAGAGAACTCGTCACCTCAGTCCTGAGTGTCGACACCTCTTCGTTAGCACCCGGGTTACCAAGAAGGGTGTGTCCGAGAAACACACTTTCTTTCTGGCTTCGTGAGGTAATCCAGAAGGCGTACGCTTCAGACAGGAGTGACGACACTGGTACCCTTCGTCCGAGAGCCCACGAAGTCAGAGGTATTGGTCTAACCCTTGCGTTCTCCAAGAACTTCTCCATGGCACAGGTGCTGAAGGCAGGGGTTTGGGCCAACCAGACCACTTTTACCTCCTCCTACCTTCGGGATGTCGCCGACAGGTCCTTGGACACTTTTTCCTTGGGACCCGTGGTGGCTGCTCAACAAGTTGTGTAGCTTACCCAGCTCCCTCGCCGGACAAGATAGCATCTCATCCTTGTGAGACTGCATGAATGGAAGAGTGAATGAGTGTGACTGGCTTCTCTTCCTCCTCTTTTCTTACCTTTTCCTGCGGTCAGAGGGTGGCGGCCGTCACTACGCTGGACAGGATGCCAATGCATGTAAGCTACGCGACTGAGCCCCGTCCTATCCCTTTCATTAGAGATAGAAGCGGTTTTCCGCCACTCCCTAAGAAGGGGGGAGTGGATGCCAAAAAGATACAAACCCAAGACTTATTGGCTCTTGCGTAGGAACTAGTTCCTGCTTGCTATTCATAAGAGGCACGCTTGCCTCCCTCTTATGAATTTGGTCCAGAGGTCTGACCACTGATCCTGCGGTGCACACCCCGATCAGTTGGACAGAGGCTAGGATCCCTCTCTCTGCTCTTACAACCAGGGAGGGAACCAAGGTCAGACGAACACCAGTCTGTTCTAAGACTCAGATTCCACCCACCAATAAGTGAGTCTTCCATATGTAAAGGACCGAGGGTTTGTATTACGAGTCGGAACAAATCACAATTTGTCATAAATTGTATTTTTCCTAACTATACAAACCTGAGTTCCTTTACACATAGTCCCACCTCATGCCACCCCTCACTCTGTTCCTGGGCCTAAAGCAAAGTGAATGTTTACCTTCCAATCGGGCGGGACTCCTGACTATCGGACAAGCAGTTAACTACTGAACCACCTTGTTCGAAAGCTTACGACCGGTCCAGCTGCACTGTAAGTATATTCCATACGTAAAGGACCTCAGGTTTGTGTAGTTAGGAAAATACAATTTACGACATTGTGATTTCAAAAAGCTATTAGATATGCTACTAGAACACAACATTCACAAATAAATCACATGCCAACAAGAAATGATAATACATACTTTAGACCTAGTAATTGTGAACGAAGTGAATTATGTTAAAGAAATAAAAGTGTATAATATGAGTATTTCAGACCATAATGTCAGAATTATCAGTCCGTTCCAAAGCAAGTGAAAACAGAGATAAGCAAGAGATAAAAAAGTGGGAAGTGGGAAGGATATGAAAAATACAATTTCTATAGTAAGAATATAAAATGGTCAGAAATAAATTAAAGGTTGGGAAAACATATTCGTAAGTGACGATATACAGTAAATATGGGTATACGTATTATATAAAATAATAGAAAAAATAGTAGATAAGTATATACCGAAGAAGAAAAGCTAACATCAGTCATGCATATTAAGAGACAGAAGGAACTTGTTCCAGAAAATCAGAAAGTGGAAAAATGGTCTCACAAAAGAAAAGAATGCATGGAAAGTGATGGAACTAAAAAGTAAGATAGAAAATGCAGAGCAAAAGATTATACAATCAAAAGAAAATTAAAAATGTGATTTAGAAGAAAAGATCCTAGAAAATATCAAGCAAAACTCCAAACTATTGTACTCTTATGCAAAAAAGATGAATAAAAGAGTAGAAATAGGCTTTTTAAGAAATGAAGGGAGATTAACGAATGAAAAAAAGGATTAATGCAACATATTAGCAGAAAGATGTAAGAAGAGAATTTACCCCTAGAATTGATAATGAAGATAAAAAAGTGGGAAGGATATGAAAAATACAATTTCTATAGTAAGAATATAAAATGGTCAGAAATAAATTAAAGGTTGGGAAAACATATTCGTAAGTGACGATATACAGTAAGTATGGGTATATTATATAAAATAATAGAGAAAATAGTAGATAAGTATATACCGAAGAAGAAAAGCTAACATCAGTCATGCATATTAAGAGACAGAAGGACTTGTTCCAGAAAATCAGAAAGTAGAAAAATGGTCTCGCAAAAGAAAAGAATGTATGGAAAGTGATGGAACTAAAAAGTAAGATAGAAAATGCAGAGCAAAAGATTATACAATCAAAAGAAAATTAAAAATGTGATTTAGAGGAAAAGATCCTAGAAAATATCAAGCAAAACCCCAAACTATTGTACTCGTATGCGAAAAAGATGAATAAAAGAGTAGAAATAGGCTTTTTAAGAAATGAAGGGAGATTAACGAATGAAAAAAAGGATTAATGCAACATATTAGCAGAAAGATGTAAGAGAGAATTTACCCCTAGAATTGATAATGAAGATAATGATAAAGAAATGAGATGAAAATTGTGAATATTTATCGGACAGAGATATTAATGAAGCCAATATTGTGCAGGCTATCAATGAAATTAAAAATGGATCAGCAGCGGGACCAGATGGTGTCCTTGCCATTTTGTAAAAGAAAGTAGTTCATTCTATTGCAAAGCTGTTCGCAATATTATTAAGGCAAAGTGTAGATACAGGCAAGATTTACGATGAACATAAATTAGTATATATTGCCCCTACTTTTGAAAGTGGATCAAGACTATAGGCAAGTATTTATTGGCCTGTGAGTCTAACATCACATATTATGAAAGTGAATGAAAGGGTAATGAAGAAAAATGTCATGAAACATTTAATGGAAAATAATTTGTTTAATATAGGGCAACATGGTTTTGTACCCGGGAAAAGTACACAAACCCAACTGTTAGTCCACCATGACAACATATATAAAAATATGATAAACGGAAAAGATACAGATGTGGTTTACCTAGACTTTGCAAAAGCTTTTGACAAGGTAGACCATAATATATTAGCGAAGAAAATTATAAAACAATATAGTGGACAAAGTAGGAAGACGGATAAAAGAATTTTCACAAAACAGAAAACAAATAGTGATTGCAAACGATGAGAAATCGGATGAAGGCATTGCTGTTTATTATGATTGCAGACATAGACAGTACGTAATGTTGAGGACTCGGTAGTGAGTAGTTTTGCCGATGACACAAGAATAAGTAGAGAAATTACTTGTGATGTAGATAGGAACTCGCTACAAAGAGACCTAAACAAAATAAATGAATGGGCAGGGGAGAATAGGATGGTATTTAATTCTGATAAATTTGAATCAGTAAATTCTTCTTCTTCTTCAATTAAAATGCAATTTACCTAGTTTTCAATAGTACACCCAAAGCATTAAAAGTGAGGTTTACTTAGGATTTTTAAAGATTTTTGACTCGGCACAAGAACGGAACCCCAACATAAACCGGGCACTGCCTGTACGAAATTCAACCATCTCTAGCTTGCACTAAAGTATATTCCTGTATAAAAGGCTCGGGTATGTATACCTAGACAAAATATTTGAAATTACTTATAAAAACTGTATATTTTTCAGCTAATATATCAAAATTGATTCTCAAAGCATGTAAAGACAGTCGCTCAAATTTTTGTTTAAGCGCCTCAGTGGCATGGTTGGTATGGTGTTGGCATCCCACCTCGTGGTCACGAGTTCTATTCTCGGTTTTTCCATTGAGGAATGATAGATGTGTATTTCTGGTGATATAAAATCACTCTTGACATAGTTTGGAAGTCACATAAAGCCGTTGGTCCCATTGCTGAATAACCACTGGTTCCATGCAACATAAAAACACCATACAAACAAAATTTTGTTCAATATAAATCCTTTAGCAGGCTTTCTCCAGTTGCTTCCCGAGTTCTTAGTGGAATGTCCTTATCTCCTTAGCAGTGTAAGTCTGGTTTGGAGTCATGCTTATGAACCACGTATAAAGCATTTTGACCAGCTCATCAAACTTTATTTTTCTGGTGTTCTGCAGAGTTGTAGCATTCATTCATGGCTCTGGAAATTCCACAAGCCATGAATGCAAAGATTTTCTTGTTGAGTCTTGATGTAGAATAAGGCATTGATCTTTTATATCTTTATTAAAATTTCCTTATGAACACTAGCATCTAATTTTTCAAACAAACCTTACCTTTCCATTTGTACTGGTAAACTTTACTTCCGTGCCAGTCGTAGTAAAAGCTGTATAATGTAGAGTGAGTATTTAAAGAATATATCTTGAATATTTATTTTTTAAATGCTGAATAGGAGTTGGTAATCATGAACTTTATTAGGGTGCTTTGTCATTATCCTGTTATGCTTACTATCTTGAAGAGGCCTTTAAAAAAAAAAATTCACGAGAGAGTTTACTGGAAATTTGAGAATGCACAAGAGAGAGTTTACTGGAAATTTGAGAATGCACAAGAGAGAGTTTACTGGAAATTTGAGAATGCTGTTTAACACAAAATTGAATACATCAGTACTAGTACTATATTGAAAAGAGCTACCACAGCATTCACTTATTTTCCAGATCAGAGTCAATACATCTTCCAGTAAGACACGAACTGGCATTCAAGCTTTGTAAGTGATAGAACTATGTTGTCATCTCATCCATCTGTCAGATGTAGATCAGCTACCACGTCTGATAGGGGCTAAGGCTCTTCCCCATTTTACTCACCTGAGACAGCTAAATGATATCAGAAGCTGAACTGAGGTGGCTGGAGTTGTTCATCCCTAACAATTAGGAAGTTTTTGTAATAATAGAAACTTATTTTTAATTATGATAGGACATCATTTTCTATTTCCTTTACAGCTATGGTGACTCGTAGCATGTCCAAGGTATCTACCGAGACTGATGATGAGTTTGATGCTCGATATGTTGCTTACTTCAGCAGGCCTGATATTGATGGGTGGGAAATCCGTAAGGTGAGTTGTCTCCTCTGAAAAGGTGGAAGGGGACATGAAAAAAGATAATTATTGGTCTTGTAATTTGTAATTTCCAGTTAATTGCAAATTATTTGCATTTACAGGGTAATTGATTCTTAACTCGATGTATTTTGACTCCTTGGGTATGGGTATGTCATGTCTCTTTTGTCAGTTATTGCTCTTTTTATTGTAGGATGGGCCATAGAGCACGGTGAAATCTCCTTTGTGAAGATTTGTCATTTTCCAAATGTGGCCTTGATGTATGTTTTACTTGCAGGCCATGAATGATTTAAGTGGAATGGATTTGGTTCCGGAGCCTAAAATCATCATTGCTGCACTTCATGCCTGCCGACGATTAAATGATTTTGCTCTAGCAGTGAGATTTCTTGAGAGTGTCAAGGACAAATGTGGTCCAAAAGTAAAGGAAATTTACCCTTATGTTATGAAGGTAAGGAAGCTGTACTTGTCCAGGATTTGCATATTCAATGTTTTAAGTTCAGTTGCAGTATATACCAAAATTTGTAATATTTACATACTTTTATTTTGCAGGAGATTCAGCCAACACTCTCTCAGTTGGGAATTAGCACTCCAGAAGAATTGGGTTATGACAAACCAGAACTAGCTCTTGCATCTGTATATGATGCCTAATTTGATTGTCAAAATTTAATAACTGTATTTATTGTCAATGTGAGTGTAAGACCTGAAATATCAGTAGAGTCATCATAATGATAGTGGGTGAGTCAAGTTCTTAACAATAAATGATGCCAACATTTTTTATGTATAAGGTATACCCTTTTCATGTGTCATTTGTGAATATACTTTATTGTATAAAGGGGAAATCTCTGTATTTGTCAAAATATATAATGTACAGCTAAGGATTTTTTTTATTTTATGGTAAATTATGGGTTTTTACTTATTCATGAAGAGAAATGCTGAAAGTAAAGCAGACAGAACTGGGAGGGTTTTAAATAATAAACATAAAGCATAACCTCAGATTTAAACATCTTGAATGGGAAATGAAGTGCCATTCTTCTATTTCCTCTTTCATGGAAAGTATGAAACAAACCTATTAATTGCCATGGTAGTATCTATTTTGTATGTTTCATAATACAGTAATGCAAAGTATATGTATTCAGTTGCTTGTATCTATTGCGAATCTACTTATACTTTGCAGTTAGTGAAAAATTTTCCATCGTGTTAGAGCTTCTTTTTTATTTATATATATATATATATATATATATATATATATATATATATATATATTTATATATATGAATGCCTTATTGGGGGGATTGTATGTAAATTAGGTGTAACTGGTATGGTTGTACATGAAATCTGGCTCGGTGTAATAATGATAAAAATTCTCGGTGAGATATTTAAAATGAAGGTTCACTCTTTTTTTTGTATTATTTTGTTGTTGGGAATCATGTAATTAATTTAGTACACTGTTTTTCTCACTCTTGATTATGAATTTGCTTCATAAAAATTGTCAAATTGGTGAGTTATCACCTATTAGAATGAGGCATTAAAGGAATTGCGGCACTACATACTTCGAACCCCACTTATATGTTAGGTAGATGATGCCATACTTTTAAGCTCTACATGCACATATGATAGCTGAAACAATATAACTTGAAAGCTGTCACAGGACACAACACTTTGTTTAGGAAGGGCCAAGGAATAGAGATCCAACCTTGCTAGAAGATTTGAATCTTAGATGAGAACTTGAGGGAAAGAGAGACTCACTGAGGACTAATAACACAAATGTGACACTTACTCCAAGCTCATTGAGTTTACTGACTTACATAGAGGAGGCCAAAGCATTACAGCTTGAAGGTTTCACAGGAACTTGAGAAATACATTTGCTAAAATGACAGAAGAGATTAGAAATCTTTGTGCCATTTCCTTGGTCAAAATTCGTTTGGAGAAAGATTGAAGACAAAGGAGAATGATAACCCTTGAGAGCCATGAGAGAACAATGAAATTCTTGACATTTCTCAAGCCCATGAAAAAGTCTTCTAATGCAGGAATAGAGGCTTCAAAGGGACAAGAACGGACAAGAACCCATCCATTGCACTGAAAAGCCTGTGTTTGAGACTACTACAGATGTGCTCCCCATCTTCTGTTTAAGACATCCAAGAAAAGCAAGAGATCAGGTCACATGGAAAACTGGGAACCCCCATCAGAAGATCAAGTAGGATCAACACTGCTAATACTTGGGCATGAATAAGGATGGAAGAGGGACTAGCTGATGGTCTTCCCAGAAGCAATGAACCCTGTTCCCCAGTATACCCAGGTTGACTGGTTGCATGAATGGAGACACATCTGACATCCAAATTGTCTTTACAGGTCCTCTTCAAGAAGCCAGGGTCAACCAGTCCTGTTCACTCTGTAACAAGGAAGAGTAGACTGTTTAATCCCATCAACTCTTCAGAATCTCCTCAATGGCATGGAGACTTCTTTTTTTTATTAAGAACTTTCCTCTATGTAGGATGGGAAAGATTGGCCTAGAAGAGAATCAGATGAGATAGTGCTGGGAATGGGTTCCACATTTTGATTGCAACTGTTAACCCTTTAACGCCGATTGGACGTATTAAATGTCAACGAAAATTGTCTGTCAGGTGCCGAACCAACGTATGGTACGTCGACGAAAAAGTTTTTTTTTTAAATTCGCGGAAAAATAGTTATAGGCCTACTAGGCGAAAACTTTTGAATCACTCACCTTGGGGGATGCTGTGGGCTCACGGATCAAGCTGTTGTTTTGTTTACAATCGTTACCCAGGCGCGCAAGCGCGAATTTCTTTCTTCTTGCACTAACAAGCATCAGCGACACATCGCAGAAAATATTTCATCACAAAGTGACACAATTTTTGCACCATTTTATATTAGCCGTTACAAAGAGTATTATATATGAAAATGTGCGCAATTTCATGTAGAACACAACAAATAACAACTCATGGTTATAGCTTTTATCAGTTTTGAAATATTTTCATTTAAATAACGATAAGTGCCAAAATATAAATCTTCGGTCAACTTTGACTCGACCGAAATGGTAAAAAAACACAATTGTAAGCTAAAACTCTTACATTCTAGTAATATTCAATCATTTACCTTCATTTTGCAAGAAATGGAAGTCTCTAGCACAATATTTAGATTTATGGTTAATTTTAGAAAAAACTTTCCTACGTCCACGCAGTAACTGCCGGAAAAATAAAAAAATTTTCGTCAGATTGTCGTAAAGTTTGCAGAGTTTTATATTAGCCGTTACATAAAGTTTTATATCTGAAAATGTGCGCAATTTCATGTAGAATACAACCAAAAACAACCCATGGTTGTAGCTTTTATCAGTTTCGAAATATTTTCATATAAATAATGATAAGTGCCAAAATATCAATCTTCGGTCAACTTTGACTCGACTTAAATGGTCGAGAAACGCAATTGTAAGCTAAAACTCTTATATTCTAGTAATATTCAATCATTTACCTTTATTTTGCAACAAATTGGAAGTCTCTAGCACAATATTTTGATTTATGGTGAATTTATAAAGAAAAAAATATTTTTTTCTTACGTCCGCGCAGTAACTTCCGAAAAAATCATACATTTTTTTGTCCTGTTGTCATAATGTTTGCACCATTTTAAATTAGCCGTTACATGAAGTTTTATATATGAAAATGTACGTAATTTCATGTAGAATACAACTAAAAACAACCCATAGTTGTAGCTTTTATCAGTTTTGAAATATTTCCATATAAATAACGATAAATAGAAAAAATTCGACCTTCAGTCAACTTTAACTCGACGGAAATGGTCAAAAACTGCAATTGTAAGCTACAACACTTACAGTCTAGTAATATTCAATCAATTACCTTCATTTTTCAACAAACGGGAAGTCTCTAGCACAATATTTCGATTTATGGTGAATTTTTGAAAATGCTTTTTTTTACGTCCGCTCGTTACGAATGTATGCATCATATGTGATAATATTTTCTCTGTGTTGCTTTGATCGTTTTACAATTTGTTATATAACAAAATCATCGCAATTTAGTGTACAATACAACTAAAAAATAATTAACTCATTAGCTTTAACCGATTTGCTCGCAGCGCGATTTGTATACAATTATATATGAAATTTTTTTTGCGGTCATATATTCTAATATTTATATATGATGATGATATTTTTTTTCATTTCTGATGGTTGCATACTAAACTTAAGGCAATGACAAAAAAGGGGCCAAAAATGAACTCTCAATCTTGAAAATTAGGCGTGCTGTGATTTTTTGAAAGGCATACGGGAGACACTTTTGGAAATATCGGCTCGGCGTTTAAGGGTTAACTGTATTAGAGGGCTTCCAGCCCCCAAGGCTTCACACCAATAAATGTCCGGACCTTCCAAAACTTCTGAACGCAGTTTCCTGATCTGAGGAGGAGAGGACAGGGGGAACAAGACTTCATCTAAAGGATCCTTTATGAGGGAACTTGAAGCCGGACTATAGCCTCCAGGATGAAAGGTGGACTTGGAGCCCGGACTATAGCCTCCAGGATGAAAGGTGGACTTGGATCCATAAAGCTGGAAAGCAGTGATACTGATGAGAATAGAGGATACACAAATGTAGCACTATTTTAAGAGAAATTTCCAATAATAAGGGATCAGGTTGGAAAGTGGAATGAGCTGCCATGAACATGGATGCTTGCTTGCTTTCAATGAAGTGTAGGTAAATTTGCTCTTCAACTCAAAACCAAGCCTTTTGGGAAGAGATCAGGAGCCAAGAGCTCCATCACACAAATAGCAAAGCTATGCTGCAAGGTAGAGGTCCTGCAAGACAGTGACTTATCTTCTTGACATTTTTTAACAAATCAATGCATTTAGTGAATTTTTTACATGGACACTATAGCCTAGGGAAAGGATAAGGCTATGATGCCTGTCTGGCCCCTCTCTGGACAGAAAACGACGACATAGTTTAGCACTAACCACTTACTCAGTCCAAAAGCCCCAGACTGCAAAAATGCTTACAGGTGTTTTTCCACAATGACTTTAAAGTGAGAAGGCTGGGGTCTTAAGAAAGAGACATTTTTTGTGATGACTTGCATAATGATAGGAGTTGAGCCTGTGGAAAACAGTAAGACCATATATTAATATAGTAACCTCCGAGAAACTGGTCAAGAAGAGAACTGTGGTAGCCAAATGCATCATGACATCCCTGTGGCTTGGGCACTTGAAGGTCTTGGAGCCTGAAGATAGGTCATTTGGAGCTTGGAAGATAGGTCATCCTTATGGAGAGCAGCAACAGCGAGGCTTAACAGGATGGTCATTAACATAAATGTAGTAGACCCAATTGTTATATTTCCATGAAGGATGTGCCATCCTGGAGCACTACATATATCATCTGTGAAGCCTTCTCATTTAAGTCTTTTGCCATCAGCACACAACCCTTGGCAGTCAAGTACCCTTTTCACGGTTCCAAGAGAACAAGGTAAACAATAGTGGGGAAAATGTCCAGAGGGTCAAGGGTCAGTGGGAATGAGAAACCAACTCTTAGAAGGTTGAACAAAAGACTTTTGAAGAGTGAACAAATAAATTCTGAAAAAGTTGAATAAGATGTACTTGGTTTGAAGTGTAGATGAATCTTTTGAATGGGCAACTGAAGAGACAATGGGCCACTTAGCAATTAGAGACATAGTGGAGCCTAATTTCTGAATGGAGAACATAGACTGGCAGTTTATCTTGGGAGGGAATTCCCTTGACCAGAAACTGAGTATACAACCCATATTCATGCTTAGGGAATTTGCAGAACCCCTCTAGTATACTGACAAACACTAAATCTCAAAAAAAAAAAGTAAAGCTTTAACACTTGATGGATGGGCATCCTCATATGATGATCTATAACAGGGTTGACTAACTCTAGTAATAATATTACATGTCATATGACAGCAGACACAGAATCCCTCTGGAAAGCGATAGTTCTTTGTTGATGAGTACCACCCACAATTATGTAATGGTGATCTGCTCGGCTCTACTGAAAACTCTGCTTTTGATCAGTGCAGTCCCTTGCCATGACATAGCACCCTCCCTTCCCATGTTGCAGTGGTTTTTCACGGGTCATCGTCTTCGTCATCTGACGCCTTCTCACCTCTCTCTTCAAAGGTTTCTACTGCCTAAGAAGAGGAAGGTAGTTTCTCCAACCCCTAAGAAGTCTCACCTTGAGACTTCTAAGGGCCCGCATCCTTTCCCTGGGGAGGAAGCAGTTGGCTGTCTATATGTCTCACCGGGACACTATCCCCAAAATATAGTCACTATGAGTGTACAATGGGTAGTCTTCTCTCCGCCATGACAGTGGCACAGGGTGAAAGAGGGAACCAAGTCGCGTTGGTGGCTCGGACCACCTGTGAAAGCCAGGAAAGGCTATTACTCAAGTGTCAAGATCAAGGTCGCTGTCCCTTGGGACAAGGCATCTTGAGGAAAGAAGAGGAGGTTCTCTATGTAGTCCTCTTTGTGAGGTTTGATCACGGAGAAGATAGATGTGTAGCAAAACGTGGCAAGTTCTCGCCAGCTTTACTGCATTTAACTCCACTCAACTTTTGCTCCCGTTTGTGTGAATGAAACAGTTGTAGGAAATGAATGCTTCATTTGACAGAATGAGGACACCGCAAGTTCAGAGAAAAGCGGGCAAGAACAGTCAATCCTCCTCCTCCTCTTTTTTTTTTTTTTTTTTTCCCATCTACTTCTTGGTTACACCTGGATGAACAAGGAATAATGAACTCTATGGAGTCTACTCCCCAGAGTTTGAATCCGAGAGACTGTTTTTGGTTCGATCTTAGGATCTTACAGAATATACATCAATCTGTTCAGGATCAATAGCACCAAGAAGTTTGAACACCTCTTCAGTGCTACTGTTATGGGAACAACCATCTCGGTTTGAACTAGTCGTCTCTGTGTCCTGTTATCACCGTAGAAGTCAACCTTTGGGACAACAGCACCTTTGTTGTCTTCCTTAGAGAATGAAGAGGTATGCTTCCAGTCCTTATTCTTGTCTCTCGAATGCAGAAGAATTTGGTTAGAGTGCAATTTACAGGAACCTATGAATATACTAGTATGTTCTTGCGACATGCGTTTGTTATCAGTTGCACTGTCTGAGTAATAGGCGCATATCTGAAAGTTAATTCTTCTGGTATGTGGCCAAGACAAATAGTACCTTCTCTTAATTAAACTGAAACTCAGGACAACCTTTTGGGCCTTCCAAGAGTTTCTGGTTTTGATTTTGAGATGACTAGTGGTGTTGTTTGCCAACAACACCACATTTGCATTATCACCAAACAAGAGGGTTTCTTTCCCTCCCATTTCTGTTAAAGTGCAGATGCATGAGTGTATTTTTTTGCGCTTGATGGTTCTAAGCCGAATGGATACCAACAAGGAATTTAACTCTGAATAACGAGTCGTGCAAGGGGCAGAGTACTGCCTCCTCTCTGAGATTCTGGTAATCTTAGTACAGTTGTTTCTCCTCCATCGAGGATTAACTACAAATTCAAATCTCTCTGCCTGGCTATCACAGACTTGGGTCTCTGGTTGGCTTGGAATTCTCTCATGAGGCCTGTGTCTCGTGCTCCACATATGCTGTTGTGGGAATTTTCTGAGATATATCTCATTAGACTCATTATCATCTTTTATTAACCCACAGTATAACAGAAGTCTGTAGTCTTCTGTTCCATCGTACCTGCCCCATCGGCCACTGCAATGACCCAGAATTATTTTCTCCAGCCAATTTGAGTTTTATCTTCTAACGTACATTTTCTAATTCGTAAGGTGTTAAATTATTCTTTGTTCACCCTGAATTGAAAATGAATAACGGAAGACTTCACCTGATTCAACCCACAAGAAGTGGTTCTTCAGGCAGTACAATCCCTATGTTTTCATTACTGAAAGACTCCACCATATTGCAAGCATAGACTTTCTCACCAAGCAGCAGTGAAATATAGGGATAACTTTTTCAGTGTTCTGTCAAAGACCAGGGATTAGAGCTGTCTTCACTGTTTGGTGTAATCGATGGGACTTTTTCTATGATCAGAATCATGAGAGTTCAGTTCTTTCCGATTCAACTGTGAAGATGTAGGTTCACATTCACCTTAGTCATTTCACTAAGTAGTATGGTTTCTCCTTAGTTGAGATTCAACTGAGAAACTTCTCTGTCTTGCCATCACAGGGACCTTGGGTTCTAGAAGGCATTTGACTCTTGTCTAATGTGCACATACCTCGCGAGAATCATCATCCCATCTCTCTCGTTGACAAAGATAGATAGATGATTTGCATGGTTCATTCTCAACATCACCCTTCAAAAACCGGGTGTCATTGCATGACTGTCTAGAATGTGCAATCATTTGGCATTTGTTGACAAATCCAAATCCTTCATGATCATCTTGTGGCAGAATCACAGGCAAAAAAAAACAAATGCAACAACAAGATCTCCCCCTTTATGTTATGAATTACGTGCCGGACAATTGAGGAGTCCAGCGCTAAAAACCCACACTCACCACATTTTAAAAAATAGAGAAAAAAGGCCTTTAAATTTGTAAATTTAAAAAGGTTTGAATTTTTGGAATGTTTAGGACCCAAAAAATATGATGTTATATATGAAAAAAAAAAAATTAGACTGCACAATTTGATTGACTGATTGATTGCATGATTGATTGTAAAATTGATGAGCAAAATTAATGCTGAAGTTTACAAGAGTACAGATTATATAATGCAAAATTGAACCATATTCTTATCATCAAAATATACACTCACACCATTCAAAAGAGGAAACGAAGGGGATTCCAGATGTACATTATTATTAATAGGGCTTAGTTTTTCCAGACCTGAGTCTCAAGTAGACTCTTCTCAGGCTGGTTCTCAGTGATTAATCTCGAGACCAAAAAAAAAAATTAAGACTATTTGAGAAGTCTGTCTTATTTAAAAAATTTATGATATTAATTGAAAAATCTTTGCTTTCAGCAAGAATACTTTTGATTTTTGAAATCCGCAGACAAATAAATCTTTGCTGGGTCCAATTTGGGCACTCAACAAGCAAATGCTGTACTGTCATGACATCTGTTACACTTTATTGGGTCAGCATGTGGTGTTGACATTAAGTGACCATGCGAGAATTTTGTGTCCTATACGGAGCCTTGCTAGGATCGCCTCTCTTGATCTTTCCACCTGTGAGGATGTCCTCCATGCATATACTTCAGTTTTTATGTTTTTAAGTTTATTTGTTGTTGGCACTGAGGCCCATTCTCTTTTCCAATCCTGGTAAATCAATGATTTAAGAGATGCTATCCAGTCTGACACTGGGACATGTGTAATTGTTGGAGGGATAATGCAGGCTGATTTGGCAGCTGAGTCTGCATTTTCATTTCCTTTTATTCCCACGTGTGCTGGGATCCAACATATTTCCATTGATAATCCTGGTTGGAGGAGCTGATGAATTTTTATTTGTATTTCCTGCACTATTTGGTTTACTGACTTATACTGTCTTATAGCATCTATAGCGCTACGTGAGTCACTGAAAATAACAGACACACTTGCTTTTGCCTCAGATATCATATCAAGAGCCATCTGTACGGCTGTGACTTCAGCAGTAAATACTGATGATATTAAATTAGGTTTTTTTTATTAACATATTTTTCGAATATGCAGATGCTCCTACTCCAACATTAATTTTGAAGCCGTCTGTATATACCATAAATTTGTTGCCTTTTCTTCTAATGTGCTCTAAAGCATGTTGGCGGTACATTTCTGTGCTTGTCATTTTCTTGAGTAGGTAAGACAGGGAGGTACATATCTTTATTAGATTTAAAATCCACGGTGGTGGCAATTCCATTGGTGGGTGAAAAATTGGATCCATGTTATGCAAGTTCATTATGTATTTAGCTCTTTTTGGGAAAGCTAGTACAGTGGTACCTCGACATACGAAAGGCTCAATTTACGAAAAACTCGAGATACGAAAGTAAATACGAAAAATTTTACAACTCTACATACGAAAAGTTTTCAAGATACGAAAGGTTTTTGCTGTAAAGTCCCGAGATTTGCCCGGACCACCGAGAACAATTTTAAAACCCGCGCCGCCAACTGAGTAAACTCGCCACCATCCTCCCGCTCTCCCATTGGTTCCTGATGCTAGTCACCCCATAAGGTCCTGCTCTCCTATTGGTCAGCATCTACCCCTTGTGCTTTAAGTATTCTATTGGTAAAAGGATGCTGTAAATTGAAAAACTTATTCATGCAATACATTTAATAAAAAAAAATAATTAGGTAAAGATAGAATAAAGAATAGAAATTAATGGTTATTATACTGTTTGGTAGTTTCAGAAGTTGAAGAGAGATAATGAAAATTTATGGCTTACTGTGTAAAGTGATTGCTTGGCGATCGTTCGATACTCGTAAGTGCTGGATGTAAACAGAAGTTTGGAAGCTTTTTTTTGTTTGTTTATTATAATTAATGGTTACTTAATAATTATTTGAAATGAGTACATGCAATACATTTAATAAAAAATTGTGAATTAGATATCATAAAATATAAAATAAATCAGACTGCCAACAAATACATATTTTTTAGAATTCTTCTGTTTTATTATTACGTTATGTATACGTATGTTTCATTATAGCTGTCAGTAACTCGGTATCTCCATTAAGTAAAGATAGAATAAAGAATAGAAATGAATGGTTATTATACTGTTTGGTAGTTTCATAAGTTGAAGAGAGATACTAATGAAAATTTATGGCTTACTGTGTGCTAGGAAAAATGATTGCTTGCCGTTCGTTCGGTACTCGTAAGACGGGTAAGAGCTGAATGTAAACAATCGATTGGAAGGTTTTTTTTTGTTTGTTTGTGTATTATAATTAATGATTATTTGAAATGAGTACATACTGATTATTTATACATTTTATTGGCATATTCTAAGCTTTTAGCTCTTAGGTTTAGATGTCAGAATCATAGACTAGGCTACATTAGCAACCGCTAACATAGGCTAGGCTTATTGCTAAGGGACATATGCTAAAGTCCTAATATATGCAGTAAAAATGGGGTTGACATTACATGCAGTTGAATATTACTCAAGTATGTATAGTATTTTGCCTTTTTGGAGTCATATTTCTTCCGTTGGATCGGCGTCGTAACCCTAGAACATGTGTTTTAGGCCTGGGAATATAATTTACTGGGGTGTTTTTGGAGGGATTGGAACGGATTAGCCATTTTACATGTAAAATGTGGTCCAAGATACGAAAACTTCAGGATACGAAGGGCGCCTCGGAACGGATTAATTTTGTATCTCGAGGTACTACTGTACTATTAAGGGGGCCGGCCAGAACCCTTATATATGGGGGTATAGGGCGAAAAATGCAGTCATGAAAAAATTCATGGAGCTTCATATGGCAATTGAAAATACGTATACGAAATATTTCGTCAAAATTCCTATTACTTTCGTAGTTACAGGGTAATTAGTTAACGTAACTCAATAAGCCTAAAACATTGATCCGTACAAGAAAATGCAATATTTCTTCTATTATCGTAAATTTTGATAATTATTGTCAATGAAATTGGGAGAAATGGCATCTGTAGACATTCCCCGAGTCGAGAAGGGAGACTTCAGTCAGCTACCAAGTCCAACCATGATTCAGTGCGAGCACAAACCTCAAGTAGTCTACACGTTCGATTTTCACCTCTGACATTCACATTCGCCTGCTTTTATGTATATTTATGTATGTTTCGGCAAGAATTTCATCATGCCAATGAGGAAAAGACAAGGAAAACATCTCGCTAACATACAGACAAGAAAAAGAAAAATCGCTCAAGTATTATTACAGAATATCATAATATACGCGTAGTTAGTGAAGAGAGAGGGGAGGGTTGCGTAGTAACGCCCCCGTCTTGCCTGACAGCACACGTCACACTGTGCCCAAGGCTACGATCTTTGAGCAAAGAGATCTTAATTTATGATAAATAACATAGTTTTGGTTTTTTAATACCCAAAATGGAATATGAAATTCATAATAATCATGATTTATTAAATTGTCTTTGTAAAAAGAGAGTACACCTTTGAGTTTCACCTCTGACATTCTCTTGCATTTACTTTTGTTTATCTTTGTTTCGGCAAGAATTTCATCATGCCAAAGAGGAAAATACAGGGAAAACATCTCGCTAACATACAGAAGAAAAAAATTCGCTGTAATAAGCCGAGTTAGTGAAGGGGAGAGAGAGAGTTGCGTAGAAAGGAGTGCCCCAGGCTACGATATATGAGCAAAGGGATCATAATTTATGATTAAATTATGATAAATAAAATAGTTTTATTAATACACAAAAAAGAAATATATATTCATAATAATCATTATTTATTATCATTGTCGTTATAAAAACACAAAGAAAAACTTTGAACGCCCGTATCTCAAAACTATAGTTATTGACCTTCAAAATCTATCTTCTCACTTAGTTTTAAAGGTATAAATTGGAATTTGGTATATAACCCAGAAAGACATTATAGAACAATCAAATGAAGCCCTTTTTTCCAATTTATTTTTAGTTTTCTTTTTATAAATTTTCTTTTCCTAATTGATAAGGTTTATTTTTTTACCATAATGTTTAAAAATTCATATCTAGCAAAAAAATGACTTTTAGAAAAAAAACTCCTCATTCGATTGGAGGTCTACATCAGGTCTATATATGGTAGTAATCCTACTATGAGATTCAGGGTCTCTGTAACACGGTTTTTTGGACTTTGCTCCTTGTCAAAGCATCGGATGTAGCTGAAAGTTGACATATGTATATTTTACAACCACACACAAATTTTGTCAGCATTATCAATAACCTAAACCCGATAGTTTTAATTTTTATAGAGTAAAAATTATCTAGCCGACGCCATGGCCAATGATTACGAGCCAAGAGTCGAAAAACATTCATTACGTAAGCAAGGTAAACAAACACCTTTGACGAAATGTTGCCCTGCCCATCCACTAGACAGAAACTCCTTCGGTTCTGAAACCCAAAGACTTTATGAATGGCGTAACGATACATAGATGTGGGTGGGGTATCAGTTCTAGCGTAGTAATACTATTGTAGCAGTAGTGCCGCAACAGTATAGCAGTAATATACATGAATTAAACGTTTAGATCATTTAGCACTTCTTACAACTACTCGAGAAATTAGTTTTTACAGCCAGAAGTTAAATTTTCTAATCCAACAATGCCCATGGTAGCCTTCAGTTATCCTGAATTATAACGAGGCAAAAGTGGGTGGAGCATCATGAAGTCATCATTCTGACGATAATTATTGGTGAAGGTTTAAAGCCAATATACGGTACCGGCTATTTTTTTTCAGTAAAATGATATTGTTAGAATACAATAAAGTTTTGTACATACTTACCCGGCAGATATATACTTAGCTTATGTCTCTGACGTCCGACAGAAATTCGAATTTCGCGGCACACGCTGCAGGTAGGTCAGGTGATCTACCCCCTGCCGCTGGGTGGCAGGAATAGGAACCGTTCCCGTTCTAGAACCAGATTTTCTCTTCCACCTGTCTCCTGAGGGGAGGCTGGGTGGGCCATTCATCGTATATATCTGCCGGGTAAGTATGTACAAAACTTTATTGTATTCTAACAATATCATTTTTTGTACATGCAACTTCCCCGGCAGATATACTTAGCTGATTGACACCCTTGGTGGTGGGTAAGAGACAACTATTTACTGAATAGACAGGTAAACAACATACGTTGTAGGTAATAAATAAATAAAACCTTGGTTCCTACTTGTTCAGGCGGAAGATTCCATGGCTAATGCCTAGGAATCTGCTTCGCCTCAAGAGCCTCAGCGAGGATGTGACCTATGGCTAAGAGTTCTTGTGGGTCTGTCGATGGGGTCTTATCCATTTACTCGACAGAGCCTCTTACATGACAATATGCCTATGCCTAGTGGCATAATTAAGGAGCACAACACCGATCCCGATCACCTGATCCTAACACGAGGGTTAGTGCTTAAGTTGAAAAGAGTTATCCCCAAACTCCTTTCAAACAACCCAAAGAAAAAACACGACGTTAACTAAAATTTAACTCACTAGTTAAGGATCAGTATCGGCTCCCTATCCCAGCAATGTATCCGCAGACACGTATCAACCAAGAGAGAAGGATCTCTCGTAGGTTATCTTGACATCCTTCGGATATGGGAAGTCAACACAGAGTTGCATCTCCCGTATGTGACAGCTAATATGTCCTATGACATATTGTTAAGGAAAGAACAAGAATACAGAAAAGCTCGCACTCCATGCGCTTTTAATTCTCAGCTGTTTGAAGGAATCATCAATGCACTTGTCAAGTGCTTAGGAGATCACATTGTCTCAAAGAAGGCCAGGGCATTCTTTGATATAGATCTCTTCTGGGTGAAGCCTGGAGCCTGGCTAGCGCCTCGCGCCTGGCTGGAGCCTTGCGCCTGAATGGCGCCTAGAGCCTGGCTGGAGCCTTGCGCCTGGCTGGCGCCTGATTGGCTCCTCCCTCCTGGCTAGCGCCTCGCGCCTGGCTGGAGCCTTGCGTCTGGCTGGCGCCTTGCGCCTGGAGCTTGGCAGAAGACTTCATGATTACTGTCTATGAGTCTGCATGCCTCAAGAGTTTCAGCGAGGTAGGGACCTATGACTGACAAACCCTTCTGGATCATGTCAATGGGGGCTAACCCGCTTACACGACAGAGCCTTCTCGGATCGTGCCAATGGGGGCTGACCCACTTACATGGGCAGAGCCTTACCTGTATCATATCATGGGGACTAGCCCTCTTACATGACAGAGCTTTAGGTTTCTCTTTACTGGAAGGAGCCTTGCGCCTGGATGGATCCTCAATCCTGACTGGAGCCTAGCCTTGAAGGAGCCTGGCACCTGGATGGCGCCTGGCTGGCTTCTAGAGCCTGGCTGGCTTCTAGAGCCTGGCTGGCTCCTAGAGCCTGGCTGGCTACCTAGACCTGGCTGGCGCCTCGCGCCTGGCTTGGCTCCTCCACACTTGCTGGAGCTTCGAGCTTGGAAGAGTCTCTAGGCTGTCTGGCGATGTCCACATCGGACACTCTTATATCTGTCCGATTTGTTCGCCTCTGGCGCATTTGCGCCAGGTTGGAGGCCCGCTCCTTCTCAGTATCCGGCCATGACAGAGTTCCTTGGAACTGTCCGCCTCTGGCGTTTTTCGCCTGTATTGGCATTTGGCGCTTGGCTGGCGCTACATTGTCCGAGAGTCCGAACCAACCACATAGGTTTATCAGGAGGACTGGAGAAGGGTGGAAGAAATTCTTCCCCTTTGAGCTTTTGGCCCCTGGCAAGGGGAGGTGATTTTAGTCAGCTACACCCAGTAGACGACAGGATATCTAACAATACGAGAGAGAGTCTTCCTCCGAGGAGGATCCTTCGTGAACACTTCTTTTGCTAACGAGATCTCTTCTTACATGTTGATGAGGTTCCTCGTTGCAGAATCTTCCCTATCCTTGCCCGAAGGAAGGGAAGAGTCTGGAAGTCGAAGGAGAGACTGAGCTGAAATTGGGCGGAACCCTGATTTCTAGCTCTTATTGTATTCTTCTGAATACCTTCTGGGAAGCATTTTGAGCCCTCATCGCACCCCGAAGACTCTGTAGGCAAACGTTTAAACCATCTCTTCTTCTGTAGATGAAAATGTAAGTACCCTGCCTGGGCAACTAAACTTCTATCTGAAAGCGTTGCGTCAGGAATAGAGGATTTAGTTCTTTTGCCAGACATACTATGCTGGCAAGAACCCATTGCCGAGTCTCCATTGAATCTGATGCGAGATTCCAATGCACAAAAAATTCACTTGTCTTCTTGGTCGTTTAGGGCTAAGAGAAACAAAGAATTCCTTCATAAACTTCCTCAAAGAAGTTTGATGAGGAGCAGTTCCATTTTGTCGGAACACGGAATCTGTGGCCACAAAAAAAATTCCATTCGAAGTACATGATATCCTACTCTTGTCGTATTGCGGTATCGTATAGATCCCGAAGATCTTAATCCTCTGTTATCTCTAATTCCCCTTGTAGAGACAGAGTATAGCCTTTTACTGCGTTCTTTGATAGCAGATATATACATAGGTGATTCTTCCCTCTGAAAGTGAAGAAAAAACCTCGCTATGTGGTTCACAGAGGTATCGGAAGAGGACAGTTTCCTCATTCCATCTAGCACGATCTGCAGCAATTCTATGTCTTAGCCATGACTATTGTCATTTACCTTGAAAAATCCTCTCATTCATGTCCACTTCTGGTCAGTCTGCACGTGGAAAGACTCAGAGTGGAGAGGTTTTTCAGGTCTATTTATAATAGATTCTGATAGAATATCCAGATACTCTTGGAAAAGCCTTACGAAACATGCTGTGAGAAGAACGTGACTTCTGTGAATCCAACCTCTCTAAGGCCAAAATGAGGCATTCATCCTCTCTTCCTTTGACGCCCATTTATCTTAATATCTGTTAAGAATTTATAACTAGGGAAAAAGACTAAAGTTTATTCCCCTTCTTTAAAATAAGATGTCGTATATTGCTACCTCTCTTGGTTCGAGGAAAGGAAGCAGTCTATAGGAAGCCTGTTCGTCTTCTACCTTGCGAAGAGATCTATGAAGACTTTCCGCAGGTTCTCAAAACTCTTTTCAATAAATGTTAGACATACGTTAACAGTTATTATCTTCGATCGAGAAGGTTCTCACGGACATGCAAAATCTTGCATCGAACCTTTAAGGATCGTTACGTTCCGTGTCTGTTCCCAAATAGGTTCTCTTTTGTTAACGCGAACAGGGGCGAAAAAAGAGATTCTCGATGCTCTTTGCGATATGAGAGAGTCGTGGAATTGGTCTAAGTGATTAAATTAAAAAAACATCAATTTCAGCATTCAATTGTAACGCGACCCCTTTTCCGATTTAAATTGGGTAACGAAATCAGGAACGAATCTTGCCGTTACCGAGCCTCCGAGAGGCTACTGGTTTGTTTGTTTGTTTGCATGGTGTTTTTACGTGACTTCCGAACCACGTCGAGAGTGAACTTCTATCACCAAAAATCCACATCTCTCACTCCTCAATGGAATGGCCGGAGAATCGAACCCGCGGCCACCGAGGTGAGAGGCAAACAAACAAACCAACCAACATACTGGACTCTTAGGTTAATAACTCGCTAAAAACGAGAAAATATCTTGGATGGTACTTCTGGCGCATTGCCAGGCGGCGTTCTGGCGCAATTTGCGCCAGGCTGGCGCTTCTGACGCTTTGCGCCAGGCTGGCGCTTCCTTCTAGTTCTTTTAAGGTTATGTGCCAGAACATCTGTGCCCTTATGGTACCCGACATCCTTCACGTGTTAATTCCGTTCTTAGTAGGAAAAAAAACTTTTATATACGTAGTATAGTCCATTCAGGGAAACAACTTCTGCCACTAAGAGAATGTTTCCCATCCGACTCACCCATCTTCTCTTGAGCAATATCCGATTCTAAAAAGGTTGTGTGCGTTTCTCGAAAGGATGAGAGAATTATATTATTTCGTGCTCTGCCGTATTAGACTCCTTTATAATACTGTCACATTGTGGTAAACAGCAGTAATCTAGGAAACCTTTGTAAGGATACTAGGAATTCTGTAGTTAACCTCGGTATGCGCATAAGACTTGACCATACCGTAGTCTTAAAGTGAATTCTCTTCTACTACATTTATCTTCTCACTAAGCATGTACTCTAATAAGCCATGCTTTCGTAAGCATGAGAGCATCATATAATATAGAGTTCCGCTGCGTTAGAATCCTTTAATAATGTTACCTACGGTAAACAGCATTGAAAGGTTGTAATATCTTTCTTATTGAAATGAAAGCTTCTTAGCAAAAGGCAGACAATATTTTATTTAATGTTTGCTTAACTATCCCCTCAATCCGAGGCTAAAACCGCGATTGTAGGGGAGAGGACCACCGGTTTAGTTATTCCATCCCGCAGGAGAGAGACATGTAACCAACCACTCATGACCGACACCTACATGTTACTGCGTTGGTCTCGACTCTCTAAGGCGCGATAGCAGTCTCCGGTTAGCCGTCTGGCCTTACTCTTCCAGAGTTGCCAGCTACTCCATTAAATAAAGGAATCTTATAAAATTATCGAACTTCAGGAAGTTCTTATTAATGCATATTTAAGCGAAACAAGACTTCGATAAATCTAGAAGCTAAGTAGGTGTTGTCTTAACAATCACTTTAAGCGTAGTTCCTATTCCTAGGAAATTCCTGGAAGGATACTGATAATTGAAGTTGCTCTACAAAGAAGTAACTACGGTATGTGTGATTTGCCGTATCGTATTCTCATACAGCAGATACTCAACTACCTTCTTTCCCTGCCGAGGCAGATAAAGGAAAAATTTTTACTGTCTTCGTTCTTTTCGTTAATATATATCTCCTTAAGGAAGGAAGTTAATCCAGGAACTCTTTAAATCTTCGTGATTTCCTCATAAATCGCGGAAGAGACAGAATTCCTGTTCGTCTGTAGGGTTTACGGAAGGAAGTAGATATTTCCTATCCGCCATCATACCCAAACGTCGATGAGATTCTTATAAGAAAAACTCCCAAAGCACTTGCCTCTTCATAACGAGGGAAGAGCATGAATGAAGGAGTGTGTCCGCATTACTCAAAGAGGAGCCTCGCGACTGACCTCTCTCTCTTAAGAAGATTTGGAATATTCTGGCGCCTGGCTCCTTGCGCCTAGCGCCTGGATAGTTCCCGCGCGCCTGGAATGTTCCGCACGCTAGAAAGGAGACTCGCTCCTGGAACGTTCGCTTGTGTGGAAGGTCCCGTGCGCCCTGATAGTTTTCCGAGCGCCTACTAGACCCCTTTTAAGAAAGAGCCTCTTGCCCGGAACGTTCAATGGAAGGATCGTTCTGATTGCCACTGTACTATAAGGCTCCTTGCTCTAGCCGTCTGTTTTTCTGGCGCAATTTGCGCCAGGCTGGCGCTTCGTCTCTTTGAAGGCGCCTTGCGCCAAGAAAAAATTTTCTAGAACGCGGCTCGCGCTCAGTTGCTAGAACGCGGCTCGCGTTTGGTTGTAGGAACGCGGCTCGCGCTAGTCTGTTTTCTGGAACGCGGCTCGCTGCTGGCTGTTGGAACGTGGCTCACGCTAGCTTGCTGGAACGCGGCTTCCTAAGTTCCTGGCTGGCTCTTGCTCAGTGTTCTCTTTAGTTTTCAGAGAACGCGCTAGATCATCAAAACATGTATACCTTCTTCGTCTTTTCGGATGTAAGATGAAGAGACGCACTTTTTTGAAGGATGCCTTTTCAATGGCTATCCTTGGCAGTCTGGGACGCTCTACAGAACCTGCCGAGGGGACGCCTGACCGGTGGGGATTCTCTGAAACCCCCTTACGGCTTTCGACATTCCTTCTCCCCTGGGCTTGGGAGCTTGAAAGAGGTCTAGGCCTGGGAGCGAGACAGAGCCGATCAGACGCACCCTCTAACACTGCAATGGGGAACACTAGTAATCACTTCTTACCTTTCAATAGCTCGCATTTTGAGCCACAATCCTTGTCTTCAAATTGCAATTATGAATTTGAAGTTTCTGCGAAGTAAGAAGGTGATGAGGATGCAACACTACTAGTACTGTTAATACTCTAATTGCTCGTTAGTACGAGTTTCTAAAAAAACTTTTAAAAGAAACGTATCTAGTTACATGCTTTACTGAACATCCCGTAAAGTAGGAAGTCAGTATATTTCCTCAATCATTCTAACACTTTATTACACATATTAATGAATAAATATTAATATTTTCCTTTCTTGCAAACTATGTGAGTGTCTACCGAAAATTTCGGTAGTTACACGTCATATATTCTTCGAAATTTTCGAAGCCAAATTCATTAAAAAGTTAATAAAAGCGTATGCCGAACCAAAGACCCAGTACTTCCCTGCAAAAGACAGCCCAAGGAAGAGTCGATGGCGATGAAAAACGAAAATCAAGTCAGGAGGTAGCAAACAACATATGTTGACACTACCGCGACAGAGAAAATCTATTCTAGAACGGGAACGGTTCCTATTCCTGCCACCCAGCGGCGAGGGGGGTAGATCACCTGACCTACCTGCAGCGTGTGCCGCGAAATTCGAATTTCTGTCGGACGTCAGAGACATAAGCTAAGTATATATCTGCCGGGGAAGTTGCATGTACAAAATAGGTAGATAGCCAATAAATAAAAATTGCTTGACATTGGATATAGTAGTTATCAAATCAAGCTTGTCTACTATGTTTTTGAAAATTACCAACTATTCCCTACATCTTGTTAATCTGATTGTGACCTATAAAGTAGACTGTAATTTCTTAGGAAACCTATTTTGGGAGTTAGACTAATAATCGAAGTGTTTTTGTATTTATTAACATATTTTGTTGGTTTGTTCATTATGACAATTATCAGTGGAGAGGTTCCAGAGTTCATAAAGGTGTACTGCTTTGCTTGTATTTAAATAGCCAATCATCCATCGAGAAAGAGGCAAGATATGCTGTCATAAGTTACGTAACGAGTGCGTTCGAAACCTTTTCTCTGAGTAAAGTTGCCCGTCTTCAAAAAAAGTCACTTTTACATTATAAGTACCAAATTTTATTCACCTATCGTAATGCAGAATACAGTCAAAATTTATGTAGATATACCTTATTGTATTCTGAATTAGCGTTATATTTATGAAATGCATAGATAAGAAGTTATTGCGAAAAAACCGTGTTACAGAGGCCCTGAATCTCATAGTAGGTCTTAATATTAAATATCAAGGGAGGAGATAGAATTTGAAAAATGGTTATTTTCGGGATAAATCGGCCTGGCGTCACAAAACTGAAGGTCAGAGGCAAAAATCATATGCGGTTTGGAGATGTCCCAAGTCACCTTATTAAGTGGTATGAATATCAAAGTCCTGTCCTTAAAAAATGACATAAGCTGGCCGGCCCCCTTAACTGCTGTTACTGGATTACAGTTTTGAAAGCAGTCAGCTGCAGGAGACGATCCGGTTGCATTGAAAGACCTCTTTGTATTGTTATCAAATTATGGTGATGTTTTAAGGGCAACACCTGCCTCTACCAGAAGCGAGCTTGTTAGGGACGATCGGAAAGCTCCTGTGCACAATCGCACACCTTCATGGTGCACTGCATCGAGAGTTTTAAATGCAGATTCTAAGGTGGATGAATATATTGGACAGCAGTAATCTATTATGGATAAGACTGTTGCCTTATATATCATTAATAAAATGTTTTGCTTTGCTCCCCATTTAGTGTGATAACTTTTTTAATATGGCAAGGGCTTTGATGCCCATGGCTATAATGTATTTGATGTGCTCTTTCCAATCCTAGATACTTGATTTTTGTACAAAATTGTATTTCAGTGCTATAAAGGTGAAGTTTGATTGTTTGGTTCTTCATCCATCTTTTGTCTTTGTAGAAGACGATGGCTTGTTTTACCAGTTGAAAATTTAAATCCAACTGAATTTGTCCAACTACATATATTTGAAATGGCAGTACTGAGACCTCTCTGAGCATGTCTAGGGTTGATCTGCCAGCTATTGAACCAGATTGTGTTGGTGTTAAAATGGATTCTTTGGTTATTACATACGTTAATCGTGCATTAACCATTTTTTCTAAGATTTTGCATAGGCAACTTGTTAGGGATATCGGTCTATAATTGGATGGATTACTTGCATCCTTTCCTGGTTTATTTATTGGAATTATTATGGCATGTTTCCATTTATCAGGAAAGACACGTTTTAGCCTGATACTATTTTAAAATTTTAATAAATATGATTTAGCTATAGCCTATAGGAGCTAATTTTTCTATAATTTCAAATGATATTTTATCATATCCTGGTGCGGAGGGATGGCAAGAGTTGATGGCATTATCTAGTTCATCCATGTTAAAAATATAATTATATTCCAGGTCTTCAAGAGTTTCAAAATTGAGTATTACATTTTCTTTTTGTTTTCTGATATTTTGAAAATGTATATCTAGGCTGGAGTAAGCACTGATGTTTTCAAAATGCTTTCCAATTATATTTGATATTTCATAAGTACTATCATGGTATATTTTTCCATTTAAATGTATTGCACTTCTTGGAGGTCTTATGTTTTCCATTGATTTTCCTTATCTTTTGCCAGATATCCTTTGTGGATGTGTTTGACGATATGTTTGAGACATATTCCTTCCATGATGCGATTCTTTCAGCTATTACCGTTTTTCTAAATTTGGCTGTATATTTGTTATATAGTGGTTTAATGTGGTTAAATGTTATGTTTGTTATAACTATTTTGTTTAATATGTTTATATTATAGGGCATTTTGTTGAGTGATTTAAGGCGAGTTTTCAGTCTGTTTAGATTGCGACGACCTAATATATGTTTATATTACTTGAGGTTGTTAAGGTTGGGTTCCACCGTGGGACAGGGGATTTTGTGGAATGTGATTTGGTTTTTGGAATACTTTCATCTGCAGCATTTATTATGAAGTTTGAGAAGGATTCACATTTAGTATTGTGATCTTCGTTATGTGGGAATGGTGGTATATTCCGTGTGTATAGGAAATCTTTATCCCAGTTAGCTTTTTGAATATTGTATCTTATAGGTGGCAATATTTTGATATTACTTAAGTAGTTCAGAATGATTGGGAAATGGTCACTTGTGTATGAATCGTCTAGGACGTTCCATTCAAATTTCTCGGCTACATCATTTCAACATAAATGAAATGTCAATTGAAGAAAAGGTTAGGCGTGTATTTGAAAAATGTTGGAACTTCCCTTTCATTGTGATAACACAGGTTGTGTTTCTTTATAGTTTTTTCTATGTTGATTCCGGATGTGTCAGTGGGGTTATTAGTATGCAATAGTGGATTATGTGCATTAAAATCTCCTACTATAAGTAGGGGTTCCTGTATACTTTTGCTAATAAGTTCAGAAAAATCACTAAAATTTGCATTGAAATTTGGTTGGTTATATAAATTACAAATAGTGATTTTACTTTTGTCAGGCATATACAGTTTAATTGATGTTATTTGATATGGCATAGATGGTATGTCAAAAGGTTCATATGTAATGCTATTATGAACGTATATGGCTGTGCCTAATTTTCCACCGTCGGTGAATAACAGGCAATTTTATAGTGTTGGACATTTGTAGGGTTACCTCCTATATGTTGTAGACATATGCACATTGGGTTGTGGTCTCGTATGATTCTTTGTAATTCACCCAGACGTAGTCGGGTTAAGAGAACATTTATATTCCATTGAATGATTTTATATTCCATTATTGGGAGGAATTGGTGTTAAATTCTGTAAATTAATTGCCGATTTTACTTTGCCTCGTAGTTTATATGCATTTGAATTTATTTGTGGTTTTTTAATCGTTGCATTTGTATGTTGGTTATTAGATTCTGCAGTTGTTTGTTTTTCATAATTGAATATTAACAAGTCTATTTTTGATTTTATAGTTTCCTTTTTGTATTTTAAGGATTCAGAACATAATTCGTTCTCATGTTGGTGTGTTGAAGGGCACCTCCTAAATTTAGTAAAATTATCTATACAATTTCGTACTGTGTCCTCTGTCTTGGTAGTTAGTTGTTATATGTACTTACAAAGCATTCATTACAATCACAAGATGAAGCATGTTTGGTAATGTTAATTATTGGTTCAGAAGTATTTGGTGTAGCTTTAGAAATTTCTGGTTTTGTAATTCTATTGGTCCTTTTCTGTAGTGATAAGGACTGTTGGTTTGAGGGGTTACTTGTTTTGTTGTTAATGGAATATTTGGGTCTTGTGGATGGTTGGGGGGTGATAGATATATTTTGGTTTGGTTTAATGGTATGATTTTCATTAGTATTATTTGATGGGAATTGCAAAGAGTGATTTTTACTGTCCAGATGTTGGCTGTTTGATTGAGATTGGGGGTAACTGTGTATTTCCACTTGTGATAAGGTTAGTTTAATATCTTTTTAAAATGTTCTCCTGGTGTAGTTGGAGTTTCTTTGGACTGATTGTAATTTTCAATATTTACTTTTTTTCCCCTTAGATGGGGTTCTTTCCAGAATTCTTTTCTTTTTGCCAGTTCGATTATTATCATTATTTAACTCCTCTTCCATTGGGAGTTCTTTTCCATGGATAACTGAATCATCTATGCTAGTGGTGGCATTGGTTGTTGTAATATCACTTTTATTTTGGGTTTCAGTATTATTGGTATGAAATTTAATTTCTGTGTTTATATTATCTTGTTTGTTATTGTGCTGTTTGCTGTCTTGATTTTTAGTTCTGGCAGGATAACAAAACACAAGTAAACCGCCCACAGTTACATTAATCGTACCAGCTAACAAAATTTCCCACACTCACACTTTCCCCTTTACGTTACCTTTAACCTCCAGGACAATTGGTTCAATAAAATACCAAACACACAAAACACAAACAGGTACTCACCTCTGGCTTCTAATACTTAGGGCTAGGCTGTGCTGTCCACTGGATATAGGCTATAGGCTAGCCAACACACAACCACCGCCGACAACCAAACACAAACCAACCACCCGAGACCCACACCCCCACAAAAACTCAACAACCCGACAAATCACTGCAGACGAACACCAAAAGCCTGAAAGAACACGACAACCACACGACTTCCCCCAGCACAACCACCTGCCAAAACCAACACTGCCCCAACCACCACTCACAGACACCGAAAATCAAATTGCACCACAACCTCTTTCAACCTCACCACAACCAGAAAGACACACGCACAACAACTTCACAGCCCCAAAATCTATCAAATAACACCAAAACAACGAAACACCAATGGATAACTGCTGCCAAAACCGACACTAACTTCACCAGACGCCTCACTCCTTACGAATCTCGTAACAGACTTCCACTGACTTCCTACAGAGCACCACAACAGACATGCTTCCGACCGCCATTTAACCACTCCCATTCATTCTTCCACCAACCTCTCTCTCTCTCTCTCACACACACAACCTTTGGAGATGTTGTCAAATATGAACTATCATTACTCCTCCATATTACCTCCCCCATTACATTTGACAACATCTCCTTACACTCACAACATCCACACTAAATTGCCTTTCGCAACACCCAAGGATGCTCAGATGCAGGACCCCTGGATCTTGTTTGAAGACCATCATACACTCTTTCAGTTACATCGCCATTCACTTCTTCCAAACCAATTTCTTTCAAACTCTAATATCTCCCTTACTACCATCCTCCCAAATTCCATTCACTTTTTCACCAATGTCTTCTAACTCTGGTTCCAACATCTCCCCTATTTCGGCCACCAAACCACTCAGTTCATCCATACTTCTGTCAAACTCCTGCAAAGACTTATCCATCCTATCAACTACCTCCTCACTACTCAGTTTCCTTCTCACTGAAGTCTCATTTGTCCCTGTCAACTCAAACCCACATACACTACAAGTATCATTCATTCCCCTAAAGTCATCCGTAGCACACGCTTTATCAACCGTTTGCACCCTACCACCAACCCCTTTACCATGCTGTTCACGCTTTTTCCTTCCACTTCCTCTCTCCACACTCTTCTGTTTTCTTCCATACTCAACCAACACCAACTGTCGATCTCCCAGACCAATTTGTTCACCGACAGTCGGCTCATACTTATTCACCCTCAACCACTCACTCATTGCATTCTCCTGAACATACTGTGGTACTTCCCTCCACTTACGGAGCTGGTTATGGTGTGCCCTAACCTCATCCATCCCCCCACCTACTTGCAATTTCCCCAAAACATAACTCAATCCACTCGGTCCCACTTCCAAAATCTCAAAAGGCCCTTCAAATTTCTCCCTTACTTTATTCACATTCATTCTTCCCATCTCAACCACCTCTTTCAACACCTTATCCCCAATCTTAAAACTCTCAAACCTTTCACTCGCTTTCTTCCACAAATCCCGATCACCTTCTGACAGACCCAACTGCGGTCTGACAATCCTTTCAAAATTCAACACATTTTTACAAGGAGACATACCTATACTCTTCTGCAGTGTGGCGTTATATGCCCAAACTGCACGTCCTATATACATATCCCAATCCTTGTCGCCCTTACTCATCATTCGCAAAATCTCAGTCATCGTCCTAACAGTCCTTTCAGCCGACCCATTCGCACTGGGCATATACAGAGTAGAATACACATGCACAATACTCCATTCCTTCAACATTTCTTCAAATTCCCATCCCACAAACTCAGGTCCATTATCACTCAACATTTTTGCCGGCTTACACACACACATGGGCAACATCACTTGACCCACCATTCGTGCAAGTTTCACTCCTCTTATCTTTGATGGGAACCACACAGGCAAATTTACTCATGTGGTCCACCATCACAATCATCCCCACCTGTCCTCTCGCAGTCCTATGCAAAGAAACACAATCAATCACAAGCATTTCAAACGGCTCTTTCATCTGCAATCGCAACACAGGTGGACTTGCATGCACACTCTGATACTTTCCCCTCTGACAGTCTTCGCACGTGACATCCACATCCACACAAGTCTTATTCAACCCAGGAGCATACAATCTCTCTCTCATGCATTCCCACAACTTATTTTTCCCCATATGCCCAAACCGATCATGCACCAACAAACACATGCTCACAGCTGACTCAACAGAAAACACCGGCACATACACTTCCCTGTCATACACCCCTTCCTGATGCAAAAAGTACACCATGTTTTTGCACACCACAAAACGTTTAGCAACCCTCTTATATACACCCAACTCACTTGGCCAGTCTTCCACACGCACTCCTCCCAAAACACATTGTCACAACACACTTATCTCCAGGCACTTATTTTGCATTTCCTCAATCTCTTCCTCACTCAACAGATCATTCTCACTCCTAGCAATATCAATCATACCCACAAAGTTTGCTACAAATACATTACCGTCTTGAATCCTAGCTACTTGTCTGCCCCCCTTTCTAAGAATTCCATTTCCTATATCTACGTCTATATCATGGATCCTCAAAAAATCTATCCCTACCAAAAAGCAAGATGGCATATCATTTTCTCCTATAACTATAAAGTTATGCATTACTTCAAGATCTCCCAACCTAACCTTTAACCGTACCTCTTCCCATACTAAAACACTTCCTTGTCCCAACTCATGTATTATCACACTTGTAGACTGCCTTTTCACTTCCCAATCACATCTCTCAAGTTCACTCACCACTGACCCACTCACCAAGGAACCTTGTGCCCCTGTGTCAACCAAACTACAGTACTCACTATCATTTACTTGGACAAACGTCACCATTTTCCCTCGAGTCCCATGCATACACACATTCACTACCACGTCCACCTGGTTATCCACATCACAATCCTCCTCATCACATTCATCCTCAGTTAATTCCCCATTTCCACAATTCTGATTCAGATCCCCTTCACAGTCCCTTTTTGTAACCAACCAATTACAACCACATTCCCCCCACTGAATCATCAAAACCCCACATTCATTACCTGTACTCACCCTTCCTCGATATTCAACCGGTCTGTCCCATCCAAAATACAACACTTTTATTCCAAACAACTCAGCTACTGCTGACAACAATTCATGCAACATTTCTCCTTGCCCACCTTGTTCCTCCGCACATGCCACTTCCTTCTGCACATCACTCATCAACTTCACTCGCAAATCATTCACACTACCGGGTACCTCTTCAACCAGACCATTACCTTCCAAGTTTTTCAATGCTGAAAACAAACATTCATACACACTGTCATTCCCTTCAAACCTCTCTTTTATAACTAACCCCTCAGGTACCATATTTGGATCCCAGTCACATTTCACAACACCACTGTCCTTACCATGCATCCTAGACATCGTATCAGCAATCACAATTTTACTCCCCGACACAAATTCTAAGCTAAAATCAAACTCACTCAAATCCTCAATTGTCCTCGCAATCCTAGCATTCACACTTTCCTTCTTGATCATATAAACTGACGGCCGATGATCTGTCCTTATGACAAATTTTACCCCCATACAAAAACACTTTCAACGCTTTCACACAAAACCTTATTGCCGCAAGCTCCTTCTCAACCACCGAATACTTCAGCTCTGCTTTATTAAAAGCTTTACTCACATACGCAATTACTCTCAATTGTCCTCCCCATTCACCTCTTGCATCTGCACCAAGCATCCTCCCATACTAAACTTACTTACTAGCATCAGCATACAACTCAAGCTTACTGGCATCCTCACTATAGTCCAGAAAAGCCAGGGTGACATCCCTAGCAGTCTCCTCTTTCAATCTCTCAAATGCTCCCACCATTCGCTCATCCCACCTCAGCTTCGTACAATTTTTCTTCCCGGTCCATTCAGTCAACGGCTTCCCTATACCCGAACAATCCCTAACAAACTTCCTCCCGAACTCAATCAACCCCAAAAAACCCTTTAACTCCCGCACGGTCCGGGGACGTGGAAACTCTTTTACTTTTTCCACAAACTTTTCACTCTTCCTTACACCACTCGCACTCACCTTATGACCAAGAAATTCCACTTCCCCAGCCAACCACGTACACTTCTCCAGCTTCACTTTCACTCCAACCTCTTCCAACCGTTCTAACACCTTCTCAAGCAGTTCCACATTCTCCTCAACAGTCTCGCTTGCAATCAAAACGTCATCTATAAACACAGTCACCTTCCTTCTATCAAAACCAGCCAAAACTACATTCATCGCCCTCTGAAAGGCTGCAGGCGCATTAGCCAATCCAAAACTTAACCTCTTGAATTGATAGTGGCAGCTACCACTCGAAAAAGCTGTAACATGCCTGCTCCCTTCCTCAAGAGGCATCTGGTAATAGCCCCTTACCAAATCCAATTTTGTGAACACACTCATCCCATGCATCTTATACACACAATCAGACACCAGATTCATCGGGAATCGCTCCTTCACAGTCACTTCATTTACCTTCCTGTAATCCACACACATCCTCAAACTCCCATCTGTCTTACATACTGGGACTATGGGACTATTCCAAGCACTCTCGCTCCTCTAGATCACTCCCACTCTCTCAAGTTCCTCACACTGTTCCTCAATCTCTCGGGCAATAGGCGCAGAAAAGTGTCAGGGACGCTGATATATGGGGGTATCGTCATTCAAAACTATCTTGAACTCTGGAAGCTTAGATCCCCTAAAATCCTCGTCACCCTGACTCAACGCACCCCGCCTGTCCCACAACATCTACATCAACCGCTCCCTCTCGTTATCACCAACATTTTCATCCACCTCAATTCTTTCTCTAAACTCATCATACTTCCACTCATCACTTTCTTTCATGCTACCTGTCATCACCCGCCACACCCTAACATATCTTTCGTCGTCCACATCCACCAACGTATACAACAACCCCACACAATCACCTTCACGTATACCCCGCACTCGCTTTTTCCTAACACTCGGCAATGAGGCCACAAAAACCTAAGGATTCTCCATATCCAAAATCCCGTCGTACACATGCACGCTCGCTCTTACCAACTTGTTCGCATCCACACCCTCAACCACATATGCACACTTGTCACCTTTGACAATCCCAAGACCATCGGGCCACGCAACTTTCACACTAACAACTTCTCCAACCTCTCGCGGCACTTTTACACTCTCTTTCGCAACCAACGGCACTCCCTTCCATATTTTACTGCTTACCCCTCCATCCCTATCCAAGTACAACTCTCCATGTACATTCCCCTTCCTATGCAACTCAATCATATTCCTGCTCGGATGGACCACCATCCCACACTTCTTCAGGAACCTGTATCCTAACAATATATCAGACTATCACTCTTCCCCTTCGATCACACAAAAGTCACCATCCATCACTACCCCTTCGATTTCTACATTTTCACGCAACATTCCCACCACAGGCATACCCAAATTTCCTATTCCTCGTACCTCCCCTTTACATTTCCTAATTTCACACTCACTCCGCAACTTGTCACATCCATTCAATCAAAGCAACCAAACAAACCCCTTTGCACCTCACTTTTACACTCATACATTCATGAGCTCTTCCTCCAAACCCTTTTCATGCAACAATCCTTCACGCACATGCATCACTCTTACTGACTGCACACCAGAGGTCCCACCCAACTGAATCCCCTTTGTACCTAGTTTCCCGAACTCCCAACCTGACTCATCCTCTTTCGCCTACGCACACTCGCCACATGACCTTCCATTCCACATTCAACACATTTTGCCCGCTGTTCCTTACACATCCTAGCATAATGCCCATTCTTCCCGCAATTACCGCAAACCTCATTCACACGAGTACCTCGACATCCACTTGCTATATGCCCTACTTGCCCACACCTGTAACATTTAATATCCCTATCTTTCTTACACTCGCTCACCAAATACACTGTTTGCCCACACCCGAAGCAAGCTCCCAACGCCCACCAACATTCATTCTCCCTGTGCCCTAGCTTTCCACATCTGTAACACTGCTGCTCTCGTTCACGACTAACCGACCCTACTCTTCTAACGCTTGCACTCCGATCTCTCTTAGGGCTAACCATACTTACATTACTGACTCTAATGCTCCTATCAACCACTCGCTCTGCCATTCGCCTTGGCCCTTCCAAAACTGCCTCCCTATAGCTCTTAAACTCTGGTATAACATCAGCCACTTCAGTCCTAACACTAACACTTCTACTCTCTTTCATACACCTATCCAACTCATAATCCTCTACTATTTCCAAAATGTCGTTCCACGATAACCTTTCATTCGTTCATCGCATTTTCTCCTTACATTTCAGATTTACAAACTCATACACACTCTCAGGCACAGTCGCCAACAACTTCCTCACTAACTCTTTACACTCATTTATCCCTTCGTCCCCAAACTTTTTCCTGGCTAATGTTTCCAACCTGCACACATACATCGACAACGACTCACCAACATTCATTCTTACCTCATCAAAACCATGTTTTCTCCTATATCTAACACTACTCCTTATCCTCTTTGCCTGTTCCACAATCCTGGCTTTCACACTCTCATAAGGCACATTCCCCACACTCATCATTACCCCATACATATTCAACAAAAATCCCGTCAAAAAGCTACCCAACTCTCTTGCCCAGACTCTCTTGTTATCCCCATATTTTGCCTCACAATACCTTTCATATTCCTTAAAAAAATCCCCTATGTCCCTACTACCATATTCCTCGTATTGTGCACATCTAGGTATCTCTCTCATATATACAGCCTTTCGTACTTCCCGCTCACTCTCACTTTCGCTACTAAGTTAGTTAATTTATTGACAAAACATACAATACGTTATGTACTTACATGAATTTATACAAGAGTACATTATTTTAGTTACAAAAATCATTGAGAACAAAAATGATATTGTTATGATACAATAAAGTTTTATGCATACTTACCTGGCAGGTATATATAGCGTATTTTTCTGAATTTTTAAGTCCGACAGAATTTTAAAAACTTCCGACACACGCAGTGGTCGGCCAGGTGGTTAGTACCCATTCCCCGCCCGCCGCTGGGAGGCGGTATCAGGAACCATTCCCATTTTCTATTCATAATTTTTATTTCCACTGTCCCCTGAGGGAGGTGGGTGGGTACTTGAATATATATATATCTGCCAGTTAAGTATGAACAAACTTTATTGTATCATAACAATATCATTTTGCTCATGAACTTACCTGTCATATATATATATATATAGTTTGAACCCCACTGTTGGATGTGGGAAGGGACAGAATAGAGGATTTTGGGACACAAATGCATGCAGATGATTTACATCTTGGTTCCACCTGTTAGCATAGCCGACTTCGTGATTACTGTCACCCAAGTCTGCTTCTGCTTTACTAGAGTTGCAGCGAGGTAGAGACCTATAAAGCTGGTGCACTCCAGATGATCTGTCAACAGGGGCGTGACCACAATGTGACTAGACCATATTGACCATACCATGAGGGCTAAGAAGTAAAATAAATATATATATATAATTATATATATCACCACCTGACCAACCTAGCCAAAGTTAATGTGTGTTAACTAAGGCTTCAGAGTTAAGAAGTCGCCGTTGTCAGCGACTCCACAACTAAATTAAGAGCTCTTCCTAACCATTTTCTACAGGATAGGATGAGTAGTACTTCTTGCCCCCAAGATTGTGTCTGCAGACACGTATGGCCCTAGCGAGCAGCAGATCTCATATGCCATCTTCACATCTCGCAGGGAGTGTGAAGTGAACCAGAGTTGCTTCGCTAAAATATGGTACTCAGGATGTTGCTGAGTGCCATGCTCTGTTGAAATGCTTCCGAGGCCGCGCCCTCACCTCGTGAGCATTCAGATAAAAAGATTTCAAATCTTTTTTTTTTTTTTTTTTTTTTTTTTGTTTTTTTTTTTTTTTTTTTTTTTTTTTTTGAAAGAACTCCTTAACCCTAAAACCAGGGTGTACTTCGATATGGCAAGTCTGGTCTTTTTCGGAACACTGCAGATTGCTCGACTGACTTCGACTTTCTTGATTTTAAGTAGATAAAACTTGAGAGACCTGACAGGGCACAGGACTCTCTCTGGCTCCTCCCCACTAACTTGTGCCATCCTTGCTTCCAAGATCCTGGCCCAAGGACAAAAAGGGTTTCCATTCTTAGGCCATAACGAAAGGCTTAGAGAGCACACCTCCTTGTGTTCTCTAAAGCCAAACTTGTGACGATGGCTTAAAATCTCACTAACCCTCTTTGTCGTATCTACGGGTGGTTAGAAGAAGGCCTTCCTGATCACATACAAGAAGTTAACAGGCAGGAGAGGTTCGAATGCTTTGACATCAAGAACTTCAGACTACGTCTGTACTAAAGTCAGGTGAACGACCAGTTGACCAGTCAGACGAATCAAGGACAGCAAGGCTGTACCCTGAAGACCAAAAGGCACTATTCTTAGCGAAGGATGAGTGTCTGGACTGCCTGGGCGATTCAATCTAAGCAAACCTTGGGGGTGTATCAACGCAACCCAACGTCGTCCGCAATCAACTTCGTCAATAAGAAACTCAGGACTACTATATGTCGCCTGATCCTCGCACGAGTGTCTGACTCCGAGAAAACAGGCGAGACAAAAAGTAGATGGTGAGCTAGAATCGAGATTCCACAGACCTCAATGATCGTGAAGGTCTTTGTTGTTTGACAGATGCAAATCTGTCAAACAACATTCTCTGTTGTCTGTTCGCACTGGCAGAATTTTCAAACTCTCGGGCAAACCGCTAGACCACTGGTAGTTCAGGTGATCTCCCCCACGTTCCCGTGGCGTTGGTACTTGAACTAGTATTCCCTAGTATTCCCGTTTTCCTCAGATTTTCTCTGAACCCTGTCTCCTGAGGGGAGGAGGGTGGGAATTTAATTATATATACCTGCCAGGTAAGTATGCATAAAACTTTATTGTATCATAACAATATCATTTTTATGCATGACACTTACCTGGCAGGTATATATATAGCTGATTGACACATTTGGAGGTGGGTCACAGACAGCAATATCGTTCATAATTCAAAAATTAACTAATTTTGTTTTTTAAATTATTTATTAAGTTCCTTACCTGCTAAGGTAGCTGACTTCGTAGGTCCTGCCTCTTAGCCTGCTAAACCTTAGTAGCTCTCAACTAGGATGTGACCTGTTTGTTGAGAAAGCTAACAACAAGGGTCCTGACAAACTGGACGTGACCAATTTGTTGACAGGAAACCCTAGCCCTCTCTTACCAGGGGCATTCATGCTAGGATAAGTTAGACCACCTGAACCACACACAAAGCTAACGTAACACATTACACTTCACATACTGAAGAGGAAATAACCCTCTCAGACAACCATAAAAAGAACACCACTTAATTAAAATACCTAGCATGTTAGTAATCTATCGAGACGATTCGTACGGACTTTTGCAATCCTGTAACGAACCTCTAGATGATCGTTACATTCTACGCCTGTTGTTATAATAGGCTCTTTCTCGTAAACTCGAGCAGGGACCGAGAGAAGATACTTCTTACGATATGAGAGAGCTGTGGAATATCAGAGTTGATGTGGACCACTGGTTCCAAAAACTCGTTTCGAGGACTGGAGGGACGACCGAATTGCATTTACTTCTTTCAGATTAAGATCCAGGACATCTGAAACACTATCCAGATGTCCGGCACCTCCTTTCTATCATGACACTGAGAGATGTTCAGAATAATTCCTAGATCTTGAATAATATTTCAGTTTCCCGGTAGTAAAAAACTGTGGTCTGAATTGCAGTCTATTTCGGGGTTAAAACAAAACTTCTTCAGGAAGGAAATGTCCCCAGCAAGCTCATCCATTCCTCCCCGAGTATGCTTACTTCTCTATAAGGCTGCGCTTTGCCTAAGCAGGAGAGCATATAAAAGTGCAATGTTGCGGTAGACTCGTAGTCTATACCGTGCGGTAACGAGCACCGAAAGGATTAAGAGATAACTCTGTTGAACATAGTAAGGCAAAACTAATGCAACGTTTATTCATTCACGTAAGAAATCCCCTCAATCTTAGGTCAAAGTCCGTGATTGTAGGACAGAGATACAGTTAGTCAGTCAATCCCGCAGGAGAGACGTAACCGCCAGCACAGAGATACGGTTAGTCAGTCAACCCCGCAGGAGAGAGAGACGTAACCTACCGCGGATGACCCCGCACGATCTGTTACTGGCTCGGTTGGAAGTTTGGAACTTGGACAGTCAGACACAGCAGCAGCCAGCAGCTTACGAACGTCGTCTCTTAACTTTATGTCTGGGTTGCCAGCTACCCTATTCTACGAAGAAACAGGTCGTTATTTTTTGAACAAAAAGAGACTCTCAAGCTGGTATATTTAAGCGAAACAGAAAACGCTAAATATATAGATGCGTTTGTGTCGTCAGAACACTACCATACAACGGTAAAAGATAAATCGGAAACTCCTGGAAGGCTGCAGGAGTGACGATTAAATGTCCTTAAAATAGTAGACAATAGACCTCTCGGTTGCCATCCGAAGAGGTAACTACAGCAAGCGTGTATGACTTGAACCAACCAGTAGTAAAATAACGCAAGGCAAAAAAAAATTTTATTATATCACAATAAAGTTTGTTCATACTTACCTGGCAGACATATATATAGCTGAATTCGGAAATACAGCTACATACATATCTGACAGGCAAGTTTCATGAACAAAACTTAGAGAATCGAAGCAGACAGCTCAAGCTTCTAAGATACTGGACATAAGCGTTCACTGACGTAGTCTACCAGTCTATTTCTTGTACGAGTCTGCGAATGAGGAAGGAGAGCTCTTCCGAACCTTGTCCTTATTCGCTTACGCAATATCAAGTTAATGAGATGTTTGTCAATGAGAACTAACCCATTAACGGTACAGAGAGATATTTTGTCAATGAGGGGAGACCCACTTACTTGACAAAACGATAGTATATTGTCAATGGGGGAAAGTCACTGAATTGACAAAACGTAATCCAGGAAGTCGAGCCTTTTATTTTTCGATTCCCGTCTCAAAACAAGGAAGGGACAAGAATCCTGTTAAAGAGACTGGGCTTACGGTAGGTAGAACGACGATGCTCAATCGGCATGGAAGTCTCGACTAGAAACTAACAAAATCTATCATCTGAAAAACCCTTTCAGATGGTCTAAAAAGCTTTAAATTTATTGGCAGTATGGCAAAGGAAGTCCTGTCTTGCGCTTTCCTGAAGAGCGTCCTTTTGATGAGTGCCTTTGCAAGAATCCTACTGAACGTTGCCGAAAATCCTGACGTTCAGGACGTCGAGCCTTTACATAACCCGTAACTGTCTTATCTCAAAGTCTTGACTGAGGTAGAGAAAACGAGATCTTCCCTTGAGCTTTCCTTAACTCCATCCACCTTTGCGAAAAGCAATATAATATTGACAGAGACCTCTTGAATTCACGAAACCCGAGGTCTTGCTGGGTTTACGACGACGAAGTTCTGTTCACTTTCTTGAGGCTCAAATCTTAAACAAGAGCTTGAAGAGTTCAACAGAAACATTCTGGTGCGCGCTCGGCGTCCACTGGCGAGGACGCTCGGCGTCCTGGTGGCGCGCGGCGGTCGTCCACTGGCGAGGACGCTCGGTCGTCCTGGTGCGCGCTCGGCGGCCACTGGCTGAGGACGCTCGGCGTCCACTGGTGAGTGCGTCCATCCGAGCGTCCTGTTCAAGCCGATCGTCCAAATAAGCGTGCAGAAAAGCGCCACGCTCCTGACAGGCGTCAAAACAAGCGAGAGCAACTGCCTTCTTTTTCCTATTTCTTGGTGGAAAGAAGTACACGTGATCAGGCAACTTTCGCCTTCTTACTTCTCACTGAAACACATAACGAGGGAGAAGGGACGTGAAGCGTCCTCTTCTATAAAGCTTCTTAGAGGGCGCGAGTCCTTCCGAGAGCTCCAACCCTTGTGCGGGGAGGACGCCTCGGAGGACGAGAAGCAATCCTTCAGGATTCGTGCATGTGCACGCACTTTGGCAGTCTGGGGATTTTCATCAGAAACTGCCGAAGGCACGCCAGATCGGTGGGGTTCCCTGTAACCCTCCTTCGGCTTTCGACATGCCCTCTCCCTTGGTTCTGGAGTTCGACAGAGGTCTAGACCTAGAGGCGTTATAAGGCCGATCTGACGCACCCTCCACTACACAAGGGGCACTGTCACTGCACTTAGCCACTTCACTATTGCTCTCTAAAGCAAGCACTTTCGATTCTAAGTTACGAATCGAAATAGTATAAGAGAAAGGGCAATAACCTCTACAGACACTGTTTTAGGGCCCGAAGGCAACATTACAGGGTTAGGCGTAACAAAAACAGAAGTAGAACTCTTCACAACAATGAAGGAGAGCGATCACCTCTCGCAGACATAGTCATAACCCGTAGGCCATACTACAGCGTTAGGCAAAATAAAGTCTACCGGAAGGTTAGCAGTATCACTACCCTGACTTTCGTAATTGATTAATTGCGTACTACTAAACAAACTTTTTTCCTTACGGAATTAGACACGTTTACTGATTAATTGCGTACATACGAATCATACTTTTTCCTTACGGAAATAGACATGTTTACTGATTAATTGCGCCCCCCAAGTGCGGAACTACCGAAGCTTTCGGTAGCCACACCCTATCTTTGCAGACAACACCCTCTGAAACTAGCCTAACTAGATTTTCAGATATCTTATGCAAAAATGAATCAAATTCAAATCAATTTAAGATAGCGTATGCCTAGCCACAAATCCAAGTAAATAAATTAAAAGACAATTAGGATACTTAGCGGCAAATGAAGTTTCCAAAATCCTAAGCCGGAGGTACTGAAAACAGGTGGTTTTTTTCAGTACCGGCGACAGAAAATTTATGAATAGAAAATGGGAATGGTTCCTGATCCCAGCGGCGGGAATGGGTACTAACCACCTGGCCGACCACTGCGTGTGTCGGAAGTTTTTTAAATTCTGTCGGACTTCAGAAAATACAGCTATATATATACCTGCCAGGTAAGTGTCATGCATAAAACATAGTTTTACACACATATACATATGTACACACACCATATATATATTTTGTCCAAAACATTAAACCTATAAATGGTAGGTGAACACTTCACTGATATAATCCCAGTACATCATGAATATAACTACATAAATCAACAACTAAATCAGGCTCCACATCCATCAAATTAGCCACACTTGCAAAGTTCAACCTATTAAATCTTGTACGGCAACCGCCAGATAAGGGACAAGAAATAAGTACATGACTTTCTGATTGTACACTACTATTATCACAGTGGCAAGTTCTTGCATATGTCGGGATTCTGCTCCATCTACCTGTCTCCACCTTCAGATTATGAGACATCAGACGCAAGCGTGTGAATGACACTCGGCAGAAATCTGGGACATACTGGGTAGTAGAATAAACCATATGTACACTCAGGGAAGGGTTTAACTCAGACACATATGTATTGAATTTCGTGGCATTTTCAGCTCTCTCGCGTACTTTCTGTGCAAACATTTCCAACGAATTTTGCTCCTCATTTTGTTCTAACATGTTTGCTAAAAAACTATAACCCGGAGTTCCGTTGTCTCTGCACAAATCAAAGACGTAATTGAATGGCAATTCTTCATCTCTATTTTCTCTCTTGGACACCAAAAAGGATTTCTGTTTTCTTCTTATGATATCCTTTACGGGCAGAATGCCTCCCTCCATCATACATAATTTAATACTCGTGTTCTTTCGAACACCAAGCAAAACTTTGACTAACTTATATTGTTTTTCTACCCCTTTAATATTATTAGTTGTCCAGGATTCACAGCTATATAACAGTGTTGACATTAACGCTGCATCGAAAACTCGTTTTTTATATACATATGGCATTTGGCTATTAGCCACACAAAAAATTGTAAACTTATTTACTACTGCCTCGCTATGGCTCTCGTGCAGACTAATGACATCACCCACCTTGCCACTAGCCACGAACCACGCTCCAAGGTAAAGATATCTCTGAGTGTATCTCACAATAATACTTTCTACATGTAAGTCTGTTTGATCATCATCATCATTATTTATCGCAAAAAATTTAGTTTTTGACTCATTAATAACCATTCCATATTCAGCACAAAATTTACATAATACTTTTAACTTTTTCTTGCACATTTCTCTACTTGTAGCTAAGATAACCGTGTCATTCATTAGTAAGAGAACATTTAGTGCTCCTAAAAATCCATCGGAAGCAACGGCTTCCTGCAACATACGCACCAGCCTGTCAATGTATACAATAAATAATATACAACTTGTTGGAGCACCTTGTCGAACACCAATGGTGGCATTAATTACTGCTGACTTCAAAATGTGTTTTGTACATGAATACATTGCCTTAATTGCCATTAACATTCTCTTACCACATCCGTTTTTTTTTTTTTTAAACATCTATCATTTTGTTCCTAGGTACTCTATCGTACGCTTAAGAAAAATCAACAAATAAGACGTACAATTTTAATTTCTTAAAACTAGCAGAATCACACAACAAGCGTAATGCTAACATTCTGATCCCTCTTGACCTCGTCCGAATACAGCGAATCAACTTCCATACTAACATCCATGCTCCTGATTATGCTCTTCTTACCATTCTTTCTACCCACCTCTTTCCACTCACCGCTATCCAAATCACTCTCAGCCCTTTCCCCAATGTATTCAGTCCTAGTCTCATCCTGTCCGTCATCCTTACTAGCCTTCTTTCCCTTAGTCGTCTTTTTTTCCTCAGCCCCCTTCTTATTCTTGTCCTCAGGTTTATCCTTATCCTGTCTCTTTCCCTTCTTTCCTTTACCTATCACAAACAAGTCACCTTCATCACTCGTAGTTTCATCCCCTCGCTCTTCCACTGTCTTTACCACTTCTTGCCTATCACAAGACCTAGTAGGCCTACCTCCTACAGCTCCTTCTCCCATGAACCACTTCATCATCTCCTGCATCATCTCTCGCACTGCATTCATCATTACCCCCAATTTTTCATCCATTTTCTCAACCATTCTCTCTTCCGCTCCTTTCACTTCTTCTTTCATTCCACTTTTGCACTCCTTAGCATTCCTCTCATTTCCTCTAACTCGCTCTTCAGCTCCTCACACTCTACCCTCAACCTCTCATTATCCACTTCCAATTGTCCTCTTACTTCCCTCTCCAACCTCAACTCCTCCTTCAGCCTCTCCACCTCACTCAATCCTTCCATCCCAAACTTTCTCACCACTCATGCACACTAGCCTAGGCCAATTGTCCTGCAGCTGCCTGCCACACCAGCAGTCCCTGTTCGGGCGCCAAAAAATAAATTGGCGGGATAACAAAAAACAAGTAAACCCCCCACAGTTACATTAATCATACCAGCTAACAAAATTTCCCACTCACACACTTTCCCCTTTACGTTACCTTTAACCTGCAGGACAATTGGTTCAATAAAATACCAATTGGTTCAATAAAATACCAAACACACAAAACACAAACAGGTACTCACCTCTGGCTTCTAGCTAATACTTAGGGGTAGGCTGTGCTGTCCACTGGATATAGGCTATAGGCTAGCCGACACACAACCACCGCCGACAACCAAACACAAACCAACCACCCGAGACCCACACCCCTACAAAAACAACAACCCGACAAATCACTGCAGAACGAACACCAAGCCAAATGCCAAAGAAAAACCACGACAACCACACGACCTTCCCAAGCATCAAACCACCCGCCAAAACCAAAACCAACCTAACTGGCCCCCCAACCACCACTCACAGACCACAAACCGAAAAAATTGCACCACAAACCTCTTCAACCTCACCACAACAAGACAGACACACGCACAACAACTTCACAACCCCAAAATCTATCAAATAACACCAAAACAACGAAACACCAATGGATAACTGCTGCCAAAACCGACACTAACTTCACCAGACGCCTCACTCCTTACGACTCTTGTAACAGACTTCCACTGACTGCCTACAGAGCGCCACAACAGACATGCTTCCGACCGCCATTTAACCACTCCCATTCATTCTTCCACCAACCTCTCTCTCTCTCTCTCTCACACACACACACAACCTTTGGAGATGTTGTCAAATATGAACTATCATTACTCCTCCAAATAGTCATATTTGAAAAGGGGGTTTTGGATGGATTATTAACTCCTCTTACTTTTAGCTCAAGTCTGGCTTCCATGACTGACATTCCTGTCCTATTTATTAACAACTGAAGTTCTGTGTTATATTGGTAAAATGAGCACTCCTTAGATTTCGCGTGATGGGCTAGTCCACAATTAATACATTTTGGTTGATTACAGTTCCAATTAGTGGTATGTTCATCTGATGCACAGACTGCACATATAGCCTTATTACGGCATCTTTTGTATGCGTGTCCATACCTTGAGCGCTGTGTACATTGTAGTGGTTTTGGAACAAAAGGACTAACTTCTCTATTTTGTCCAAGAATTTTTTTTTAAATGGTAGGTCTTGACTTTTAAATTTTATTTTGGCAATGTTGATATTTTTATTTTTATCTTTCCTACTTGAAATCCGAGTATATTTCTAAATCGTGGATATTGTTATATCTCAATTTTAAGGAGTCTAGCAGTAATTGTTTTGAAGGAAGCTCCTGCTCGCTATTGGGTAGGATAACTGTACCCTGTACATAATTCAATGTTTTGTGGCTTGTAATTGTTACTTTTATATTATTTATTTCTGTTATACTTAAAAAGGCAGTGGACTGCTTTTTATTGGTTACTTGGATAAGCCATTCATTGTCCTTGATGTGTCTGCATTCCATGTCTTGTGTTGGATATATGTTAAGTAATTTGTTTTCTAGTATCGCTGCTGAGATTTTGTTGTCAACTTTGAGGACTAGAAATCTTGACCAGTTATCTGGTCCAGAGAGATCATCAAAATGTACCAATGTGGGATTAAGTCGGTAATTTTTGTTTCTTTTTGGTCCTTGTTTTATGTATGTTGCTTGTCTATTATGATTTTTATATTTTTCTGTATTGTTGTAAGGATTATTTGTCAATTCAGAATTATTGTTCATCATATATGGTTCCATTGTTACGATATTGGAGTTTACCAATTTATTTTTGTTTGTTTCTTTTTTATTTATGCACTATTTGGTTTTCTGGCTCTGCTACTTTACTTGGAACAGGGTGTTCCTTTGTATCATTTATAGTACTTTCACCATTTGTGGCAGTACCAAGGAAATTCGGGAGTGACGTGCCAATAGTCATCAACTGTGCCATAGTTTTTCCATCATGGGGCCCAGGGGTACTCAAATCATTTATTTCAATATTCATAAATTTTGATTTTTATATATAAAAAAAAAATCTTTAAGATATCATTGGCCCTTCGCGAAGTTAAATCTTCACCCAATGGCACAAGTGAGAAAGGAATCCCAAATGTCCGCATCCCTACCCTACCCCAAAAGGGGATGGCATAACATGATTAGTATGGCCCAAGTGTAAGCAGAACCCGCTTGCTAGGACTAAGAGTATTACGATAATACAATTATCCCCATCCTAATCACATTATGGGCAAACTGGATAGAATGCCGAGAGTTCTATTCCTAGAACCAGGCCCCCCACCTGGAATCCGTGGTACAGCTCCACAGAATAGTTCTGCCTGAAAAACAGGTCCGAACATTGTCGGTTAGATGATGGATCTACCACAGTTCTCACTATTTAGCTTCGGATTTAACTCCACGTTAAGCTATGATATGTTTTCTCATTTATTTGCATTCAAAAATTTTGGCAAAAATGGAAAAGTCCACAGAAGTTAACTCGAAAATATATAATGTCATATGGGACTCTTGGGTTCAAACCTGGGAAGAGATTCCTGAGGTTCGAGAGCCCCCCTCACCACGTCAAGGTGGCCCCATAATGAGGGGGTCCAGATGTACAATAAAATGCATTTCTCAAATTTGTGACAAGTGTGGTTTTTAGCACAGGACGCCTCAATTGATACAGCGAGACACACAACACACAAAACACAAACGCATACTCACCAGGAAACCTGACACAATCAGGGCGAAAAGCTGTGCTGTCCGCTGAGACACCAACAACCACCGTAAATCAATACTCAAACAAAGGACTACAACCATACAACAAACAACAACCAGGAAACCACAACTCACCAACAACAACACTCAACTCCAACAACTCATCTACAACACAACAGAACTCAGAAGCTTAACAACCCTCCAACACAAGCACAACAACTCTAAGCATGCAATACCAACTTCATAAAACATGCTATACAACTGACCATCCAATGCTATCTTCCAAGACCGCTGTCGACTATACTGTCCAGTACAGACACTGATCAAAGACTGACCGACTGACTTACACAGCAACCGCACCAGCAGACAACCCAGAACTCACCAACAAGCAATTCAGTCGCTTACCATCCATCCACCAATTACACCCTCTCTCTCTCGCTTTTTCGTGAAACCACAACCACAAATACTACGTGATCTTAACAGCAATGTCAACCATGGAATTTACTCTCTCACGCAACCCTCAAAGGCTTTGGACTTTGTATTGCATGATCCAGATCTGTCATCACTTTGTCCTATTGGTGTGTTGCTGTACCTATGAAGGATTGACACCGTTCATCGAGTGTTGATACCTTTTTGTACAGCTTGACTTCCAATGCACAAAGTGTTTAATGACATGTCTTCCTCCGAGTCCTATGAGATCATGAGAAACTCCTCTGCAGTTGGATACGTCCACTGTACGCTCTCTCAGAGCGAGCAGTGCCAGTGGCTTGGTACTTTTCATCACTCCAAAGAATATGTCAGACCAGAAAGATTGACGTGGTCTCGTTATGACCACATTTATATTTTTCTTCCTTTGGGTCTGCCCACAGGTCCTTGAAACCTCTTTTCCTTGGACTGGTAGTGGATTCTCAAGAAGTTGTGTTTGCTTACCCAGCTCCTTCAATAGGACAAGTAACATCTCACCTATGGTGTGCAGTTCTAGAGGCAAGAAGGATGAAAGAGTGACTGGCCTCTCCACCTTCCCCTCCTCTTCCTTCAGGCTGAGGATAAGACTCGAACTTACACTTGCTGGTTGGGCATTTGATGCAGTAAGCTTGCATATCCAGTTTCCTTTCTATTTTTCTTATCAGAATCATAGAAGCAATCCCTCTAGCAAGGGGAGGAAGGAGACTGGCAATAATGTAAACCATTCCCAGAACTTTGCATTAATGTCTCTGTCTAAATAATCTTCCCAGCCCTTTTTTGGATGAGTTACAATTCCTCACTCATTTCAAAAGGCCCAGAAGTCTCTTGATCATGCAGCTCCTATACTCCAATTAAGTTGTCAGAGGTAGGGCATTCCCCCTTGCTCTTATGACCAGGAGAAATAGCCAAGGTGTGCTGAACTCCAGTCAGTTCTAGAGGCTCTCACATTCTTCCCCACCAATCAGTGAGTTCCTAATGTAAAGGACCAAGGGTTTGTATATTGTGTAGGAACAATTCACAATTTTTTAAAGTGAATTGGATTTTTCCTAACTATACAAACCTGAGGTCATTTACATTAATGCCCACCTCATGCCACCTCTCAATCTGAAACCTAGGCCAAAAGGAGAAGTGGAGTGTTACAGGTAGTTACTGTCTAACCACGCTCAAGAATTTAACAGATGTATTCCAGCCTACACTAAAAGTAATTCCTAATATAAAGGATCTCAGGTTTTCATAGTTAAGAAAAATACAATTTACCTTAAAAAATTGTAATACGTATTAGCATTTAAATGGGCCCGGTAAGAGATAGCTTTACCTCATAACAGTAAAAGTGTAATATAAGGGGCACTGTTGTCTGGGTCACCTAACGCAAAGGAAGATATTTTTGCCACTGCTGTACACCGTAAGTCTAACCAAGAAACAGTGTGAAAAGCAGAAGAGGCAGTGGACTCCAAGGTAGCAACCTCTTGATGAGTGAGGGAAGTGCCTTTTGATCTGATCTGATCTGATCTAGGGACAATCAAGGGCCTAAATGGACCAGATCTGGGTTGATTTGTCTACTAGACCGAAGTGAATTACCACACCTGGAGAAGAGAATTCACATACCAAGAGCACCTCTATGGCATGATTGGTATGGTCTTGGCCTGCCACCTTGGTGGCTGCGAGTTCAATTTTTGGGCATTCCATTGAGGTGTGAGATGTGTATTTCTGATGATAGAAGTTCACTCTCGACATGGTTCGAAAGTCACATAAAGCTGTTGGTCCCATTGCTGAATAACCATTGGTTCCACGCAAGGTAAAAACACCATACAAACATACAAATTCACATGCTAAGACAAAATCAGCATGATTACAGCACAGTAACTCAATCAAAGCGTTTACATCCTTCTTATGAGCAAATGACACTTCTATACCTATAAGAAAATCCAAAGAAGTTGTTACTGCTTCATGAAAAAGATTACTGTACACAGGAATGAGTTCAATAACTAGGCATGTTGAAAAAATTCTTGGTTTTCAACATCCTCTTTCTTGGTTTTCAACATCCTCTCTCTCCTGGGCGTGGGGATGAACACTATCTATCAAATCAGGCTGTGGCAGAATCACAAGCAAGCAAACTCCCCAAAGTTACGTTAATCGTACCGGCAGACAAAATTTCCCACAGCCACACTTTCCCCTTTACATTGCTTTTTACCCACAGGACAATTGGTTCAATGAAACTACAGACAACTTCACACTCGTACTCAACATCAATGACTGACTTCAGGGCTGTACGCTGTGCTGTCCGCTGGATATAGGCTAGGCTAGGCTAGCCGAGACACAACCACTGCCGAGAATCACAACACAAACCAGACAAACACCCAAACTGCACAACTAAAAAAAACAACACCCCAATCACCATGCAAATAACCACCAACAGCTCAAAAACAACCACCAAATCATACGCCAACTCCAACCCTGCACAACCAACCTCTTCAACTTCACCACAACCAGACAGACACACTCACAACTTTATAATACCAAAACCAATCAAATCCCACAATATCACTGACCCTCACTCAATGGACACAACTGCTGCCAAACCAACTGTTTAGTAAGACTGACTTCACCAACTTTCTCACTTCTCACGACACCTGTAACCCACCACTGCCACTGATAAACTCGGCGATCACCACAACAGACAACTCTGCGCTTACGCCTGCCAGCAAACCGCTGATGCCTCCTCTCTCATCTCATTGGCCAAATCGTGTTCTCACCAATACCTTGTTCTACAATTTTGTTAGAAGATTTACCCTCACGTTAAGACCTAGGTTTGTTCTGTGTATGAACAAGGTGATGGTTTGTATTTCCAGTAGAAATTTTTATGGAATTCGTATTTTTCATTGGTATACAAACTAGAGCCTTTTATCATAATATCACCTCAACCACCCGACATTGTTCTAAGGCTGAAGGAGAACTGGCTAGTGATGTAAAATGAGTGAGAAGTATTCCCTCTAATTCCCCATAACCACCAATTATTAAACAATATATTAGCTACCATGTTCAATGACTGTTCCAGCACATGCCGAGGGTGTTTTTTCACAAAATGCTCAGGTTTTTATACTTGAGAAAAATACAAATTACTTTAAAAATATTTCTTTGATTGAAAAGTAATAAAATTAAAAAATAGATTTAAAGGAAACTACACAATCCCAGACTCATAGCGAGGCTTGGGCGGACAAAGGAGACTGCAACTGTGTGACACAACAGAATGTACTATACATTTACGGGGCCGGCCGGCTAATGCCATTCTTTAAGGACAGGAATTTGATATTCATACCACTTAATAAGGTGACTTGGGACATCTCCAAACCGCATATGATTTTTGCCTCTGACCTTTGGTTTTGTGATGCCAGGGCGATTTATCCCAAAAATAACCATTTTTCAAATTCTATCTCCTCCCTTGATATTTAATATTAAGACCTAGGATTACTACCATATATAGACCTGATGTAGACCTCCAATCAAATGAGGAGTTTTTTTTCTATGTCATTTTTTTGCTGGATATGAATTTTTCATTATGGTAAAAAAATAAACGCGATAAATTAGGAAAACAAAATTTATAAGAATATAAAAAAAAAACTAAACTAAACAAAAATTGGAAAAAAGGGCTTCATTTGATTGTTCTATAACGTCTTTCTGAGTTATATACCAAATTCCAATGTTACAGCTTTAAAACTAAGTGAGAAGATAGATTTTGAAGGTCAATAGCTATAGTTCTGAGATACGGGCATCAAAGTTTTTCTTTGTATTTTTATAACGACAATGTTAATAAAGGGATTTTGACTTAGGAAAAATCTATTTCTAGGCGAGGAAGCCGTGTCGCCCAGTGAAATGTGTCTTCTTTAGCACTATTTCTAGTAAAATATTGCTATAATACCAGAGAACTGCTAAATTGGACATGTCAGAAGCCTCTGACTCGCTCACCTATATAAAAGGTGTCGGTATAAAACTGATTATTATGAATGTTTATTTCTTTTTTGTGTATTAATAAACCAAAACTATTTTATTTATCATAATTTAATCATAAATTAAGATCCCTTTGCTCATATATCGTAGCTTGGGGCACTGCGTCAGGCAAGACGGGGCACCCCTTCCTACGCAAGTCTCTCTCTCTCCTTCACTAACTCGGCTTATTACAGCGAATTTTCTTCTTCTGTATGTTACCTAGATGTTTTCCTAGTATTTTCCATTATGGCATGATGAAATTCTTGCTGAAACAAAAATAAACAAACGTAAATGCAAGAGAATGTCAAGAGGTGAAATTCGAAGTTGTACTCTCTTTTAACAAAGACAATGTTAATAAATCATGATTATTATGAATTTCATATTCCTTTTTGGGTATTAATAAACCAAAACTATGTTATTTATCATAAATTAAGATCCCTTTGCTCAAAGATCGATGCCTGGGGGACAGTGTGACGTGTGCTTTAGGCAAGACGGGGGTGTTTACTTACTACGCAACCCTCCCTCTCTCTCTCTTCACTAACTACACTAATATCACATATATTAGGATGTTCTGTAATCATATTAGAGCGAATTTTCTTCATCTTTATGTTAGCGAGATGTTTTCCTTGTCTTTTAATCATTGGCATGATGAAATTCTTGCCGAAACATAAATAAGCATATGTAAAAGCAAGCGAATGTCAGAGGTGAACTTGAACGTGTAGACTACTTGAAGTCTGTGCTCACACTGATCATCATGGTTGAAACTTGAACTTGATACTCCCCTCTGCGGCCCACGGAATATCTACAGATGCCATTTCTCACAATTTCTTTGACAATAATTATCAAAATTTACGATAACAGAAGAAATATTGCATTTTCTTGTACGGATGAATGTTTTAGGCTTATTGAGTTATGTTTACTAATTACCCTGTAACTACGAAAGTAAGAGGAATTTTGACGAAATATTTCGTATACGTATTCTCATTTGCCATATGAAGCTCCATGAATTTTTTCGTGACTTTGCATTTTTCGACCTATACCCCCATATATAGGGGTTCCGGCTGGCCCCCTTAATGGTTTACAAGCCTGATTTTTGGGCATCACCACTGCCATTTCAGCTCTATGTGATTAATGGGTTTTTTAACAGCATTAAGTTTATAATTTGGGAAAACAGCATTAACATGTTTATATTTTGGGAAATTCTCTTTGTTGTCTACTGGGTCTCTCATGTATATTTTTTGAGGTATAAGTAAATGACAATTTAATTTTTTTCTTTCTCATTAACCTCTTAACAATTTCGTTACTACAAATACAGTGGCAATTTTCTTTGCTTTTTCAATCTGCATGCTAAATTGTTCTAAGAATCAATGCCTCATATGATGATATAAGTAAACAGTGATGGAAAATATGCATGAAAAAGAATTCTGAAATTCATATCCACTAATTAAGACTAAAAATTAGCCATTTTAGGTTCAGCAACATGTGCATAAACATAAGCAACAGTGCATAAACAAAATTGTAACAAAAATCAACCTAGGAAAACTTAACTTCCAATCTTATAGAAAATAGTCTTATAGTATTAACCCCTTCTTTACCGACATCCAATCTTATAGAAAAAAAAGTCTTACAGTATTAAACCCTTCTTTACCGACAGTTTGTTTGGGGGTCCAAAGAGTACCACCATTCAAGACTTGCATAGTACCAGGTATGTGTGGTATGCACATACTACTACCATAATTCCCAATCTTCCTCTTTTCAGCTCTAGACCTCTTATGATTTAGTTTGAAGGGTCAAAACAAACAGTATTGGATGTGCTTGGGAAGGTGGTATGCACTGCCAGGCATATGATGAAGTAAATTAAACAGTATTGCTGGTTACCTAGATTCAGACATTAGGATAGATACTGTGCACACATATATGCAAACTTACGCGCGCACACACACACACACACACACACACACACACACACACACACATATACATATACATACATACATACTATATATATCATATACATATATACATATATATATATAGCATATATACATATATACATATATACATATATACATATATACATATATACATATATACATATATACATATATATAATATATTATATATATATATTATATAGATATATATATATATATATACATATATATATATATATATATATATCTATATATATATAGTTATTATATCTATATAAATATATATATTTATATATATATATATATATATATATATATATATATATATATATATATATATATATATATATAGATATATATATTTGGAAACAAGTGCAATCTCTCTGAAATAGATGAAATAGAGTTACATGGCAACAAACACTCGTGGTATCAAGTATGGCAACTCTTGGAAAGGAAGGTAGGGTGTCATTTGACCTTGCGCTTCTGGGCACTAATCTTGGAATACGTTGTAGGCTCTGACGCTGTTGTTTATTACAATGCTAAGTGAAAAAAAGATGTAACCAACAACCCATGTTCCTTTTTTTTTTTGTCAGGAACTACAAAGCATGGAATAAGTAAAATAAAACCTATCTTCTAAGTAAGTATAAAACCATTTGTAATTTAGTTTTTCTGTGCTTCTCTTTGCCTGTCTTCTTTCTCTGGAGTTACTTCAGTAAAAGTTCATACATCAAGAGGAATGATTATAATTGCCACTTTACTAAGACCCATTTACTTTTTATTTATTTCATTACCAAGAAAATCAGTTTGGTAGCAAATGCAACGTTTACATTGTCAAGCTTCTCGGTAAAGAAGAGGTTAATGGGTATAACATCAAATCTTTACAGAACAAAATAAAATTACAGTAACTTCTGCTGCTAAGCTACAGTCAAACTTGAGTAGGCTCAGTGCCAATCAACAGCAGAGTGGAAATTTCTGATATGCTTGACATAAAATAATGTATACAAAAACATTTAATAGGCTCAGCATAAAATAATGTTTACAAATATACAGTCAAGTAAATTTCTAGAAAAAAACATGCAATTTGATGTTTAAGAATAATACAGATATTTCAAGCCTCTAGTATACTAAAATGTTAAACAGTGATAGTTTTAAAAAGATAGTGTACTGTATAAATTTCAGTGACTGACTGCAATATAAAATAAGGTAAATTAAAATAGCTTCTGTATAACTTGGGAAAATGCATACATAATCCATGTCTACACTGTACAAGTAAAACTTAAGACTGTACCAAACATGAAAAAATAAATATTCTACTCTTATACAATTTAACTTTAACATACAACACTATAAAGAGGTGATTTAAATTTTAAATAAAATTAAAAACCAAGTCAGTAAACCCACAAACCACAAATTAAATTAAAGATCTACTCATTCGAGACTGCACTTTACGTTATTAACCATTAGATTTTGACAATTGTCTCAACAATTATTTTTCTTTTTATAAAAATAAAACTACAACCATGTCTCCATGTTAAACTCAAACTCCTACTTTATTATATTTGTTTTTGATATGATACCCTGACATGTAAAACTTTACATACATTTATTTAAAATTCTCTACTTGTGAATAGTTAGCAACTTACAGATATCATAAACTTATCTTTTACGTCTTAACCATACAAAACATCGATCATACAATGTCTGCAATAGATTTTTCATTACTGGAATAATGTCATATTGCCTAGGATAAACAAAAACTATGACATCAAATTTACTATGCTGTTCACAACATCCATTGTCTGATCATCAATAAGAACTATGTCAAAAGCATTCGTGTAAGTGTCAAGTCTTTCTTCAATCTGAAATAATAAAAATAGAATTAAAAACTCATCAAGCCTATATACTACTTTACATGTATGTAATAAATTTAAGAGAGAATTTTTTCTTCAGTATACAAACCAATAAATTTATTTTGAGTATCCTGCAGAGCACACTGCCAGCCTTGGTGACTCCACAGATTCGCAACCTGTGGGGCCATCTCGGCCTTACCGTCCAATGCCACAGAAGAAGTTCTCGAACCAGTTCTGCCGAGACTGTGGCCGCAAGGGTCACATGTCTGCCAACTACGTAGGGTGCGCGAATTACAATATTCCTGCCATCGCAATGGCAGTTACCAATCCTTCGTTGCTAGGACCCCCCGCTCAGGGCCCTATAACCGTCGCACCCCTCCAAGGTCATTATCCACCAAGCCATGTCAGAGCCTTTGATGACTCCGGCGCTCAAATCTCCCTGATACGGGAAGATCAAATCCCCCGAGGGGCTACCATTGATAGACGGCAACTGATCACGATTGAAGGCATCAATCATAGTAAGATGATCCTTCCCACCGTCCAATTGAGATTCGTGACGACCTCACCTTGCCAAGTTTGTAACAACTTGGCCAGTTGCAAGGCTACCTTCCGGAGGTTACGACCTCATCCTAGGGCAGGACCTGAAGTCTCCCATTACCAAGGGGCCCGCTGAGAGGTATTGCACCTCCGGTACCCGCCACAGGTCCAGCGGGACCTCCACACTCAGCCAGTGCCACTTGGCAGCACTGGCAGTGCAAGCTCCGTCCAGCCTGGACGTAGAGCCACCACCGAACTTGACCTCTGCGCCTGGCCCTGAGCTAGCGCCGGCGCCTAACCTAACCAAGGATCCTCCTACAGGAGATCCTCCAACAGGCATGGAGCTTACCGCACCCCATGGCCAACCCAAAGTCCATGAGTCTTCTTCACCCTCACCACTGTCGCCCAAGGATGAACCTCCGGCAGACCTAACCTTCATAACTCCTCTGGAAAACCAGGAACTGCCCGACCAGGAGTCAGCCTGGAGTTTTCCCCTTACGACGGTTGTCGCAGCAGCCGAAGTGAGGGCCTCCCCTGCAGTAGGTTCCACCTCTACGACGGTTGCTGCAGATACCGAAGTAGGGTGTTCTCCTGAAATCCCTCAGGCTACCACTGCCTCTGCTCCTGCGGCGTTTTCTGGCCTTTCCCCAGAGTCTGTGCCTCTGTCTACTCCTAGGACTGGTATAGCCAGGTCCTGGAGGAATAAGAAGAAGAAGAAGAAGGGACGTAACCAATCATTAACATATTAACAAAAAGAGCCACATGCTCTCCTTGACACCTGTGCCTGAGGTACAGTGTCGCATTCATTTGCAGAATGATCCTGGCACCTACCCAGAGAAGGTAGCCAGCCTGATCTCTGCCAGTAGCACTAACCCTCTAACCCCTAGCCATTGTAATACTAACCCTCACTTAAATATAATTACCTCATTGCATTTCCCTCCTGGTCAATTAACCACTCATCATCCCCACGCATCATTACCTCTCATTATGTATTTTAACAATTCCGGCGACACATTACTGCTGTGCGTACCACACTCTGGAATGATTGCGTCTCCATTTAACTGTATTGAATAGGTTAGGCTAATGATTTAGTACCAGGGCATTACGTTAGTAGAAAGTAGAATCTTCAAGTAACCTTATCTAGGGGTAGAGTAGACTGTCGTCACAGACAACCCGTAGTTATTACTTAGGCTAGATTACATCACTACATTAAGTTAGTACACTTAGCATCTTTGCCTATAAGTTAGGTAGGCCATTGTAGTCAGCCGTATCGCTGCTCAAAAAACTTCAAGTTTTAAGAGTAGGAGAACTGGTAGTCGAGGCGATCAACTTATTTAAGCCAAGACCTTCACGCCCGAAAGGGAGTGAATGCCTTCTTAACAGGGGGAGCTGCTACGTCTATAGAACGCCTCGCCTTCCCAGCAGAGTTTTAGTGATATTTAATTATAAAAGTAGCAGCCATGCCTTCTCCTAAGCGACTGTTGTTGGGAGAGTGGGTATGTCGTAGGGAAGATATTTCCGGTCTGACGGAAGCTTAGGGTAAGAGAGGCAAGTCACAAGAGTAGCTAGGCTTCGAGATGGATTTTAGGGACTTCTACAATAAGACCTATTTTCCTTCCCAATTTGCTGGCGTTGTGTTTACCACCTTTCAGGCGATGCTCGAGGCGGTCTTTGGAAGCCCCGTGATTCAAAAACAACCGGTATCGATCTCAGTCAACTGCAGTCGGTAGTCCAGGACAGATGTCCAGCCGGCCAGCCTCCCAAAACTTAGGCCTACCCACGGCGTACTGGTGGACACGAACCCCAGACCTGAACCGAGGTCAGGCCGCATTCTTCTACAAGGATACACTGAATATTGCATAAAGGTACGTCTGAAAGTGTAAACTTCAACCCAGCACCTTTTACTACCATACGACTCTTGCTAAATTCATTTTCAATTCTCATTTTTACCCCTTCTACATCAAAAGCCCTTTGTCCTCATCGGGCCACGTGCTCCCCTTTGTGACTTGTTAAAGACCAAGCTTTCGTGCATACCTCAGTGAACCATTCGAGTTTACCTTCCCCAATGTTAGAGAATTAATCAGCCTTAATCAAAGCAAGAAGTCATTTTTCCTTTTATCTCGTTTAATCTGGGATTCTTTTCCAGATTCCATGAGTCACGTGCCGTCTCTCTGCCCGCAAGTGTGCATTACCCGAATTTATGAAAATCAGCTTGAATGACATAAGTTGGAGCCATCATTTACCTTTCCTCCAGGCCAGCACGGGCCTCTTTGTAAATAAATATCCGTAAAGTAACGAGCTGAGTTTTCTGGCGACCTTCCTTCTAAAGAAATTAATAATAACTATCAGTTTACGGTAAGTTAAAGCAATTCCCTCTTGAAATCCCTCAATTATTTCCGTTTACGTATCTAGCCTCTCTCAAGGCCCGCTATATACGTAACATTGTCGACCTTCGCCGAGGATATGAACCTAGCTTGCTTAAAAAAAGCTTGTAAATCGCGTTATCCGTTGTAAAACGTAAACTGTAAATTATTTTACAAAAAGCAAATCAAGCACACTTGCAGGGAAAGAAGACACACTGACTCACGGTAAGGTATTCCATTCATTAATATGATTATTCTATAACCAATGTAAGCTTAAGGTACGTTGAAGTATTTTAATTGTTGAAGTGGTCAAAAGAGCGTAGGTAGAAATCTTATTATTGTAACGGCAAACGCGCCAGTGCTTTATTTTAGCGGCGAGCAAACAATTTGCCCCGCGAATTCTCTGTTACTTTGTGCTGTCCTCGTAGGAGCTCACACGAACACGTGTGCAGATAGATGCCAGAAAGGACCAGATCAAACTAGGAAGTGCTTTGCCAGGGTTTATTGCTGTATTAGAAAGCCTAGCTAGTTAGGAGTGTTTTACTAATAGTTACGGCAAAAGAAGTGTACAATTCTTTTGTCTGTGATATGTTAGGGAATCCATTTTTAACTTAGTTTTAGTTCCAAGTGTTGGTAACCGCTTACCTCTCAGCTTAGTAAGCTTTCGCGCCTGCGCTGTCTCAACCAGCCTTCGTTTTCGCTCACAGCGGCAGCCATGTTTTTATCCCTTTCAGAATTATCTAAACCATTTAAGCAAAGTAACGTAAGTCTTAAAGTTTTAACGTAAATAATATCAATCTCGGTACTAGTATCTATCGTCCTGCCAGAGAAATTAACGTAATTCGTCTTGAATAAGAAAGTAGAATTTTGTGGTAAATTGCCTTCGCATTTACAGAGAATCAGCTGATTCGCCATCAATGCTAGCACACCGTGGTGCTAACCCGCTCTTCTCGCCTCACGTGTTTCACCTCGCATCGCTCACTCGCGCGCTGAGCGAAAATTTCATTTCACTTAACGTAACCTCATTTACAATTGTTTGCTAACATCGTTTTCAAATCCTTACCGTAATTTTTCACTTGTCCTTACGTAAAGTTAACGTAAATCTTAAAAGTAGAGTCACTTGCAAGAATTGTTAACGTAAAACGCGTCTTTGTAAATTTCATATTGAAACGCAAATCATTTCATAAGCGCAAGCCGCTAACATTAACGTAAACATCGTTCACCGCGAGCGCGTTATCATTTTTCATAAAACGTTTTCAAAAGTAATTCTTTCAGTAAACGTTAACGTAAGTAAATCATTTAACGCAAGTTGCGTCATATTAAACTAACATTAGTAGTTCAATTCAAATATAAGGGAGTTCATTCATATATCATTTTTCACCCTCTCCGAGAGAGAGAGAGAGAGAGAGAGAGCCAGAACCCAGTATTCACGAAGCCAAGAGTACTACATCTTACCATTAATTATAGCATGCAGAATTAACATTATTTTAGTCTCTTGTGTCTTTCATTTACACAGCGTGATACGTACGCGCATGTGTCCATTGCAGTTTGCAAACATTTATTTGTTTCATTTTACCGAGTACTTCAGCGAGGGCCTGAGCATTTCTAAAATTTCCATTACCTGTCGTTGCCCGAGTGGTCTTGTTCATTTTTATCCCAAAAGACTTGCGTGTACCGCAAGCACAATTCGCACAGTGTGCCACGCAAATTCATTACTTCCAGACAGGGAAGTCGTTACCAGTTTAGGACTGGCCACCACCAGTGCACGTCAGGTCTTATCATTTTACAGTGCCACTAATTCTTGACACTGTTCATCGACTGAATGCTGAAGTACTCCCACCTTTTACTTTCTCTCCTCCACCATTACACTCTGCCATGAGCAGTGCCCTTTCACTTCGGTATACTCAAGTAATACTGCATCTAGTGTCGTCCGACGGGACACAGCACGATACCAGTGCTCCAAACAAGGAGCGCCTCCTCATAAGTGCCATTGCACCTGTACAGGCCGTACAGGTAGCCATTCTACCTGCGTGTCCGTCCTGCGGAACGCCCCTTAGTGTGACGTGCGCCGCACACTCCATTTGATTTGTCCGCCTCATCAGAAGGTGCCACTCCCCAAAGTGCCACAGAGCACCCAGTCCTTTAAGATTTTTTTTTCATCCAAGCCTCTACTGCAGCCTAAGGAAATGGCTTTTCTGCTGCCCAACCACATATATCCATGGAGCTGGAAAGGCTCCAGACCCTCATGGCTCTGGGCAACGAACGCCGGTTACACTGGGCAGGAACTCACCCAGTGGGTGAAGGGGCAGGTGGATGATCTGCTCCTGCAAGAGAGGGCCGCCAGAGAAGAAGAGAGGAAGGAAAAGGAAGCAGAGAGGAAGGAAAAAGAAGCAGAGAGGAAGGCCAGAGAAGAAGAGAGGAAGCATGAGCTAGCTCTCAAGGAGAAGGAGCTCGAGGTGGAGAAGGCACGACAGGTGAACGCCGAAGCCCTAGCCATGCAGCCAGCTCCCAGCCCCACGCCTACAGTGTCGTCCAACCCTATTGCCAGCATTAACGCTCTCATCCCGAAGTGGACTGAGGATGAGCCCGAGGCATGGCTGGAAGAAGTGGAAGCCTTATTCGGAAACTACCCTACCACTGAGATAGAGAGGGCCGCCCTGCTTGCCAAGCACCTGGACGGCAAGGCTAAGACTGCCCTCCGCTCACTGGATCAGGGTCAGCGAGGGGACCTGGTGGAAGTTCGCCGGGTCATTACAAAGGCCTATGAAATCACCCCGGAGAGGTGGAGGCAGCGTTTCAGAGGTCAGGCCAAAGGAAGTTGGTTGGGCCTGGCCGGGGGAGATTACTCCTACCACAAAATCCAAGCCGGAAAGCGCTGGCTCGAGGCCATGTCGTGCACCGAGTTCCAGGACCTGTTTAACAGGATCATGCTGGAAGACCTCTACCAGTGTGTACCTGGGCCACTCGCAGTGCACCTTAACGACAAGCAACCCAAGACACTTGCGGAAGCTTGTCGCCTGGCTGACGACTGGGAGACCTTCAACCCCTCTCACAGCACCGCCCACCGACGCATAGTGCCACCCGGTCATCTCTCTGGATCCACTCGGCCAAAGGACGCCCACCAAGGACACCCACGGACTTGCAACGTTTGCAAGAAAGTGGGTCACCTCGCAGCAGAGTGCCGCCTCAAGAGCGGCTGAGAGCCACCACAAAAACCCCTCAGAACCCTCCTAGGCCACCGAACGGTGCCTCAGCCTCCTCTCAAGACCAATCAGATGCCTTCCGGAGACCAGCCCAGCAGAGGGACTCCTGCAGAGCCTGTGGGGCTACAGGGCACTACTCCCCCGGATATCCCGGGTGCCCCAAGCACGTGCCTTCGACCCGGCACGTCCACCTGATCAGTGCCACAACCCCCTCGGCCGTTATGCCCGAGTCCAGGTCTCACCCTGAGCGGGTAGTGGACCTCTTCAGTCACAGTGGCACCCCATGATGGCTCTACCCTACCTGTGACTCTGCCAGTTACGGTAGATACCGGCTCGATCTGTCTATAGACCGGGACCAAGTGCCAGCCAGTGCCACAGTTGACGAGCACATCAGGTGGGCCATGACTTGGATCGAAGGGCAGTCCAAGACCGTTCCCACAGTCGTCCTGCAGGTCACCACTCCTTGGTGCACCAAACCTCACCGCCTAGAGGTGGTGCGTACGATTCGGCATGGAGTAGGTTTCCTATTGGGACGGGACCTCCTCTGGGGATGCCCCTCCCCCACACCACTCCAGGGCCAAGCTACCTCACCACCTCAAATCAACGGCCAGAAAGGACTCTTCACCTGTGCCAGAGCACACTGCCAGCCTTGGTGACTCCACAGATTCGCAACCTGTGGGGCCATCTCGGCCT
>NC_061100.1:123679748-123712248 GCF_015104395.2 Macrobrachium nipponense | reverse complement strand
ATCAGTTTTGAAATATTTCCATATAAATAACGATAAGTGCCAAAATTTCAACCTTCGGTCAACTTTGACTCTACCGAAATGGTCGAAAAACGCAATTGTAAGCTAAAACGCTTATATTTTAGTAATATTCAACTATTTACCTTAATTTTGCAACAAATTGGAAGTCTCTAGCACAATATTTCTATTTATGGTGAATTTATGAAAAAACTTTTTCCTTACGTCCGCAAGGTAACTCTTCCGAAAAAAATCATACATGCGATTGTGGTAATGTTTGCACCATTTTAAAATTAGCCGTTACATAAAGTTTTATATCTGGAAATGTGCGCAATTTCATGCCCAATACAACTAAAAACAACCCATGGTTGTAGCGTTTATCAGTTTTGAAATATTTTCATATAAAAAATTATAAGTGACAAATTTTCAACCTTCGGTCAATTTTGACTCTAACGAAATGGTAAAAAAACGCAATTGTAAGCTAAAACTCTTATATTTTAGTAATATTCGATCATTTACCTTCATTTTGTAACAAATTGGAAGTCTCTAGCACAATATTTCGATTTATGGTGAATTTATGAAAAAAATAAAATTTTCCTTAAGTCCGTGCGATAACTCTTCTGAAAAAATCATATGTGCGATTGTGGTAATGTTTACACCATTTTAAATTAGCCGTTACATAAAGTTTTATATATAAAAATGTGCGCAATTTCATGTAGAATACAATGAAAAATAATTGAAGGTTGTAGCTTTTTTCATTTTCGAAATATTTGCATATAAATCACGATAAACAGAAAAAAAACCACGTTCGGTCAACTTTGACTCTATCGAAATGGTAAAAAAACGCAATTGTAAGCTAAAACTCTTATATTTTAGTAATATTCAATCATTTAACCTGTCATATTTTGCACAAAAGGGAAGTCTCTAGCACAATATTTCAATTTATGGTGAATTTATGAAAAAAAACTTTCCTTCCCTCCGCGCGCGGATTCTCTGCCATAAATCTCCGAAATGCGTACATCGCATTCTCGGAAAATTTGCTCCGTTTCATATTAGGCATTTCATAGAGTTTTATATATGAAAATGTACGCAATTTCATGTAGAATAAAAGGAAAAATATTTGAAGGTTGTAGCTTTTCTAATTTCCGAAATAATTGCATATAAAAAAAATTTATAAAAAAATTTCGACATTTGGTCAACTTTAACTCGTCCGAAATGGTTGAAAACTGCAATTGTAAGCTAAAACTCTTACAGTATTGTAATATTTTATCATTTATCTTCATCTTGAAACAAATTCGAAGTCTCTATAACAATATTTAGATTTATGGTGAATTTAAAAAATAAAAATTTTTTTTACGTCTGAGCGTTACGAATTCATGCATCCTTTTGTGATAATATTTTCTCTGTGTTGCTTTTATTGTTTTACAATGTGTTATATACGAAAAAAAGTAACTTGTTACCTTTAACCGTTTTGCGCACAGCGCGATTTGAATATAATTTTATGAAATTTCGTTTTTGCGCTATCATATATCGCATTATTTATATATGATAATGATAATTTTTTTCATTTCTGATGGTTGCATACTAAACTTTACCCAATGACAAAAAAAGGAGCCAAAAATGAATTCTTAATCTTGAAAACTAAGCGCGCTGTGTTTTTTTGAAAAAAATATTTTTTCCGCTTCCGCGCTCACTCCGAAACACCTCCGGCACACGGGAGACAATTTTTATTTTATCGCTTCGGCGTTTAAGGGTTAAAAACATGGATGCAAACACTGATCTTTTAACCTTATTGTTTTGCCCAGAATAGAAATGTACATAGAAAGAAATATTAGTAGGTTTTCTGTAAACACTATACTTAAACCCACTACTATTTCTCCATATGAAGACATCCAAAAAGGGTAGGCATTTATCTTTTTCTATTTTCATAGTAAATTTAATTGATGGTACTAATTGATTTAACCTGGCAAAAAAGTTATTTACATCTTCATTCCCTGGCCATACACAAATTATGTCGTCAACATATCTAAACCAAGGTACATTGCGTGGAATTATATTATTTAAATTTTCTTTTCAAAAAATTCCATATGTAAATTACTTAGCACTGGGAACAGAGGGTTTCCCATTGCCATACCAAACTTTTGTGAGTAAATTTGAATTCAATGGAAAATTCTACTCACATCCATTCTGACTTACAACCAGTGGGTCGGAACCAAACTTGGTTGTAAGTAGGTTAGTACTTGTATATAACAAATTGTAAAATGATCAAAGCAACATAGAGAAAATATTATCACAATATGATGCATGAATTCGTAATGCGCAGACGTAAAAAAAGGATGTTTTAAAAAATTCACCATAAATTTTCTGTTGGGTGCCGATTGGACATTGGTACGTCGATATAAAATTTTTTTTTAAATTCGCGGAAAAATACTTATAGGCCTACCAGGCAAAAACATTTGAATCACGCGCCATGGGGGATGCTGGGAGCTCACAGATCAAGGCGTTGTTTTGTTTACAATCGTTACCCAGGCGCGCAAGCCCGAATTTCTTTCTTCTTGCACTAAAAAACATCAGCAACACATCTCATAAATTATTTCGTCACTGACATAATTTTTGCACCATTTTATATTAGCCGTTACATGGAGTATTATACAGTGGTACCTCGACATATGAAAGGCTCAACTTACGAAAAACTCGAGATACGAAAGCAAATACGAAAAATTTTACAGCTCTACATTCGAAAAGTTTTCAAGATACGAAAGGCTGTTGCTGTAAAGTCCCGAGATTTGCCAGGACCACCAAGAACAATTTTAAAACTCCCGCACCGCCAGCTGAGTAAACAAGCCACCATCCTCCCGCTCTCCCATTGGTTCCCGATGCTAGTTACCCCATAAGATCCTGCTCTCCTATTGGTCAGCATCTACCCCTTGTGCTTTAAGTATTCTATTGATAAAAGGATGCTGTAAATTGAAAAACTTATTCATGCAACACATTTAATAAAAAAAAACATTAGGTAAAGATAGAATAAAGAATAGAAATGAATGGTTATGATACTGTTTGGTAGTTTCAGTAGTTGAAGAGAGATAATGAAAATTTATGGCTTACTGTGTAAAGTGATTGCTTGGCGATTGTTCGATACTCGTAAGTGCTGGATGTAAACAGAAGTTTGGAAGCTTTTTTTGTTTGTTTATTATAGTTAATGGTTACTTAATAATTATTTGAAATGAGTACATGCAATACATTTAATAAAAAAATTGTGAATTAGATATCATAAAATATAAAATAAATCAGACTGCCAACAAATACGTATTTTTTAGAATTCTTCTGTTTTAATATTACGTGACGTATATGTTTCATTATAGCTGTCAGTAACTCGGTATCTCCATTAGGTAAAGATAGAATAAAGAATAGAAATGAATGGTTATTATACTGTTTGGTAGTTTCATTAGTTGAAGAGAGATACTAATGAAAATTTATGGCTTACTGTGTCCTCGGAAAAGTGATTGCTTGGCGTTCGTTCGGTACTCGTAAGACAGTAAGAGCTGAATGTAAACAATCAATTGAAAGGTTTTTTTTTTTTTGTGTATTATAGTTAATGATTTATTAATAATTATTTGAAATGAGTACATACTGATTATTTATACATTTTATTGGCATATTCTAAGCTTTTAGCCTCTTAGGTTTAGATGTCAGAATCATAGACTAAGCTACAGTAGCAACCGCTAACATAGGCTAGGCTTATTGCTAAGGGACATATGCTAAAGTCCTAATATATGCGGTAAAAATGGGGTTGAACATTACATGCAGTTGAATATTACTCAAGTATGTACAGTATTTTGCCTTTTTGGAGTCATATTTCTTCCGTCGGATCGGCGTTGTAACCCTAGAACATGTGTTTTAGGCCTGGAAATATAATTTACTGGGGTGTTTTTGGAGGGATTGGAATGGACTAGCCATTTTACATGTAAAATGTGGTCCAAGATACGAAAACCTCATGATACGAAGGGCGCCTCGGAACAGATTAATTTCGTATCTCGAGGTACTACTGTATATGAAAATGTGTGCAATTTCATGTAGAATACAACTAAAAACAACTCATGGTTGTAGCTTTCATCAATTTTGAAATATTTTTATATAAATAACGATAAGTGCCAAAATTTTAACCTTCTGTCAACTTTGACTCTACCGAAATGGTCGAAAAACGCAATTGTAAGCTAAAACTCTTATATTCTAGTAACATTCAATCATCTACCTTTATTTTGCAACAAATTGGAAGTCTCTAACACAATATTTCAATTTATGGTGAATTTATGAAAAAAACTTTTTCCTTACATCAGCGCAGTAACTCTTCCGAAAAAAATCAGAAATTGTTTCGTCCGATTGTCGTAATGTTTGCACCATTTTAAATTAGCCGTTACATAAAGTTTTATATATGAAAATGTGCACAATTTCATGTAGAATACAACGAAAAATAATTTAATATTGTAGCTTTTCAAATTTTTGAAATATTTGCATATAAATCACGATAAATAGAAAAAAAACCACGTTCGGTCAAATTTGACTCTACCGAAATGGTAGAAAAATGCAATTGTAAACTAAAACTCTTACAGTCTAGTAATATTCTGTCATTTATCTTCATTTTGAAACAAATTCGAAGTCTCTAGCACAATATTTAGATTTATGGTGAATTTAAATAAAAACTTTCCTTCCCTCCGTGCGCGGATTCTCCGCCACAAATCTCCGAAATGTGTATGTCGCATTCTCGTAATATTTGCTTAGTTTCATATTAAGTGTTTCATAGAGTTTTATATAGGAAAATGTGTGCAATTTCATGTAGAACACAACAAAAAATAATTGAAGGTTGTAGCTTTTCTCATTTTTTAAATATTTGCATATAAAAAAAAATATATATATAAAAAATTCGACATTTGGTCTACTTTAACTCGTCCGAAATGGTCGAAAACTGCAATTGTAAGCTAAAACTCTTACAGTATTGTAATATTCAATCATTTATCTTAATTTTGAAACAAATTGGAAGTCTCTAGAACAATATTTTGATTTATGGTGAATTCATGCATCATTTTGTGATATTTTCTCTGTGTTGCTTTGATCGTTTTACAATGTGTTATATACCAAAATGATTGCAATTTAGTGTACAATACAACGAAAAAAAATAACTTGTTAGTTTTATCCGTTTTGCTCACAGCGAGATTTGAATACAATTATATATGAAAATTTGTTTTCACACTATCATATATTGCATTATTTATATATGATAATGATATTTTTTTTCATTTCTGATGGTTGCATACTAAACTTCAGTCAATGATAAAAAAAGGAGCAAAAAATGAACTCTTAATCTTGAAAACTAAGAGCGCTGTGATTTTTTCAAAAAAATGTTTTTTCCGCTTCGGCGCTCACTCCAAGACCCCCCCGGCATACGAGAGACGATTTTTATTATACCCCTTTGGCGTTAAAGGGTTAAGCAGTGTTACATTTATTGATCTCCTCGTCTACCCAGCATTTAGTTAAATATTTTGATTGCTAGAAAAGCAGCCATTTTCCAATCAGCTGACTTCAAAGGGGAAAACGCCAGCCAGAGATAGGAATTTCCTGTTAGAGATGGGGAACAAAGACTCTTGTCAGCCTTAGGGACGTATCCCAAAGGGAAGTGTGTAGCTAGCTAGGTACTTATTAGGCCTACGTCTAAGCTCCTTTTTCCTGTGAACCCTTTGCTGGCTGTATGTTCTGTTTCCAGGATGCCCTGCTCTTGGGGGGATAAGCTGAACCCATCCCCCATGAATGACACCTGCAGTCGGTCTCAGTCGGCTCCAGTCAGTAACCCAGGACACACGTCCTGCCCAACCAGCCTTCCATTAGGCCTACCACGGCGCGAGTGCCGCGCCCAGACCTCAGACAAAGCGGATGCCAGTTCCCCTACAAAGGTCCACTTCCAATAATGCATCCAGGTACGTCTTGTGAATCAGTCATATTGCCAGTTCTTTCCTTTCGAATCCAGTAACTGAATTTCATTTCCCAATTCAAACTCCTAATGCTCAAATGAACATTCCTTTGTTCCTTTCACTCCCTCGTGGCCGCATGTCTCACTTTTGAGATCGTCCCAGACAAATGAAGTTATTAAATATTTCATTTAACACTAGAATTCCTTCTCCCCAGTGTGTTAGAGAAAACTGAATAACCGTAACTTGTGCAGGAAGCCTAACTTTTTATTTTGTCTAATCTGGGATCTTTTCCAGATTTGCTGAGTCACGTGTCCAAGTCTTCATGCCCGCAAGTGCTGCATTACCGCAAGATAATATGAATAATTTTGAAAACCAGCTTTTACGTGAATCTTATTTTAGCCAGCTATCCCCTTGTGAGAGATAATATTGATCCCCGTGCGGACAAGATGCATTTACCCTTTCTCCAGGCCATTAAACGGCCTCTTGTAAATAAATGTATGTAAAGTAATTAGCTGAGTTTTCTGGCGACCTTTTTCTCTAAAAATAATGATATCAAAACCCCCTTTTTTAAGGTAAGTTAAAAACCCAGTTACCTTGCATTTCCATATAATATTTTCCGTTTACGTATTCGGTTCATACGAGGCCCCGATACGTAAATGCAGGCATACTCCTACCAGATAGTTCTGTCACAGAGTCAGTGCAGGCTGCAGCAGATGACATCAGAGGAATGAGTTCCTCTCTGGCAATTAAGAACAACTTTTCTGTTCACACGATTTTGAATGCTTGTGCCTGGCTTCAACAGACCACGTTCACTTCTTTTTCCTGAAGGACATTGCCTACAGGTCCTTGGACACTCTTTTCCTTGGGTCCAGTGGTGGCTGCCATCAAGTTATGTAGCTCATCCAGTGCCCACAGCGGGACAGTCGGTATCTTACCTAAGGTGATTGTGTGGGAGAGAGAATGAGGGAGATGGCTGGTCTCCTTTCTCTTTTTTCCTTTTTGCTTCCTGCAGGTAGGCTGAAGTACATTGACACGTCACAAGCTGGAACTGGTCTGATACAGGTGAGTGTGGCAGCCTTACTAGTTGCAGTGATTTGGTTTGTTCCTATACAATAAACAAATCTGCTTCTCAGTACCACTTCTCTCTCTAACGAGGAGAGAGAGGAGTGGTAACAAATCCCTGTGGCCTACGTGGTTTGTTGCTTGTCTCATTGTGTTTATTCCCAGAAGGTTGAGTTTTTAGATGCTCATTTATCTATTCTCTCACGGGCTAAGACCCCTTCTTCAGAACTCAGTCATCTAGGAAGGGTGGTCAGGTGGGTTGAACCCCCCTAGCCAGTTCAGGGTACTTGTAACTTCCTCCAAGTATCCTCCCTCCAAGTATAAGTCTATCCTATTGTTAGGACCTCAGGTTTGGTGGCTATAAAAAATACAAATTGATTTTAAAATTTGTCATTTTGTTGACTTCTGTGGAAAGAAATGCTACTTTGTTGACCTCTTTGTCAAGAAATCCAAAGAATATGGTAGGCTTAGCCTAGTCCCTAAAGTTTGCACTTTTCCAATATAGAAACAACATAATAATAAAAGATTCTCAAATAAGTAAAACAACATTTGTATTTGTTGACTGTTGTTGGGGAATCCAAAGCCTAGCTTAGCCTAGTGCCAAACTCTTGCACTTTTCCAAAACTAGCCTATACCATAAAATTGGTCTTTAAATATCAAACCTTACAAGAGTATATACAGTAATCAATATTTGAAGGTTTTTAATAAAAAACACAATAAAAAGGCAGTTTACATAGTTTTCAATATATACATCCAAAGTATTCAAAGTAAAGTTTATTTTAGGCTTTTTTATGATTTTCAACAATTTTCCAGCTTATGAAGATTTTCAGCTTATGATGCATCTCAAGAACAGAACCCCTCTCATAAACTGGGGGCTGCCTGTACCATGCTATTCTCGTTGTCTTATGTATTTTAGATATGCTCTGCTTGCTTATAGTACCAACTCTATGTTCATACGTATAATATTTAGAAATCACATTATAACATTTAATAAAATGTACAGTATGCAAAGAATATCAATGCGCAATTTATGCCTTTCTGACCCAATGCAGTTCAATGTTCTGTTGTTTGAGCGTGTTTTGCATGTGCAGTACGGTATATACTATGGACTAAGAATATTCTGTAAAATGTCCTCTAAACATTTAGCTTCTCTTAAGGCTTCTGGCAAAGAGCCTAAGCATCAAAGACCCTCACAGTTAATGACAGATGAGGAGAAAATATACATGATTGTTATGTTGAGAAAGGGCAAAAGTCATGGATAAGCAGCAGGCCATTACCACGTGACTGAAATTGCAGTCACCTCCATTGAGAACGAGCATTAACAATATAAAATACTCTGGGAGGTCATTCTTGGAGAAAAACTAATTGACCTCTTAACTATTATCCCACCAATGGACCAGGACTTTGAAGAATTTCGTGGTCTGTATAATTTGATCAGGGAAGTCATGCATATACAGACAATGGTCAAGGCATGGAATAAGAATGAAGAAAGTGCCACAAATTTTCTCAATACTGCTACTGAACTAGTGAAGCCCTATCATAACACCTTCGTGAGAATATGAAAGTACTACCTCCATATGATGCACTCTCCCGAAATCCCTGACAAGGAGCCCCCTGAAGAAGGTGAAGAGGCACTGTGCAGTTTATCATCTTCATCATTCATCAGATTGCACAACTAATATCATCATCACCTATAATCAACATTCATCACTGGTAAGTGCCTGTATGATATAATATCATTACAGGCAAGTGATTTATGGCGCTGAGTTTCGGTTAATGGAGCCTTTATTAGGTATGCTATGGCACCAATAACTATTACTGGCACTGATAACTGACACTCGGCCCGTTATGGCACCATAAATCACCGAATAGGTCAAGACAAGAATTGGTAGGTGTCAATTGTACACTGAATAACTACAATGGGTAAACTGCTCCAACTGCCTTTGGTCTTACCAAGTGTGACTGAGGGGTATCACATACAAGTTCCAAAATGCAATACACACTCAAGCAAACTGCACTTGGTTGACTAAGAAACAAGGGTAAGTTTGACTATTGTGACTTTTTTTTTTCTCAAATATGTTCAAGAAACAAACTTTCTTGAGATGAGAGAGATTTGTGAACCTAGGTTCACTGTGTTACTTTATTATCCAACACCATATAAGCAACAAGGCATTCAGATAACAGGGACTTTACTATTTAAATGTTCAAAATATAGTAAGCAGAATATTCAAGCTATATTATAATATAATCCCAATACAAACAGAATGAAGCAGCTAAAGTATAAACTATACCATACAACAAAAATACTTCACTGAATACCTTATCATTAAGGAAGCCAATTTTTAGGACATTATTTGGTTGAGGTACTCCAACAGCCATCTTTATATCACCCATAGAATCGCCCATTAAGATGACATTACTGCGGCCTTTCAGCTTGTCAAAATAGTTTGAAGAGTGGATTGCATTTTCATTCTTATTAAACATGTGTATCAAGTCTCCCTTGAATCCAATCATAACACCCTGAAACATTAAATTAAGAGTGTACAACAATGAAGGGTAAATTTCAATAAGTCAGTTCTCTACAATATATTTTCATTATTTAATACTATTTTTTATTGCTTCATATTATTTTCATTACTTACCTCCATAAATACAAAAAAAAACTGCATTGGGCTGGCTTACAAACTAGAGTGCATCATTTAAGAACACACCCTTTGGGCAAGTCCTAAACCAGCATAGAAAGGTGACTACATTTTAATTACCGTATATACTCGCATATTATGCGACTTTTTAAACATAATTTTGAAGCTAATTTTAAAGGGGTCGCATCATACACGCGGTATAAAATTAGCGTACCGTCTATGCTTTCCCAAATCGGCAGATTGCGATAGTTACTACCGGAGGAAAACAGTAGATCTTTTAAAAAGTTATGCTTTACTTGTACTTCATTATATCCAATAATACTGTATGCATTCTCATATTAATATTATATTTTAAAATACAAAAGAGCGATCGTGCACCATTTGCATTATTTTGGTTTATACAGCATGTTTAACTGTTCTAGACTAACCCTCTATAATTTCCAAATCAGTTGATTAAGGCATAATACCGAAGGAATTTTTACTTTTTGTTTTACTCGGTAAAAGAAACATTTGTTACTTGAACTATTATTTTATTTTAGGATACGCAATTAAGTGAAATTTTATTAAAGTAAAAAAAAATGCATAAAATTAATAAACTAAAATCCTCCAAAGTCGCTCTCCGTGTCCATATCATCAAATACTGCTCTGAATTCTTCGCCATCAAGGCAGTCATATTAGTCATCTTCCAGATCTTTGATCATTTCATCTTCATATGGAAGGTATAGTCTTGTCACCGTGGCGAGCTCTCTGGCGTGGCTTTTAAAGATCTGCCCTTATGCTAATTTTACAAAAACAACAACTGCCCGTGTTTGACAGACCTTTGAATGTCCTTGAGACAAACCCCGAGGCTATAATTATAAGATTATAAGGGGTTTCCATTCCCAGGTACTTTAATCTCCTTCCTATTCGGCCCTTCTCTCTCTCTCTCTCTCTCTCTCTCTCTCTCTCTCTCTCTCCTCTCTCGCTCTCTGGCTAAGGCCCCACCGAATCCGTCGCGGCGTGTCGTGCGCGTCCAACACGGCTATGCGTTTTGTGCGTTTCGATCAACTGTCATAGTTCAAACACGAGTGGCCCCACACGGCGCATGAGCGTGCGTGGCGTCAGGTGCGTTACCAGACTGGACGCGCAAGGAACAAAACATTTTGTTTTTAGCCGCACGTGGACGTGCGTCTCCGAGCTGGGGTCCGCATGAAGGAAGAAATTGTGGTAGACCTACAACAATCTGCATTTGAACCACCTGCCCAACTTTGAGTTATAATCAAATGTGATGATTTGTGGTTATGATAAAGGATTAAAGAATTTTTTTATTATATTCTAATGGATACATTTATGTAAATATCTTTGTTTCTGAAGTTCCTGTATCAAAGTGTTCAGTTCACATACAATTCTACGTATCTTAATTTTTGTATTAAATAAAATAAAGTGTAACTTTACAAATTTTGAAATCAGTAATCCTTCCCTCAGAGTTACTACAAGTTTCTTACGTTGATACGGATCTTCTGTAATTGGTATCAAAGTCTGATATTCGAGATATAATGCCCTCGTCAAAGGTTTTCAGCGGCATCCGACAATATTAAAAAAAACTTGTCTGGATGCTATCGTAACTTATGAAAGAGTTTTGCATATTCTCCACTCTTTCCTCTTCTAAAGTTATGTCATAAGTCCAGATTTTCCTACTGTTCAACGCCTCTAATTTGGTTGACAGCACCGAGTCGGAGGAAAACCTCGCGCGCGCCCTTCATGACGGCAAGTACTGCTGAAGTTTGAATTGTCCGTCTTATAACCGTCGTGCATTTGTCTGGTTGGGCCACACATGCAGAAGACGGACACGCTTGTAGACGGATAGCCGTGTTGGATGCACGCGACGCGCCGCGACGGATTCGGTGGGGCCTTAGCCTCTCTCTCTCTCTCTCTCTCTCTCTCTCTCTCGTCTCTCCATCTCTCTCTCTCTCTCTCTCTCTCTCTCTCTCTCTCTCTCTCTCTCTCTCTCTCTCCTAAATCCTCAGCTATCCGAGCGAGAGCTTTTTTTATGGGACAACATAGGCCCGCATTTCGCATTTTCCATACCTAATTATTTTGTATACGATTGCCCTTTCTCGGCTGTGAAGTTGATGTCTATCCATGGCTGTGAGATGACCAGGAATAACTTGTAAGTCAGTGTCAAAGTCACTCCACACTTCAGTCAGGCCAAAATTTTGCCATATCGCATTCAAGCAATATTCAGTCATTGTTTCCTATCTATTATTTTGTCAGAGAGAGAGAGAAGAAGAGAGAGAGAGAGAGAGAGAGAGAGAGAGAGAGAGAGAGAGAGAGAGAGAGAATCTGTTTGTATACGATTGTTCATTTTCTCACTCGTCAAACTTACTCTGTTATGCTTTATTTCATATTTCCTTGCTCACCAATTTATTCTATACCTACGACATTAAGAAATCAAGATATGTGTAGAAGGGAGAACTGCCTCCAGACTGTACAGTCGGTATGGATTTAAACGCACGTGGAACTGGTTGAAATATTCGCAACAGCACCAAAATGAGATGCCATGGTGATAGAAAATCTAACTCCGTTTCTTGTTATTGCATAAAAAAAACTTTATCAATCGTGAACCTACGTAATTTATTTAGAATTCGGCGTAACGGAAAAGATAATATTTGATATCTGTAATGGGAGAAATGGTTTTATCTCTGTTGTTATAAATTTGGCAGATATGCGATCAAACACGTGGGAGGACCAAAACAGCCCAGCCAGAGAGCTCATCTCATTTTGTAAATACTATTGTTTGGTGTGCTAGGATTACCCGATTCATTTGGGTGTGCGCTGCAGCTGCTGCTACTGCTACTCAAATAATCGCAGTTTTCTTACTAATCCCAAGAGTTGACCATGGAAAATCCCAAGATTAACCAAAAATCCCAAGATAATAAAATAATGGACATATGCCAAGCCTTGGAGTCCTAAATATTTACTCTGTCTGTCTATCAGGAAAAGATACTTATAAATTGAATTGACGGTATCTTTTCTGAGAGAGAGAGAGAGAGAGAGAGAGAGAGCGAGAGAGAGAGAGAGAGAGGGAGAGAAGGGAGAGAGAGAGAGAGAGAGTATTTTGCAGTGTGTTCATGCTTGTTAAAAATGTGCAGTATGGGTAATTCATATATGGAAGAAAAAAAAAACAAATTTTGTTGCTGTCAGTCGCATGGACTAAATTTACAAAGAGCAGGATGAACTCTCTCTCCACTCTCAACTATACTGTAAGTGTTAACTTGAGTCTCTGAAACCAATAGGTATTAGCACATGCGCAACTGTGTGTGTGTGTGTGTGTGTGTGTGTGTGTGTGTGTGTGTGTGTGTGTGTGTGTGTGTGGGCATACTGTTAAAAAATGTGCTGTACCTACAGGTAATAAATACCTACATCTTGGAAGATAAAACAAACCAACAAATTTTGTTGTTGTTAGTCGCCAGGGATATAAAGGGTGTGACCAGCAGACAGAAAGATTAACATTTTTCCAGAGATTAAAGAGCTGAATTTTGTTTTGAAGCTATGTCAACCGCGTTAGTAAATAGGTATCATCTAAAGAAATTTTTTTCTTTTCTTTTTGCGGAAGAATCTTCAAACCATTTTACATTCAAAGTAATGAGAAGGAATCATTCTATTCTTCATGTAATCAGTAAAATACTTACACTAATAAAAACTAAAACTACGTATTGTATGCAAAACACACACATCATCGTTAGCTTCGCGTTTGTAAACGTTCATTCTAAGAAATTCAGAGTAGTATAACCAACACCTGATTGGTTGGTTGGTAGCCATGGAGATCTGTTATCCAATGACTGCCCTCTGCTTCTGTTCTATTTATAGACATATGCCGTGGATGGCACTAGTTTTGAACGTTACCATGTTCGTGATTTTCTGACTGCTGAGTGCAAAAATTACTCAATAATTTTCTTTATATAATTATTTCTTCATGAAAACAATAATATAATATGATCATTTTAACTTTAATGTATAGTGGTATGAAAAATACCAGTGTGTCGTAGCGATGCGTCATCAATATAGTGGTATGAAAATACCACATGGTGTTGTAGCGATACGTAATCACGAAGTACAAATTCTTTTCCCGGACCATCCTCAAAATTTTACGACTCTTCAACTTCAAGATCGATATGGTGAAATATATTATATAGTCATACTTATTGTTAAAATTCACAAGTTGAACTGCAAAACATTATTATATTTTGATTGTCATGTACATATATTTTTTGCGTTTTACGGAATGTTTGTTTTGAAAATAATAGCTATTAGTGAACATATGGTATTAATTGTCCCACTATTTTGTTATAGGTGATCTTAGTTATCTCACATTCATTTAACAGTACTATATTAATATTTATTTAAATAAACTGTAATTAATAAATAACAATAATGAAAAACATAAAGGGAAAAAATGTTTTTGCTGCAGTAGTGATGTTTGTTTGATTATGCATCTGACCTCACATTTCCGAAATCTGAAAAATTCCAAAAACCGAAACATCGGAATGTATGTGTACTGCACATTTTTTTAAACACGCACACAATGTCTACACATTTACTGATACCCGTTGGTAAAAGACTCAAATTGCAGTATTTATTCCTGAGAGAGAGAGAGAGGAGAGAGAGAGAGAGAGTAGACGAGAGAGAGAGAGGAGGAGAAGAGAGAGACGAGAGAGACGAGAGAGAGAGAGAGAGAGAGAGAGAGAGAGAGAGAGAGAGAGAGAGAGAATGATTTTGGACTTAAAGGCGTGTTATTTTTACAATTATTTTATTATCTTGGGATTCTTTTTTTATCTTGAGATTTTCTATTCAATTCCCGAGATTAGTAAGAAAATTACCGTAACTTGACTAGCAGCAGCACACATCTGAACGACTCGGCCATTAGCATGCTAAACCACCAACCTTATGAACTGACGCTCTCGGAAAAGGAACTCGCATGATACATGAGATACATGACAAAACCACTGTTTATTGGTGAAAATTTGGGGGTCGCATGATATGCGAGATCGCACATTACTCGAGTATATACGGTAAATATGAATTGATAAAGCAAAAATTCATGTCACAAGTTACTAGAACTCATCTTGCATATGAAGGTATGCCATAGGGGACCTTTTAGGTAATTAATTCTGTGCTACAGGTAACTATCATTAACCATGTTACATTAGTATACAGTAGTCACTCAACAATCATGGAGTCTGGGTGACAGCTAATTCTTGAACAGGGGATGTATTGGATTTAAGGTAAAGGCCCAAGATTTCATCAATTATCTGTCACAGCAAGCAATTTTGTCACAAAAACTGTGTACTGCAACCAATTCATACCAGCTGACATCAAAACACTTAGTACTAAAGTGAAATAAACAAGTCTGAAAATAAATTTCAAGAGATTACAAATCTTCAACAATGAACCAAATTTACTAACCTCTGCATTATATTCAAAGAAGTTGGAAACAACTTTCACATTTTCTGTATATACATTGAACTGTCTCAACACTTGCTCTAGGATATCACCCATTCCTGCTGAAAAGACTAGTACTGGAACACATACACTATGGAGTTTTTTGCAAAGGTCTTCTGTCCCATCCCTAGAGAAAAAGAAAAAATGGTAAATGAATGAAAAATAAACTCAGCAGCTTACTCCACTCCAAAATGAGCAAACACCTCCACTAAACCTTCAAATTTCTCTTTGCTTTCATCATAAGTGTTGTCATCATTAATATAAAATAATTTTACCACACCAACATATAATTTCTCATTACATGGCCAACCTTTAAGGTTTCTTGTCAATAAAAGCATAAGCTCATGCATGGAAAGGTTGGATATACAGCTGAAAACAAAGATAAGACAAAGAAAACAGTTCCCAAATAAATGTGTTTTTTATTGAAAACTAATATTCCTGGCATATTGTATCAGAAATTTAAAAACCAACAGCTAGAACTTTCAGCACTGCTGACTTTTTTATCCTCACTGCCACTTATATCTGTCATAAATTCCAATAATGGTCATGGGGCTAATGTGCCACTGGCACCTGACACCTCCAATAATTACCTACACAAATCCTAGTCAGTTTCAATGTTGCTCAACTTCACTGACTGACTATCAGTCCTAGTACTGACCAAACTAAGCATTGCTTAACTGGTAAGAAGTTCAGCAGTATAACAGACATGCTACAAGGGGTGCTTTGTTCAGAGAGGCACCTCAATTTCACCAGGGACACTGAAAGCACCTTCAAATGAGTAATGCACCCTGTGCAACATTGTACTAACCCACTAAACAAAGGCAAACCTTTCAGTTGTTTAAAGTATCTATATCTTCTGGAGTGCCCATGTATTCTTCCTGACAAAGCCTGCTTTGGGAAACTGCTTTACTGCTCTGTTTTGTCTCTAGTATAGTGTTTTATTTAAGCAGCTGCTTGTTCTCCAGTGAACCCTTGGTAGTAGCACCAGTTATGATTTTAAACAAGCATGGCTATTTTTCATCCTATTACATACAAAGCTTACTACAAAGAAGGCTAACTCCATGAGGCATGTAAAACTATTCAACATTTTTTAAGGTTGTTGGTCACACAAGCCAATGACTCTAATTTAGGTGTTTAAAACCTAATGTTTATTCTCCACAAAATCAGTCAATAAACTTTTGAACCAAAAAGCTTTACTAGCATACGTTAATAGAAACTTCGGGAAAAATTCCATCGTTTTTGGAACCTAATGCTTCAATTTTCCTACAGGTACTAAGACTCACAGTAACACTGAAAGTATATTAAAAAGAAAATATGAAATCTTAATACCAATAATGAAGTTCCTGGAAAAAGAACAAGGGGAAACATTTCACAAAACACTTCATTTAGATTTTCATAGTACGTACAGTATTCAAATTGATCAGTTACAAGTATATCTCAACAGATACAATAAATTACTATAATATAGTACAATATAAAATGTCTTTCTTTTTTCTACGTTTATCACAAACCCACTCATCATAAATAGCCATAAACAGCATCCTACCACACAACAGAAATGTTGCACAGACAGTTCACATGGCACATGCCTATCCAATTCCATCAGGTCAATGATGCCATGCTTATTCATTCTTCTGTGAGATTGGCAGTTGTTAAGAAACATCTTACATCCCAAGACCCTCAAGATAAACTGCTTGTGCAGTGCATTTCTTGGATTATCAATAATAGTGCATTTTAATTCCACCTCTTCCAAACCAGTATTTTGTGAGTTTCAATGAACCTTGTTACTGTGAGTAGCATGCTGCCCCTTCTAATTCCTGTACTTTTACAGATTTTTTAACTTTTCTCCAATAAGTTGCTTTCAATTTTGGGGCTTACTGAGTCTAATGGACACTGTGTAACTTTTAACACTAGCCTTATTCTTATCAGAGTTTAATTTTTGCTAAATAATGTTCATATCCTGCCTCCCCTGGCCGCATTAATGGGTTTCCTTTTATTCTCTGAATTCTGTCTCAACTGACAGTGTGTTACTGTATTCCTGAATTTGAGTTGAATGCATTTTACTGTTAAATTATTCCATTTAGAATTTAATTCTTAATTATTTTTTTTATTATCCCTCAACGTAATCAAGCTGGTTTGGACACTAAGTCCTTTACTAAAATTTGTGTTTTGATTACTTCCTTATTCTACAGAGAAAGTATATAAAGTGGCTTGCCTACAAGTGGCATTCTGCTTTATCTGCTGGCAATTTGTTGGACTTGTTTTATTGCTTCTTTCCTTTGATGAAGCTTCTACCTCCTACATGCCTCTTCCAGATGCTGTGAGGGTTGCATGCTGACGAAGTAGGCCTTCTCTAGTCTCCTTATCCCCTAAAAGAGTTCTTGCCTCCAAGAATGTCTCCCTCTCCCATTTACCTCTTGTGGGGATCTGCCTGTCTTGCCAGCTGCTGTCTCTGCTTCCATGCCAACAATATGACAAATTTTAATTAATTTGTATTTTTCCTAACTAACATACCTTCGGTCTTAACGATAGGATAAATCTTCTGGCGCCAGCTAGAAACCAGTTAAAAACAATCAAAGATTGTAAACGCAAGGAATATGTGGCATCTGGTATCTGATGCATAGCTGAGGTGGAAGCAAGTTGAGAGGGTGCCCTTGAATCCAGTGATGCATCAGTCTTTCTTCCAACCCAAGATGAAACTTAAAGAGGGACAGCTAGAGGTCGGCAGTCAAATAAATCACAGGGTAACAAAGAAACCAGCTTGGGAAGGAGAGTGCAAAAGCATGACTACTCTCCAAGGCAGTCAAAGAAAGACTGGTACATCACGAGGTCCCAAGCCCAGTCGGTGACCAGCTTCCACCTCATATATACACGATTAATTAAAAATTTGTCATTTGTTCATATGCGGAACAAACCTTCGGGCTTAACAATATGAGACTTACAATTAGCGAGAGGTATGAGAATCCTGAATTGACTGGAGGCTTGGCACATCCAATCATTCTTCTTAAAAATGAGATTGCTAAAGAAGAGGACCTAGGCCTTTGAGATGTTAGATATATCCTTTGAGATGTTAGATATATGGATTTCTAACACTCAGCCCACTAGGTTCAGATACAATGAAACATGTCTAGATTCATTACATTCATGGAAGTCCAAAAGAACTATATCTGTTCGGGCAGCAAACCATGTCAGACACAAGAAACGAGTTTGTCACCACTCCTCACTCCCCTTGACGGAGAGAGGAGTTTAAGCTACTGAGAAGCAGATTTTCATGTTGCATAGAACATGAAAAGTGCTGTAACAGCATGGTTGCAATGCTCAACTACGTCAAGCCAGTTCCAGTGTAGGTATGAGGAAAAGAGAAAAGGAAAAGAAAAAGAGACCAGTCACCTCCCTCATTTCCTACTCTACACAACACAATCATCTTAGGCAAGGTACAAACTATCCTGCCAGGGGCACTGGATGAGTCACACTTGTTGAACAGCCACTGCCGGATCAAGGAAAACATGTCCAAGGATCTGTGGGCAATGTTCTTCATGCAGAAGAAAGTGAAAGTGGTTTGATGCAGTCATACACCAGCATTCACATCCTATATCATATAAACAGATAAGTACTTTAAAATGCCAGGGGGAACATATTCCCCTGGTGTCTTGGGCTTCTGCGTGCCCCCAATTGGTGGGAGAACTTGACAATGAGGGTTGGTTTGTCTAATCACCTTGTGTAAAAAACAAAAGGGTGTTCTAGGAGACCTCTTTCTTGATCTGGCCTGTGTTACCATGAAGTTTATGACACATAACCTCTAGGAGTCGAGACGTTCAGATAATGACACAGTGCTTGACGGGACCCTGAAGCTTTCCAACTTTCCAAGGAAGCCAAGGTCAGAAGGAAAAATGTTTCCAAAGTCAGCTTCCTGGGAGATGATTGATGCAAGGGTTCAAAGGAGGTTGCGAGAGAATACTAAGTAGGAGGTCTGAGTTTCCTAGGTGAACAAGACTGCTCCAAGCTCTCGAACCACACAGAGAATTTCTAGGGCGAAGTCAGGTTTGCATCCGTCAGGCAAACTAATCACAAGTAAGCCCTGTAGCTCCTCACATGTATCAACAGAAGGAACCTCCTCTGTGCTGAAAAATATTCAGAAGATCTTGTCTACTGAACCATTGTAACGCTGCTCTTTTACTTTTTATTCTATTTAAGTACATATATGATAAATAAAGAGATGGGGGAAAAGAGGTCAGAAAGTGCCACAAAGAAGAGGAAGATGATATCAATGGAGATGAAAATTGGTATCATTGAGCTTCTGACAATGACTTTCTTTTTCTCTGTCTCTCTAGGCCAAGGTTTACCTGTAAGTTCATTGAATCAGACATTAAAAATTTGTAGAACTACCGTGCAGGATTAGGTAAATAAAATTCCACATTTTTGTAAGAGTTTTTACATATTAGGGTAAAATATCAGGCAGTGACACTGTCTAAGGCATCGTTAACCAGTCTAGGGCACTGTAAGGTGGATTGTGGCGTCCATAGACTTTTGAATTTTGGTTATTGCTATTTTTGGTTACCATCAAATCCTGGGGGCTGCCTGTAATAATATAATGATAATTATATTAATAATAATAAGAATAATCTTAATAATAATAATATTGTGTTTTATATTTTCTGATAGAACAGGTGATTTCCATCCATTTCATATAGTACTATGTACATGTATATGTATGTATGTAAAGGTATAAGCCACGAGGGAAAATAAACAATGGAGTATGCGCGAGATCTTTCGATGTTCAAACATCCTTTACTTAACAGATGAACTGACTTTACATGAGGAAATGACAATACAAGAAGGGTCGTATAACTGACAGATAGGGATTATAAAGAGATTAGTACCTAGAATTCGACACACCTGGAAGATGAGTAACCTTCCCAAACAAGCAAATACATGGGTACAATTAAAAGTTTAAGACAATCTGCTCAGACACAAGGACAAGACAATTAACCCTTTAACGCCAATTGGATATATTAAACGTCGATGAAAATTGTCTGTCGGGTGCCAAACCGAAATACGAAACGTCGACGAAAAAAAGTTTTTTTTAAACTTCACAGAAAAATAGTTATAGGCCTACTATGCGAAAACACTTTGAATCACGCACCTTGGGGGATGCTGGGAGTTCACGGATCAAGCTGTTGTTTTGTTTGCAATCGTTACCCAGGCGCGCAAGCACGAATTTCTTTCTTCTCGCACTAAAAAGCATCAGCGACACATCTCAGAAATCATTTGATAACTTTGACATAATTTTTGCACCGTTTTATATTAGCCGTTACAGAGTTTTATATATGAAAATGTGCACAATTTCATGTAGAATACAACAAAAAACAACTCATAGTTGTAGCTTTTATCAGTTTTGAAATATTTTCATATAGATAAAGATAAGTGCCAAAATTTCAACCTTCGGTCAAATTTGACTCTACCGAGATGGTCGAAAAATGCAATTGTAAGCTAAAACTCTTACATATATTCTAGTAATATTCAATCATTTACCTTCATTTTACAACAAATTGGAAGTCTCTAGCACAATATTTCGATTTATGGTGAATTTATGAAAAAACCTTTTCCTTCCGTCTGCGCGGTAACTCTCCGAAAAAATCAGAAATTTTTTTGTCCGATTGTCGTAATGTTTGCACAGTTTTATATTAGCCATTACATAAAGTTTTATATATGGAAATGTGTGCAATTTTATGTAAATACAACAAAAAACAACCCATGGTTATAGCTTTTATCAGTTTTGAAATATTTTCATATAAATAAAGATAAGTGCCAAAATTTCAACCTTCAGTCAACTTTGACTCAACTGAAATGGTCGAAATTGTAAGCTAAAAATCTTACATTCTAGTAATACTCAATCAATTACCTTCATTTTGCAACAAATTGGAAGCCTCTAAGCACAATATTTCGATTTATGGTGAATTTTAGAAAAAAAAAATTTTCCTACGTCCACGCGGTAACTGCCAAAAAATTCATAAATTTTTTCGTCCGATTGTCGTAAAGTTTACACAGTTTTATATTAGCTGTTAAATAAGGTTTTATATATGAAAATGTGCTCAATTTCATGTAGAATACAACAAAAAAACAACCCATGATTGTAGCTTTTATCACTTTTGAAATATTTTCATATAAATAACGATAAGTGCCAAAATTTCAACCTTCGGTCAACTTTGACTTGACCGAAATGGTCGAAAAACACAATTGTAAGCTCAAACTCTTACATTCTAGTAATATTCAATCATTTACATTTATTTTGCAACAAATTAGAAGTCTCTAGCACAATATTTCGATTTATGGTGAATTTATGAAAAAATAAAAAACATTTTCCTTACCTCCGCGCGGTAACGCTTCCGAAAAAAACAGAAACTTTTTCATTCAATTGCCGTAATGTTTGCACCATTTTAAATTGGCCGTTACATAAGTTTTATATATGAAAATGTGCGCAATTTCATGTAGAATACAACAAGAAAACAACCCATGGTTATACCTTTTATCCATTTTGAAATATTTTCATATAAATAACGATAAGTGCCAAAATTACAACCTTCGGTCAACTTTGACTCTACCGAGATGGTAGAAAAAAACGCAATTGTAAGCTAAAACTCTTACATTCTAGTAATATTCAATCATTTACCTTTATTTTGCAACAAATTAAAAGTCTCTAGCACAATATTTCGATTTATGGTGAATTTATGAAAAAAAAAAACTTTTTCCTTACGTTCCTGAGGTAACTCTTCCGAAAAAAATCAAATTTTTTCGTCCGATTGTTGTAATGTTTGCACCATTTTAAATTAGCCATTACATAAAGTGTTATGTATAAAAATGTGCGCAATTTCATGTAGAATACAACAGAAACAACCCATGGTTGTAGCATTTATCAGTTTTGAAATATTTCCATATAAATAATGATAAGTGCCAAAATTTCAACCTTCGGTCAACTTTGACTCTACCGAAACGGTTAAAAAACGCAATTGTAAGCTAAAACTATTACATTCTAGTAACATTCAATCATTTACCTTTATTTTGCAACAAATTGGAAGTCACTAGCACAATATTTCGATTTATGGTGAATTTATGAAAAAAACTTTTTCCTTACGTCCGCGCGGTAACTCTTCCGAAAAAATCATAATTTTTTTTGTCCGATTGTTGTAATGTTTGCATCATTTTAAATTAGCTGTTACATAAAGTGTTATATATGAAAATGTGTGCAATTTCATGTAGAATACAACAATAAACAACCCATGGTTGTAGCTTTTATCAGTTTTGAAATATTTTTATATAAATAACGATAAATGCCAAAATTTCAACCTTCGGTCAACTTTGACTCGTCCGAGATGGACCAAAAATGCAATTGTAAGCTAAAACTATTACATTCTAGTAATATTCAATCATTTACCTTTATTTTGCAACAAATTGGAAGTCTCTAGCACAATATTTCGATTTATGGTGAATTTATGAAAAAAACCTTTTCCTTACGTCCGAGCAGTAACTCTTCCGAAAAAATCATAAATTTTTTTGTCTGATTGTCGTAATGTTCGCACCATTTTAAACTAGCCATTACATAAAGTGTTATGTATGAAAATGTGTGCAATTTCATGTAGAATACAACAAAAAAAAACAAGTCATGGTTGTATTTTTATCAGTTTTGAAATATTTTCATATAAATAACAATAAATAGAAAACATTCGACCTTCGGTCAACTTTAACTCGACCGAAATGGTCGAAAACTGCAATTGTAAGCTACAACACTTACAGTCTAGTAATATTCAAAGAATTACCTTCATTTTGCAACAAACGGGAAGTCTCTAGCACAATATTTTGATTTATGGTGAATTTTTGAAAACAGCTTTTTTTTTTTACGTCCACGCGTTACGAATTCATGCATCATATTGTGATAATATTTTCTATGTGTTGCTTTGCTCGTTTTACAATTTGTTATATACCACAATCATCACAATTTAGTGTACAATACAACGAAAAAATACTTAACTCATTAGCTTTAACAGTTTTGCTCACAGCGCGATTTGTATACAATTATATATGAAATTTCTTTTTGCGCTGTCATATATTCCAATATTCATATATGATAATGATATTTTTTTCATTTCTGATGGTTGCATCCTAAACTTCAGACAATGACAAAAAAAGGAGCCAAAAATGAACTCTTAATCTTGAAAATTAAGCGTGCTGTGACTTTTTGAAAAAAACTTTTTTTCCGCTTCGGCGCTCACTAGCGAACACCGCCGGCATACGGGAGACACTTTTGGAAATACCGACTCGGCATTTAAGGGTTAAAGGATTATTATAGGTGACAGCTATTCAGAGCTTTGGTAAACAAAAACATATTTACAATAATACATATTCACAATAAATATTAAACATACATGTACAACGAAGATATCTCTAAGGCAAATCATTTTTATTTAAGTCTGTAATTATATCTTAGAGGTCATTCTTAAACATGTTACAAATACAAGGGTCTAAATGAAACTGGCCACGAATAATATTGAAATTACAATGAGAAGTAAGTTGTATTAAAGCAGATTCTAAAAGATTTCGTGATAAGACATCTTTTGACCTTGCAATTACTGAACTACCAATCCAATTTATTCGGTGGTTGTTTTCACTTAAATGAATGAATATTGCTTTAAATGTTTGCCCAGTTTTTACAGATTATTTATGCTGAATTAACATTACTTCAAAGCCCTTGCTCGACTGTCCGAGATAAAATGAGGGACAATCCAAACATGGAATTTTATATATTATGTTGTTGCTTTCTCTGGATTATTATAGCTGTCACCTATAATAATCCTTTAATTGTCTTGTCCTTGTGTCTGAGCAGATTGTCTTAAACTTTTAATTGTACCCATGTTTTTGCTTGTTTGGGAAGGTTACTCATCTTCCAGGTGTGTCAGATTCTAGGTACTAATCTCTTTAAATCCCTATCTATCAGTTATATGACCCTTCTTGTATTGTCATTTCCTCATGTAAAGTAAGTTCATCTGCTAAGTAAAGGTCGTTTGAACATCGAAAGATCTTGCGGATACTCCGTTGTTTATTTTCCCTCGTGGCTTATACCTTTATTTATGGATTTATCACGTTCCTAACTTTCGTGATTCAGTTATACATGTATGTATGTATGTATGTATGTATAATATAAAAATTGGTGCCCCTCCTATGACATTTTTCTGGATCTGCTATTGCCTTTAAAATACGATTTCTTTAGTTTGATGTAATGTTTTGTGTCTATTACAAAATTCTGCCTTTTCAGTTTATTACATAAGAGTATTTCACATTATTTGTTTGAATGGTTCTGCAGCTTAGTGAATTTCCTATGCATATTGTTGTGAAATCTTCTTTGCCTCCTTGTCTAAATGACATCAATCCCCTGGTCCCCAACCATCCTTTCATCCAGTCAGAAGCCTAATCACCCACGCTATTATAGTCTCCGGCTTTGCTAATTGCTTATTTCATAATATCAGTTAAGTAACAGGTTCCTTGGCTTCAACATTGTGATCTTTTTATCCTTTAAGTCGTCTCGTTTTCCCTGTTAATTGTCAGAACAATTCTGTTAATTTTTGTGATTTCAATTTACATTATTACAGTCATTACAGTACATAAATTAATTACATTATACTATTGTCATTATGGAATGTTACCAAAAAACTGTTTTTGCCTCTCTGAAATGTGGCAAAAATGCAGACTGGTTTGTTTAACATGTTTAAGGTGAGCGTTTTTATGATTTGAATAATTATGCAAAAAGTATTTCTTGGTAATTGCAATGTTTGTGAGTAATTGCTTCTCACCTACTTTCACCTTACAAAATGACTTTTCCTACAGTTTTAATGCTTTTGATGTAGAAGTTGTTTTTGTTGGTCAAATATTATTTGCACATGCCCAGAATTCTCTACCTAACGCCCACCCTTCTAAATCTTCACCTTCTCACACCTTTTGCAGGTGTAAGCACCCCTCCTCCTACAACCTCCCCTCCTGGTACCTCTCTTTCCTCAGCCTCTCCTTGCTTGGAACATACAGTGGAACCCCCGTATTCGCGTTCTCCAGATTCGCGGACTCTCCCAATTCGCAGGTATTTCTCTGGGGGTAACCGTTTCCCTGCATTATTCGCGGAAAATTCGCATGCATCGCGGTATTTTTCTATGATAAATATCCACAAATTCCTGGTTTTTTTGATGAATTTAATCATAAAATGCACTTTTTGTGATCAAACTATTAAAAAACCAAGTATGAAAATTTTTAGTGGGTTTTTCTTGAGTTTTAACTAACAAAATAGGCTGTTTTTAGCATTTTCATAGGGGTTCCAAACATTCGCGGATTCTAACTATTCATGGGGGGGTCTGGTACGCATCCCCCGCGAATACGGGGGGACCACTGTATAGCTCCCCAATGATTTGCATATTCGTCAAACTTTTCCAGAAAAATTCACAGTCCCCCACCATTGTTGGGTAGAGATAGGACATAACAGTTGACCACCAAAAGATAACTACTTACGACTTTTACATCAGAAGCACTAAAATTAGGAAAAATCAATTTCCAAGGTAAAAGTACCAACTTAAAACTTAGAAATACAGTAGACCCTTGACTCACGAACACAATCCGTTCCTAGACCTTGGTCGTGTTCGAAATTGTTCGTGACTCGGAGCTAATTTCCCCATAAGGTTTAATGGGAATAATATTAATTGGTTCTCGACCCCTACGAACCAATATATATTATGTATATTTTGCCTTATTTTACACAGATAATGTAAAAGTCAGTGTAAAAAACCTTAATATATCTAATAATATAATTTAAAATGGTAAACTAACACTATAAAAACGTTTGTAAAGTGAACACTTACTATGACTGGCGAGACTTCTGGCTTGACGGACAAGAGAAGAGGAGGGTGGTGGGTGGGGAGGAGGTTATTGTGCGGAAGGAGACCCTCCCCCATCCAGGTCGGGGAGATCTCGTTCCGGAGATTCAACTCTTCTAGGTTTTTTGGTGAACGTTTAATCACAAACTTATCCAATGTCTGTTGCCTTTTCCTTCCTTGCATAACTTTTCTGAAATGGCTCATTTAATTTTCATTGAGCATATTCACGATCCTGTTCGTAACAATTTTGTCCGGATGATACAATTCAAGGAAGCACTGGACATCATTCCACTTTTCCAATGCGGCTTTTATCACATCACTGCTGACATCTGTAACTTCCTCCCCAGCCTCCTCTTCGTCAGTTGATTGCTCCCGAGCAAGTTGCTCCTGCTGCTCTTTGTGGAGTTGAACAAGTTCGTCCGCAGTCAAATCTTCTGAATGTTCAGCGACCAATTCTTCAACATCTTCGTCGTTGACTTGTAGACCCATACTGTTGCCCATGGACACAATTTCTTGCACAATCTCTGCATCGAAGCCCTCAAAGTCACGGACAGTTACGCACTGGGGCCAAAGTTTCCGCCACGCAGAATTTAATGTGCGGTACGTAACTTCAGTCCATGCGTTATCAATGAGGGTTATGCAGTGAAAAACATTAAAGTGCTTCTTCCAAAATTCTTTTAAGGTTAATTTTGTCTCTTCAGTTACACGGAAGCATCTGGAGAAGAGCGCCTTCGTATATAATTTCTTAAAATTGCTAATGACTTGTTGGTCCATGGGCTGGAGAACAGAGGTCGTGTTGGGTGGAAGGAACTTGAACTGAATGAAGTCATGTTCACTGCAGTCAGCCAAGTACGAAGGGTGTGCCGGGGCATTATCCATGATCAGAAGGCACCGCAGGGGTAGCTTGTTCTCTGTTAGGTACTGACTCACGGTCGGCGCAAACACTTCATCAATCCACTCCATAAACAAGTTCCGTGTCACCCATGCTTTTGTATTGGCCCTCCACATTACAGGCAGTCTGGCCTTATTTACGTTGTGCTGCTTAAAGGCACGCAGGTTATTTGAATGGTAGACAAGTAGCGGCTTTAGTTTCAAGTCGCCACTTGCGTTTGAGCATAACAAAAGCGTAAGCCTATCCTTCATTGGCTTGTGGCCTGGGAGCGCCTTCTCTTCTTGGGTGATAAATGTCCTGTTGGGCATCTTCTTCCAGAAGAGGCCCGTTTCATCACAATTGAAAATCTGTTGAGCGACGTATCCTTCGGCCTCCACGAACTCGGCAAACTCAGTCACGAATGCCTCAGCAGCAGCCTTGTCTGCGCTAGCAGCCTCACCATGCCTAATTACAGAGTGAATTCCAGTTCTCTTCTTGAAGTTATCAAACCACCCTTTACTAGCCTTAAAATCATCTGGCGTGGCACTAGTAGAAGGAGTTTCCTTCAGCAAACTCTGATACACTTGCCGAGCTTTCTCGCAGATGATCGGCTCGTTTACACTATCACCTGCCATCTGTTTCTCATGTACCCACTTCAAAATTATTTTTTCTGCCTCTTCGAGGGTTTGCGATCTCATCTTGGTTAGTACTGTCACTCCCTTCGCAACATTTGCTTCTTTAATGGCATCCTTGTTTTTCAAAATTGTCGAAATTGTCGACTTGGCCATCTTGTACTCACTTGCGATATCGGTCACGCGAACACCACGTTCAAACTTTTCTATAATTTCTTTCTTTATTTCAATGGTTATCTTCCTCTGCACCCTCTTCTCACCATCACTCTTCACTTTCTTACTTTCACCACCACTCTTCACTTTCTTAGGGCCCATTATGAAGAAAATCACAAGTTTTAGCGCAAAAAATGCTAAGCGAATTGACGAACGTCTTGTACACAATGAGATGAGACAAAGAGCGATGCGTGGGTGACGCCGTGCGTGGGCGGCTGGAGGATGGCTGGTCCCATGGCAACTCAAACGCTCTCACGTGTGCTGGGCGATTTCGCGCATTTTTCAAATGTTTGTGTCTAAAAATTAGTTTGTGAAACAAAGTGAATTGTTATTTTCCAGAAATTTCCAGCATTTTTCAAATGTTCATGTCTCAAAATTAGTTCATGACCCAAACAGAATTTTTATTTTCCGCATTTTTTTTTGTTCGTATCTCAAAGTTAGTTCGTAAGTCAAGGGTGAAATTTTACCTATAATTTTGGTCGGGGATCGAGTTGTACGTGGGTCAATGCGTTCGTGAGTCAAGGGTCTACTGTACCAATTATAATACCTAGGTTTGGACCAATTGAAGAGTCTTCATTAGGTCTTCCATATACTTCTTGTATGGAGACTGTAGAAGGCAGTCATCTAGGTAAAAGCACACCTTGACGCCCATCAGATGAAGCCATGCGATAGAGGGGCAAGTACTCGGGTGAAGACTTGAAGAGCTGTGGGCAGTCTGAAGCACAGTGCCTGAAATTGAAAGGTTTGTCCTGGAACATAAACCTCAGGTACTTCCTGGATTCCGGGTATATTGGAATGTGGGAGTAAGCGTCTTGCACACCGATGGATACCATCCAGCCGCCCTGATGAATAGCCAAGAGAACTGACTTGTTCATTGGCATTTATAACTTTGTTGTCTGTACAAAGAAGTTCAATGTGCTTACGGCCATGACCAGTTGGCCTCCAATCTCCTGATGACTTGGGAATGACAAAAAGTCTGTTGTAGAATCCCTTTGACGATGTTTCCTCTACCACTTCACTTCTATTGCTTGCTTCAGGAGAAGAGCTGTAACCTCGTTAGACAGAGCTGAAAACTTCTCTGAGCCTTCTGAATATGCCGTCAAGTCAATGAGAAAAGATGTCATAGGGGTTTTTTCTGAATGGGATCAAATATCTTTCTCTGAGGACATTCTTCACCCATGGCTCTACTGACCTTGCTTTCCATTTTTCCCAAAATTGTAGGAGTCTTGCGTGCACAGGTGTACAAAGGACTGGATCCTCACTAGCTAGAGCTTGGTCAAGTAGACTTCTTGCTAGACGGTCTAATCAAAGATTCGAGCATAGCCGAGACTGGCCTCTTCCTCTGCCTCCTCAAAAGGGCTGTGGTTGAAGAGGTGATGAAGATTTTGTAGTGAAAGATACCGTAAGAGCACGATTGGAATCCTGAGGCTGATTGTGCTAGAAAATCGTGTGTTGTTCTGGAGTTCCGTAATAACACATTCCACAGTAGCTTGCAGAAACAGACTGTCCTTATCCAAGGAAACGAAGAGGAGAGAAGGTCTTTGGGAAGAGGTGACTCCCTTAGTGGTAAATGAGCACCACAGTTTCCTCTTTTTAATGATACTGGCTGAAAAAAGCGCTTTGTCGGCACAGGAAAGTACCCAAAGCCAGTCCACTGCAAACTTCTCTTGCAGTGAGGGACACTTCCTAATCTTTATGGTAAGTTCTCCCGTGGTTCTGTCTAAAAACTGAAAATCTCTAGCACCTTAAAAATTTCCTTTACAAAATGGCCCAACTCTGTGGACGAAAACAAAATCTTCGCAGAGTCGAACACTGATCTCCGAGTAGGATCAATGAGAATGGAGAAGTCCCCTTGGGAGGAAGCAGAGACTCCCAAGAGTGGCACTTATACGGTCACATAATAGCCATACCTCCTCTATGACAGACAAGATGGGGGAGAACAGAAAAGCGCCTTGCCTAATTCTCTCTTCTCGGAAAGCCACAAGTCAATGCACTGCAAAGCCTTCTTGGCAGATATTGATTAAATCATTAAAACATAAAGGCAGAGCCAGGAGAAGGTGATGCAGCCAGCATGATCCTCTAACACTAAAGGGGATGGTGAAGGTTTATTCAAAAGTTCCATAACAGTACTGTCTACATTGATGTATTGGAATAAGTGCTGGGTCTTGAGTCAGCAAAAAAGGTGTGTGCATTAATTCCTGATGAAGGGGGGACCCAAGTCTTCAACTATAGGGGTTGTGCTTGCATCCTGGACTACTGGTTGTCCTGCTGTCAACTGACACTCCTTCTCTTCCAAGGAACCTCCAGAAATGAAGTTATCCAAAGCCTCACTACAACTTGCAATTTGATCCACTGATCAAATTACTCCTTTTGGACACTTGCAAGCCACTTGTTACTTTGATCCAATGGGACAATCTGTTCCCACTGGACGCCTGTGGGTCCATTCAGGTTTAGAGGCATTGGGCGCTTGTGAACCATTGGGAGCTCAGTTTCCATTAGGTGCTCAGTATCTTCCCAGAAGCTAAAGGAGGGTTCTTGATCCCTGTGGCATTGACAGGGAATCGATGGGGCATTTGGCCACGTAGCATGCCTCTTCAATGGCCTGGATGAATCTTGAAAGCACTGACTCCATCCTCAATATGCATCCAAGTCAGAACCACTGAAAGAAAGGGTGTGCAATACCCCTTGAATGCCTTTCCAGTGACTATCCAAAGGAACCTAGGAAGTAGCAATAGATTTTGATGAAGGAGCAACTACTCATCGACAAGCCCCACTGACCTCCCTTGGACTTAAGGTTTGCTTCCTCCAAGGTGCTGAGGAGTCTAGCAGGGACCTCCATCTAGGTGTAAAGGTGGAATGAGTAGCACCAGAATCACTAACACTAACTTTGTCCAAAAGGGCCTTCACTGAATCACCAATTTGAGCAAAGGTCTCCACTAAGGCATCAAATTTCTTATCCATAAGGCTTCAAGACTGACAATAGCACTAGGTTCAGGGGGGTGGGAGCCGGGTAATGGAGTAGAAAGAAGCACATGAAAACTGGGAAATGGAGAAAAAGCAGTCACAGAAGTCGAAAGTACCGGTTTAGGAGATGAAGACCTAGAAGCTCTAGCTTCAGCTCTAATAGCCGCCTTTCTCTGCCTAGCTTCCTCTAATTTGTCTAAATGTGAAATCAAAATTCACCACTTACAGTTGTCCCAGTCTTTGCACGCTTCACATGTCAAGTCAGGTAAACAAATTTGTCCAAGGCAATGGTAACAAACTGAATGTAGGTCATACTTTGAGGAAGGCAACATGGTACTGCAGCCCTTGCTGCAATACCGGCTACTAAATGCACTAGCATCTGACATAATATAAGTAAAAAACTTCCCTGGAACTGGGGGGGCACTTACCAGCACCAAAACAACAGAACACCAAAGCAAATTTTTAAATATAAAGTAGAAACTATAGCTATGTAATTACTTGGTAAGTTACTTATATAAAAACATCGCATACGTACTGTCTTTACCCATTACCATGACAATTGAAAAAGCATAATTTACAAAAGAAAAAGAATGAAACCACACTAAATAACATTTATTGGATAAAATGCTGGAAGTATAAGAGAAGTACAGTACTTTATTAATGTACCACTAGAACATTTTGCTGAACCAAATCTTTGAGAAATGAAAATTTCTCCTTACTTAATTCTCATACCATTAAAGAATGGATTCTTCAAGCTAATCCTATGAGTTTTCAAATTTAATACAGAAATACAATACAGTAATGCAAAGTTATGAGGTCAATTGCTCTTACCTTAACATTGCATTGCTAGCAGCAACCATCTCTGCCAAAGACCCTTGACTAACTTTGCATTTCACGATGAGTTTGTGGATTTGACCATACCACTCTATCATGTAAGGGATCTTCTCTTCTTCTGTCATGTGAGGATCTATCTCTATTGGATAATACTTGGCCAAAAGAGCATTGGCTTCTTCCCGGTAAAAGGCTGGCATTAAAGAGCTGTTGTCCATGATCCCTGGAGGTGGTAATGAAGCATAACTATAATTATCAGCATGAAACTCCTGGAATAAGAGCATTCCTTCAATATCATTTTTTAATATTAATTTTCCTGCAAAGTAAATCATAATCTAATTCTATAGCTTTGAAATTACGTATAGTAAAAATAACATCAACAGTAGTGGTTTGTACCTTTGTGGATTACGTGAACCACATTTAAGCCTACTTAATTCAAGTTTAATATTGAAAAGATAGATGAAAACATACAATTCATCTTATACTGAAAGCTACAAAAACATGAACAAAATAATATATGCAATAAATAAACATATATAAGGTTTTGGCATCCTGCTGTCAAAAAAATCATAATTTAATCCTAGTCTTATTTTTAGTATCTTATTTTTTAGCAAGGAAAAGCTCTCATCTAGACAAATAAGCATTTACAAAGGTTAACTGCTAAGAATTATTCAACATAATATTTAAAAAACATTTATCCAGACGACCAGTATACCACTAACCAGCTTGATACCATGAAAGCAATAACTAAAGCCAACCATCAGCTATCCTGAAACCTATGTAATCTTCTCCCATAATTCCAATTTACTTCTGGTGTTTGTTTAGTATAGGATGTTTCACCTTGTTTATTCATGTATCCAAGTTTGTTGCAATAATAACTAGTGTCAGCTTCTTTCATCCTTTAAAATACATTAGTTTAGAGTTCACAGAACTTTCATGC
>NC_061100.1:123667248-123669748 GCF_015104395.2 Macrobrachium nipponense | reverse complement strand
ATATATATATATATATATATATATATATATATATATATATATATATATATATACACACACACACACACACACACATACACAGAGGCAATCGCCAGTTATTGGCGGGGGCTCTATTATCAGCAGGGTGCTGATATGCGAAAACCACCTTTAACCAACTAGCACTTTTGGCACCAGGTTTCAGTTAATGGTGCCTCTGTTAGGTATGATATGGTGCCATAACTCTGTTATCGGCACCTTCTGGCGCTGATAACCAAAACTTGGCCCATTATGGCGCTATAAATTGACAATTTTATTTATATAATATATACATATGTATGTACATAAAGGCAGTCCCCGCCTTGCGATGTTCCGAGGTTACAATGCTTTACGATTATTTTTGTTAGAAATCATTTCCAGGCTAAGCAATTTTAAAGCCTACGGCCACTGCACACCTTCTTCTGGAATATTAGACCAGTTAACAGCGCCCTAGACCAGTCAATTGGCGCCGTAATCCCGCAATGGCGCAATAAGTAAAATTTAATCCTTTGGTTGCCTAGAGTGACGTAAAGATATAATAAGGTTTTATACAGTGTACAGGTAGCTGTAGTGTTCAAGTTACGATAATTCGTCTCACGATAAACAGATTTTATGAGAGACCAAATTGCAATATAGCCTAACTTTATCCCATCTTCTAGTTATATAAGTTCAAAAATGGCAAAAGAGAATGATGAAAGTATGGTTTGAATGTTATACTCGTTGCGTAAACGTGTACAGCCATAAACAACTAAACAAGAAACAACTTTTTTTTCTAAGTACAACCGAATTGGATAACAACATCCGTTTGGCTTGTATTTCAATCATCATACTATAGTAAACTATTACTGTAGTTGTTATAAATGATGTTATGTAGAATAGAACCAAGATGTCTTAACACAATAACTTTATTTGCTATAGATCAAAGATCAATAGGGGAATATACTGTTAAATTTAAACCTAGTTGTAGCTGAAGCTGAGAAAACTGTTCAAGCTGCTAATGACCATTATCGTGCATCAGGAACAAGGATAAAACTCCATTAAACATATGCCATCAAACTCAACCGTAGATAAAATTGAGATAAAATCATTTTAATCAAAACTGTGCTTGAAAGAACATATTTTACTGTTGGTTTCACACCGATGAAAGATACACAACGTACAGTTCGTATTACGATGATATAAAGGAAACATGCTGCCAACGTAATCTGTTAACAAAAAAATTAGTTCACTATCACAAGACATATTCAAGTAATATTTCCTCCTAAAAACATGTCATATAAGGAAAAATAACCTTGTCTCATTCAAGTCAAGTATCTAGATATTCGTTTATGCTAACTATTAGCAAGAAACTTCACTTAGAATTGCGTTAAATATGGTGGAACAAACTCGTATTCACCACCAGCTGATTTCCAAACCAAAACATTGGCCGCTCCGTGGAATACTGGCTTAGATTTACCAAAAGATTTATGGAAAAGATTTATATTTACTTTTTCTTCTGTGCTTATCTTAATGTTCGTCACTATGCCATCTACATAGCAGCGGCATCCCGAGCTCATACGGTCGTACCTCAATTTTTTGCTCACGTAACAAAGCAAAAAATCGACCGAATTGCAGAGTTATATATATTTTGTACTTCTATCCCATGGAAAATCATACAAATTGTAGTGTTGCAAAATTGAATGCATACACAAGTTTGTCTTTTAAAATCAATTTATGCAACAATTGTAAATGTAATTTGTCATAAAAATGTGATTCAATTATTTCAATTAAAATTTATTATTCGGGCGTGACTGAACAACCTATTGTCTTCATCATGTGAAGGGCTGTTACAAAGACTTCAAATGGACATGCGTACTGCCACTGTATCACATTTATGTACAAAAATAAAAAATACCCTGTAATACATTTTCATACACATTTTAAACATAAAAGCATGAAAACTTATAACAAAAGGCTGAAGTTTCATAAACAAAATGAGTTACAATTAGTTCCCAAATTAATAAAATAAACCACGTGAAATCTTTGTGATGCATTTTTCAGAACAGCAGCAGACAAGAACTAACATGAAAAAATATCCTGTGATATACGCACAGGGCACTTACAAAAGCTGCCGTAATTTGTATTACATTTTGTGATATAAAATGATAATTTACAGTACTAATTTTCATATTATATTAATTTTATTGACATTAAATAACAATAAAATTTCTCTCTCTCTCTCACTTACATAAGTTTGTTTTTATGATAAATAAATGATTTAACTAATGACTTATTTTCAAATGTTAATAAGATTAATAAAAGAAATAGCAATTTCCAGTCTTTTTATCCAATTCAAGAAAAGGGGGGGGGGGGGGTAAATGACAGTTTGATATATTGGCTGACGGGAAGAATGTTTCCCTCAGAAGCTCATTGATTTCAATCATTTGATATCATAAGGAATTATTCTCTCTCTCTCTCTCTCTCTCTCTTGTTATTCTCTGTCTCT
>NC_061100.1:123649748-123662248 GCF_015104395.2 Macrobrachium nipponense | reverse complement strand
TCCCTGTCTCCATATATTTCTTGTGCCATGCACAAATCCACAGACATGATGGTGGATCTCTTCCATACTACTTAGTTCTGTAGTTTTGCAGAATCTGTGTATCTAATTTTGTTTCAATAAACCATGGAACACATTGAGCCTTTTCTTGAGGAGTAGCCATTTTTAGTAGTTCATTTAACAGTACCTCTTTCATTAACAGGGTACCTGATATACACAAATGGAATGTGATTAAAAACTCTGGTAACTGCTGCTCTATAACATCCCTTTACAACAAGGGGCTACAAGTCTGGGGTGGCAAAGAACTTCCTGACCACCAGTTGCTAGAGTGAAAAACATGAAGACAAAACATCATGAAGGAAGACAATAAGAGGGTAGTCATTCAAGATAAATAAGCAACTCTGGAAACATTAGAAACACTGTAAAGAACTTCAGAAGCTCATTGAGGAATGTCTGTTGCAGCTGCTGGAGCCCATGACGATCCACTTATGCATATGCAATACGTACTACTTTTGGTTAACTGGTGCTTTCATTTAAACAAGGACTAAAGTGACTGGAATGATTTTGAAAAACATAGATGAGATAATTATAAGTGATAGATTTGTATTGAAACTAAACAATTATGTATTGTGTTCTGGCAAATGGAGACTTGTATTTCCCTCTCCTAGGGGGTTACTGGGGTGTTTGCAAAGGTCTTTAATCTTGGGTGTCTGCTGTCTGCATTGGTCTTTACTCTTTAGTCTTGTCAAAATACCAAATAATTTTATCAGAAGTTCATAACAGTAACTGTTGCCATGTCAACAACCTTGTGATACAGAAAGATCTAGTAATACAAAAATGTGAAATGAACTATGTTGTATAACAGTCTCCCTAGTTTAGACATAAAAATCAACTAGAAATATGAATTACCATCTGCAATTCCTAAGCCAAATACAGTGGTACCTCGACATATGAAAGGGTCAACTTACGAAAAATTCAAGTTACAAAAGCAAATACAAAGATTTTTTTGGCTCTACATACAAAAATAGTTCAGGATAATAAAGGTTGTTGCTGAAAGTCCCGAGATTTGTCCGGACCACCGATAACAATTTTAAAACTCGCGCGCTGCCAACTGAGTAAGACTCGCCACCATCCTCCCACTCTCCCTTTGGTTCCTGATGATAGTCACCGCCATAAGATTCTGCTCTTCTATTGGTCAGCATCTCTCCCATCATGCATCTACGTAGTGGCGTGCTTTTTCGGCCACTCGGTAGCAGCATTGTCTCTATACGCACGCCGAATTCGTTCGTTCTATACGATTTCGTTTATTAACATGAATTCATTAGTGATTTCATTGTAGTACTACTTTATCGTGTTGTGTGAGAACTTTAGTACATACGTATACGTACTACATAACTTAATTACGTACAGTATACAGTATATACGTAGTCATGGGCCCCAAGAAAGTTGAAGTTCATGGAAAGAAGAGGAGGCTTTCTTTGGAGACAAAGATGGAGATAATCAAGAAGTATGAAGCTGGCATGCGATTGAGTGTGATTGCTAAGAAATATGGCCGAAATCCGTCGACAATAGGTACCATCCTTAACCAGAAGGAAGCCATCAAAGCAGCTACACCTTCCAAGGGCGTGACTATTTTGTCTAACAAGAGGAGCCACGTGCACGACGAGATGGAAAGGCTGCTTCTTGTCTGGATAAAAGACAAAGAAATAGCTGGCGATACGATAACCGAGACTGCAATCTGCCACAAGGCCAGCGCTACTTTCAGCGATTGATTCCCCAGGCCGAAGACGACGGAGAAGGGCCATCAACGCCAACCCCAGACTTCAAGGCTTCGTATGGGTGGTTCGAGAAATTCCGTAAACGGACTGGCATCCATTCGGTGGTGCGGCATGGGGAGGCTGCCAGCTCAGACACGAAAGCGGCCGAAACCTTTATTAAGACGTTCGATGAGATGATGACCAAGGAAGGCTACAGTTCTCAGCAAGTCTTCAACTGTGATGAGACTGGCCTTTTTTGGAAAAAAAATGCCTCATCGGACATACATCACACATGAAAAGAAGAAGCTACCCGGGCATAAGTCTATGAAAGACAGGCTTACGCTCGCACTTTGTTCGAACACCAGTGGGGATTGCAAGGTGAAGCCCCTACTTGTCTAACATTCGGAGACTCCTCGAGCCTTCAAGCCCCACGAAGTGCTAAAGGAGAAGCTTCCAGTGATGTGGAGGGCTAATGCGAAAGCCTGGGTAACGAGATTCTGTTCACCGAGTGGGTAAATCTGTGTGGCGGCCTGACAGTGAAGAAATTCTTGGAAGAGAAGCGCCTCCCTCTGAAATGTCTGCTGTTGTTGGACAATGCCCCTGCTCACCCTCCTGGCCTCAAGGAAGATATCCTAGCAGAGTATTCTTTTATAAAGGATCTTTATCTTCTGCCTAACACCACCCCTCTCCTCCAGCCCATGGACCAGCAAGTGATATCGAACTTCAAGAAGCTGTATACCAAACATCTTTTCAAGAGATGTTTCGACATCACCGATACCACAAACCTTACCTTGCGTGAATTTTGGAAGGACCATTTCAATATTGTGATATGCATCCAACTCATCGATCAAACTTGGCAGGAGGTTTTGGGGCGAACCTTGAATTCTTCGTGGAGGAAACTCTGGCCTGATGCCGTATCCGCCAAGAAAGCTGATGCAGATTCAGGAACAGTTGACGATCCTGAAACTGTTTCGCAACCAGATCTTGACGAGATCGTTGCAAGTCCATGGGGCTGGTTGTCGACGAGGATGACATCAAGTACCTTCTCGAGGAGCACCAAAAGGAGCTTACAACGGATGACCTGAAGGAGTTGGAGGCCATGCAACATAACGTCGTTCAAGAAGAGTTCTCTAGCAGCGGCGAGGAGGAGGACGACCCTATGACAACGGCAGAAATTAAGGATGCTCTAGCTGCTTTTCATAAGAGACACCCCGAAAAGGCTTACACAGGTCGTATGCTTACGCAGTTCGATGACGTTTGCCTGAGTCGTTTCAGGAACATTGTGAAAAGTAGGCAGAGGCAATCTTCCTTGGATACTTATTTTTTAAAGAGGCCTTTAGTAGGCGTAAGCAAAAAGGAAGATCCAATTGATACTACAAAAAAACAGAGTTGAAAGTGGTGAAAAAATTGGAAAAAAAAGTAAAAAAATGTAAAAATAAAAAAAAGACAAAAAAAAATTAATTTTAATTTTTTTTTGTAAAGTTAAGTGTTACGGTTTTGTTAATTTGTTTCGTAAAGTTTAGTTTATATTTCCTGACATTTTTTAATGTGTTTCGTAAAGTTAAGTGTACGTACGCACAAAATTCTGCCGTTTGTCCTCCTCCTCTATCGCCACTTTCGGAGATAGCCTCACTCGAAAGGTAAGGTTCCACATTTTACTACATACGTACGTATGTACGTACAGTATTTCTTGTATACCATGTACACTAATACACTTTATTTACAGGTGCATATTAGTAGTATGTATTAAGTTAGGTATTGAATGGTTCAAATTGTTGTAGTATTTCATTGTTTACTGGTCAATTTAGCTTTATTATAAAATTTACTGGGGTGTTTTTGTAGGGCTTGGAACGGATTAGGCTATTTACATGTAAAATGCGGTTCAAGATACGAAAAGCTCAGGTTACGAAGGCCACCTCGGAACGGATTAATTTCGTATGTTGAGGTACCACTGTACAGGACAGTAATAAACAACAGAAAAAGGTCTTTAGCAGTCACCACAAGACAGCCATCAGCTATAAAGGCTCCCAAAATGATAAATTTTTAATCAATATGTATTTTCCATAGCTGACAAACCTAAGGTTTTAACAATAGGATAATCTTCTTGTGCCAGCTGGAAACCAGTTAAAAACAATCAAAAGATTGTAAAGAAAGGAATCTGTGGTATCTGGGAACTCATACATATATGAAGTGGAAGCTAGTCACCGACCAGGAATAGAACCCTGTGACGTATCAGTCTTTCCCCCAACCCAGGAAAAGAGAGAGGGGCAGTGAGAAGTGTGCAGTAAACGTTGAGACCTTAGGTTTGTTAGCTATGAAAATTCCAAATTGATTAAAAATTTGTCATTTGTTCATACAAGGAACAAACCTTCAGTCTTAACAATAGCATAGACTTATACTTGGAGGGAGGTACAAGTACCCTAAACCAGCTGGAAGTGTAACCCACATGACCACTCTTCCTAGAAGGAGTTCTAAGGAAAGGGATCCAAGCCCGTCAGGGATTAGACAGCCAGATATTTAAAAACTCAGTTGTCTGGTTGAAACACAATGCTGTATGATCAAATTCACTGCATTCCAGGAGCATAAAGAAATCTCTGCCTGTTCAAGCAACAAACCATGCGTGCCACAGAGGTTTGTCACCACTCCTCACTCCCCTTGCTAGAGAGAGAAGCACTTGTTACTGAATAGCAAATTTGTCTATTGTATATTAACAACACAAAACCACTACCAGTACGAACACTACTCACCTGTATCAGGCCAGTTCCAGCATATGACATGTCTATTCTTTGACCCACCTGTAGGAAGAAGAAAGGAAAAAAAGAGAAAGAAAGAGGCCAGCCAACTCACTCATTCTCTCTTCCACACACTCATCTTAGGTAAGATACAAACTGTCCCGCCAGGGGCACTGGGTGAATTACACAAATTATTGTGCAGCCACCACCGGACCCAAGGAAATGTCCAAAGACCTGTAGGCAATGTCCTTTAGGTAAAATAAAGTGAACGTGGATTGAAGTAGCCAAGAACCAGTGCTCAAAATTCTAAGGACAGACAAGTTTTTCATTAATCCAAGAGAACTTATACCTCTGATGTTATGAGCTCTAGCCTGCACAGACTGAGTTACAGAAGGAGTAAGCCTGTTGAATTGTCACCAAAATGAAATAGAATTCTTGGACCCTTCCCTTCTGGACCAGCCTGTGCTAACAAAACGCCTACAGCACCTAGGTCTTAGGTGACGAGTCCTCTTTAGATAGCATCACAGTACTCTGATGGAGCAAAGCAAGAGCTCGTTTGTGGATTGTTGTCCACAAAGCCATTCAGTGAGGGAATAGAAAACGACGCAAATCTGTCATCAAGCACCAAGGGATTCGGGTCTTGCCCCGAATTCCAGGACAAATTCAAAGGCCACAGACCACTAACCCCTGGTGTATTTAACGTCATAACTTGGGTCATGAAGCTCCCAAACTCTTTTTGAAGAAGCCAAGGCCAACAGGAAAACTGTCTTTAGAGTCAGATCCCTGTCTGATGACTGACATAGGGGGCTTGAATGGAGCTCGAGTGAGACTTCTCGGGACTAAAGAAAGATCCCACGCAGGAGGCTTGAGTTTTCATGGAGAACAGGAGTGTTCAAAACTCCTGAACAACAAGGAGATTTCCTGGGATGAAGAGATGTCCACGCCTTTCAGGCACAAAACAAGTCCAAGGTCGCTTTGTAGCCTCTGATAGCTGAAAAAGAAATACCTTTCTCAACCCTGAGTAAGATCAGAAAATCCACTATCCGCTGAACAGAAGCTCTGTAGACTGCCCATTTCCCCTAGTAAACTGCTGACAAAGATTTTCTGAGCTGGCCAGATATCTGGCCCACAGCTTTTTGAGAAAAACCTCTCGTTCGAAGGAGATACTTGATAGTCTCCAGCTGTGAAGAGACACAGACTACGGATTGGTGAAACCCTTCCACATGAAGTTGGCAAAGGAGCTGCCATGGGGGAATATCTCTTGGAACTTCCAACAGAAAAGGCAGAAGGTCCGGGAACCACTCCGCTTGAGGCCTCAGAGGTGCCACCAAAGTCATCCAGAGAATTCAAAAACTCATTACTCTGTTCAGAACTTGACAGATCAGGCAAAATGGAGGGAAGGCGTATACCTTGAGATTGTCCCAAGGATGCTGCAAGGTGTCCTCTGCTTGAGCAACAGGATCCAGGACCACTGAACAGTAAACCTCCAGCTTCCTGTTGAAGCGAGTGGCAAAGAGGTCTAGCATAGTCCTTCCCCAAACATGAAAAAGCCTGTCTGCCCCATCCAGATGCAAAGACCACTTCATGCCCAGGATTTGGTTCCGACTAATTGGCTTGTTGGCCACCACAATCCTGTTGCCTGGAATCTACCTGGCGGAGAGTTCCACTGAGTTGTTGATTGCCCACAGGTGCAACTTGACTGTCAATGAATGGAGTTGACAAAACACCAGACCTCCCTGTTTTTTCACATAAGGGACCACAATGGAATGACCCTCTATCCTCTCCTAGAACTCCCAGAGACCTAGGAAAGCTGCTTTCAACTCCAAAATGTTGACATGAAGCAGCTTGTCCTCTGCACTCCAATGACCTGAGGCAAGGAGATCTTCCAGATGAACACCCCAACTGTCAATGGAGGCATCTGAAACAGGAGTAAGTCGGAGGGGGTGAACGCAGAGGGGCTCCCACCATGAGATTCTAGTTGTCCAACCACCAACGAAGGTCTTTCCTTACCTCTTCTGACAGAGGAACTCTCTGCAGAGGGGAATATCCCCCCAGGGACCAGAATTTCTCCAGTCTCCATTGTAGAGAGCAAAGGTGAAGGTGACCAGTAGGGACCAGTTTCTCCAGAGAAGACAAAATCCCCAGAAGGACCTGCCACTGGTGAGCTGATTGTTCGGACTATAACAGGAATGAACTTGACACTGACCTGAACTTCTCCAAACTCTGGTACGACGAAAAAACCCTCGACACTGCTGTATCTGTATCCATACACAGATAAGAAAGCCCTCTGGCTGGGAACCAGATTGGACTTCTCCAGGTTTACTACTGTGCCTAGCTCCCGACAAAACTGAAGGCAATCCCGGTCTTAAAGTAGTTTCTCCCTAGAGCTTGTCAAGATCAGCCAATCATCAAGGTATCTCAATAGGCAAATCCCTTGAGCATGAGCCCATGTCAAGACTAGGGCAAAGACCCTTGTGAACACCTGAGGGGCTGTAGTCAATCTGAGGCTAAAGCAAAGGAACTTTCTGGATGAAGGGTGGACTGGAATCTGAGAGCATCAAGCCTACTGACAGAAAGAAGTCGTTCTCTTATCGCTGCCAAAACTGTTTGGGGCGTCTCCAGCCTGAACCTTATCTTCCTCACAAAGGTTCCTGGTTCCAAAGGCCTGTGGCCTTTGGAACCAGGAAAATCTGACTGCAAAACCCCTGTAAAGGACAATGCACTTCTTCCACCTCACCCTTGTCCAGCATCTTCAACACTTCCTCCCGAAGAGTTAAGTACTTCGGAGAGCCGTGAGCATACGTCAGATTGAGAAGGGGTCTGTCCGAGAGAAGGGGAGAGAAGTCGAAGGGTAGTAGATACCCCACCTGAAGGACATCTACCACCCACTTCTCCACTCCATGCAACTGCCATTTGGCCCAATGGCCCACCAAGCATCCCCCTACCCATGGCAACAGAGAAGGAGAGGCACCTACTCTACCGACGACCCCCTCCACCCCTTCCTCTAGAGACCCTCCCAGCCTTGTAGGGGCGAGACTGAAAGGGATGCTGTTGTTGTCTTGACTTTGACAGAGAAGCAAACCGAGAGGCTCTCACAGAAGTTGAACACCTGGTCAGCTTGACAGGAGGAGACCATCTTGTCTGGTGTTGCAGAGGGGGAAGAGGAGGACGAGAATGAGCCTCTGATTTACATACTGCCTTATGTACTAGCCTATCTTCGGTATCCACTCATCGCCGGTTGATCGCATCTTCTAAATGAGTTCTTGTGAATAGAGGTTGCGACTCAAGGAGATCCCCGTTTCGGAGGGCTGACAAGGACTCCGAACCTACTGACATTGCTGCCTTCGACAAGGCCGCGTCCCTCCTAGCCAGGAGGAAGTTGGCCCACAAAGTTGCACTAAGATGACCTTGATACAAAAAGGACTTAGCCCCAGACTGCAATAGCCTGACAAAGGAGGAAGAACTGACTGAACCTACCTCAGCGAGATCCAACACTATCTTGGCTACTACAGTGGGCCACAAGTCTAACCAGGGCAGTCAATACTTCTTATGCCTCACTAGAGGAGGAGAGAGGAATATCGAGGACCTATTGGAGCGCAGAGAGCCATCTCAGTCTGAAATTTAGGCTTTAACACACTGCAAGATAGACTGAGCATGCCCCAACATGGGAAGCTCAAACAAAGCCTTAGTATCTTGCCTTGGACATAGCAAGGCCTCTATACCCATAAGGGTCATAGAAGACTGAGTCTGCATTCTACACCGAAGATTATTGAACTTAAGAATGAGAGCAATAACCTCTGGGTCTCTTCCTCTTCTGGTTGTGGGAAAGGAGACCGACAACACAAAGAAGGTGGCTTGGAAGGATCCTTCCCTAACGGCACTGGAGAGGCTTCCCTAGGAAACTGGGCGTCATACCTCCCAATGGTTGGAATGGAGTCCCTAACTACTGAAGATCCTGAAACAGATGGCTCCGGAACATGGCCATGTGAAGAAACCCGTACATGGTCTCAAGCCATACCATGTACACGCCTTGGAGGAATAATGGTTAGGAGACGCCCCACATGGGTCAGACCATTCAGTAAAGTGAAGCCAGTTTACCACGTGGCAGCCAAGCCCAGGAATGACAAAAGAGAGACCAAACCATAAGGATTAATAGAAGCGCTTCAGTTATTTTTCCCATCTTTTATTTTCATAATGCATCTTTTCATGGCATAAATGGAGGTAAAAAGTGATAGACATTTTTTGTTATTCTTTTAAAGAACATAATTAATTATTTCATCATACATAATACCTTCCTTTATTACTCAGAAATGCAATACAAACTTTTTCATCATCTAATATACATATAGCCTATTACTGGCCCAAATTTAAAGCTATTCTCTTTATGTCTGCTAATTCCTTAGTCCTTACTGTTTATCGCCTACTATTAGGAATTATTGACCACTAAATTGAATTAGCTTAGTATATATCTGGCAACTCTTTCCTGCGACCTGCGAATTAAGTTTAGCAGTAATCTGCTTACCAGCATAATTATGTCTCACTTGCAATTATTTTTCAGTTACTGCTTTAATCAATAAATCCAAGTGATTGTCCAATGGTTGTGTATCATACATGTGATAATCGAACTCTGAAAATATTGTTTTGCCTTTGAAAGCTGCCAATACTGAACTAACTAATTATTTTGGAAGTTAACTCTCCTCAGTGTTTTGTTGCAGGACAACATTTCCCTCATATTTTTTCACATGTATTGCATGTATCAATAACATCATTTGATACATACACCAATTTTCCATTGGTTTTTAATTTGATGAGGGTGTGACGAAAATTAGTCAGTTAATATTAATGCAACAATGCAGACCTCACAGTGTAAAGACTTTTTAAACTTAAAAACAAACGCCTGCAATATAAGCTACTATTTTATTTGAACATTTTGACAAGTGGTAATGGTTTCGAATATAATCATAATCACCTTCCTTGTTCTTCAATTAAACTAAAAACAATTGAGTGACACTTTAGTCATCGTGAGGCTGCGCACCTACGGTCGACCCAGGGATTAAGTTGCCAGTCCCAATATGGCGGCCAGCGACCTGAGTGGCTTCACTTATCTCGCAGCAAGGCGTCTCCTAGCCATTAATCCTCAAAGGCACGCGCTTGTGCGACAAACCATGTACACGTTCCCAGGATGAATCACATATACATGGACGTGCAACGAGTCAAGTACATGGCCTTGCGATGACACACGAGCAGGGCCTTGAGACAGAGAACGATGCCGATGTGAACATCCTGAAGGAGACTGATCCTTAAGGTCCCAGTCTTTGGAAGACGAACGAGAAACACGTGCACGGAACAAAGTCCCCTCAGATTCTCGACCGTCAACCACAATATGTTTGCAGAGAGAAGAATCTTTAAAAGGTGCAGGAGAGACTGTCACAGCAGGAACCTTCCAGTAAGTGTCAACATTGACAAAAGCGTCCCACTAGGAGGCAGCACACGAGAGCCAAAGTAGTGTAGGCCTGGAGGTGGGGGGAATGCGAAGGGGGCTGGAGCGGGGTGATGAGCAGCCAAGAAATGAGAGTAGGCCATCCAAAGAGGGGGCACCCCATAGGCCTGGAGATGCTCAAACAGCCACCATCGTTTGATTCTGAATCTGAAATAAAGGAAGCAAAAGGCGTAGCCTCCTCCCTCTCGGGAAGGACATTATATCCCGTGGGAGAGGAGGCTACATTAAACATAATCTAATCATGTGCAACTCCTGATACTTCCAACGACAAATTGCTGGAAGAAAAGGAAGGAGACAGCAGTACAACTGACGCAGAGGGAACGCTTCTGGAAGAAGGGGATGCTGTACTCTCCAAATGAGGAAGTGAGAAACTCTCCCAATAAGGACAAGTAGATACTCTATGATGCTCCCTCTTCTTGTAGAATGGCCTCCACTGCGACACAGGCCAGGAACAACATCCCAGGCAAGGATTAGTAATGGTACAAAAATTAGATCGGCATCTACTGCATGTAGTATGGAGCACGGAAACCCCTGAATACCAAGGCACATGCATTGATGAGGTCTAGAAGGATTGGAGGACTCCATGATAATCAACAAGGCACAGACACAAACACACTGAAACATAGAAATCACAGGCAAACAAAGCAACCGGCTTTGGAAGGAGAACGCAAGTGACTACTCTCCAAGAGGTCAAAGAAAAACTTATGTATCACGGGCTCTATGCCTGGTCGGTGACCAGCTTTCACCTCATATACTCGCAAGTTGTCAGATGCCACAGATTTCTTGCTTTAAAATCTTTGATTGTTTTTAACCAGTTTCCAGCTAGTGCAAAAGGATTATCCTACTGTTAAGACCGAAGGTTTGTTCCGCTTATGAACAATGAACACTTATCGTCAGTTGACCAGAAGTTTTAAAATAAGCACTAGCTTACTGCTGTATAAGAACTGTTCATATTACTTTAGATGACAGTTATGCTGTGTGAGGAAACTGACTGATATAATGTACAGTGCATAGGGTGGTGCAGTGTTAAATTCCAGTCAATTTTTCGGTCAGTTCTGTCCAAGAAACGTGGACAATGGTCTCATCATCACAGTTTCAATAATCTTTTTTTTAGCGCTACTAACAGCAACCTTACTCTGGATGGACAATGCTCTCATCGTCACAGTTTCAATAATCTTTTTCTAGTGCTACTAACAGCAACCTTACTCTAGATACAACATTGAAAACCAGCTGAAAATGACAATGAGTATGTTTGTACTACTGCAAGTCAATATACATTTAAACAAAAGAAGCCACACACAATGAAAAGCTACTTCTGAGTAAGGGATATAGTAATATATAATGAAAATGAGTTGCTTCTCAAGAAAATCAAAGGCAGAGCCAGCTGATGATAATTCCATGACATCATATTAAAATACAAAGCAGCAACAGCCAACCAGATGTTACCATAAGCAAAAAATGAACAGCAATAAGTGTTATCAAAAACTGCTAGCACACAAATCTAAACAAAAAAATTGCTGCATCCATATATGTATCACTAAATTGAACAAAAGACTTATAAATGTGACAACATATGCTATGAAAGTGTTACTAAATCCCTGTTACAAAATCCCAAACTAAAGTGACAAAAAAATGTTAATCCAGTATTGTATAACTGCAGACTTCATCCATTGTATTCATTATAACTTCATCCATTGTATTCATTATAACAAGTGGTTACATATGATTCAATTGAAAAATAATGAGAAAGGAGTGTCTAATGAGTCATTATGATCTATAGCTAAAATGGGACAACCTGTGTTGAAATTCTTATTGTGCTGGATTATTGTTCAGTAAAAATAAATGATACTAAATACCTATGGCCATGCTAACCACTAAATATCACTAACACTGCAAGGTATTAAGGATGAACAACAGTTAACTACTTGAAAATCAATGTGATAATAACAAATAAAATATACATAAGCTTACCATGCAACATTTTTCTGATTTAATACTGAAAAACAGAAATGTACTTTGAAGTAACTGTAGTGAAATTAAGGTGGGTTAATCCATAACAAGCCTCTGCTTTTCAAATAAAAGAAAAAATGGCATTCTGTTACCGAAAAGTTCTATTTTTTAAGAACTGTATTCACTTCAAAAATAAAAATACTTGACAAGTTTTCAATAGTGAAAAAACATTTGAGGAATATTATAGTACAGCTACAAGTATTAAACATTAATGATAATCTAATGTTAAGCTTTGTGAGCAGAAAGAACAGGAGGCATAGAGAACCCAATGTGTCTCACTCACCATGACATGTTTCACACATTGCTCCCTCATGCCAGACCCGGGACAGTGTGCGGTCAAAGTCAGCAATGACCTGAAATGTTAGTTGAGAACTATCTATGCTTATGCAGTTATCAAACTCTGTCTAAGCATGAGAGGGACAATATTACCTAAAGATGAATCATTCTTAAAAACATACATAATTGTAAATTTCAATATAAGGTAAAATTTCTTCTGAATCCATC
>NC_061100.1:123627248-123642248 GCF_015104395.2 Macrobrachium nipponense | reverse complement strand
TTATTGTGATGTTGAAAACAAACTCGTATTAATCAGCTGATTTCAAACCACAAAATTGGCCGGCCTCCGCGGCAATACTTGCGCTTAAATTTGCCGTAGTATTTTAAAAATACAATAATATGAGGAATACATACAATATTCTTGGATACAGTGAAATAATGTATAACTTTTTAAAGGAATTTATTGGAAAAGATGCATAAATTAATTAAATAACACAATGCATTTTTCGGAACTTGGCCGGACAAGAACGGAACATTGAAAAAAAAACATCCCCTGACAACTGGGAGCGGTAGTTACAAAGGCTGCCTGTAATTTGTATTCATATTTCTGTACAAAAATGAAAAATTCTTTACGTAAATATTTTTCATTCACATTTTAAACATTATAAACGCATAAACATTAAAAAATCGACACATCGATCGCTAAATTTGCCACTCTTTTTAACTCGATTATTTTGGTAAAGAGCGGGCAGACAGCGGCTTACCAAGAACTTAACTTGAAAAACTCGTAGTCGCAAACTTGAAGGGCAGTTTCAAGCTGCCTTTTATTTCATATTCTGCACAGAAATAAAAATACATTATTCGTAATACATTTTCTACAACATTTAAAACATAACAAGCATAAACATTTTATAAAATTGACACAATCAATCACTAATTTGCACTTTTTGTTAAATCTATATTTTCGGAGAAGAGCGGCAGATGCGGCTCACAAGAAGAACATGAAAAAAATCGTATTTGATAACTTGAGGGGCAGTTTCAAAGGCTTGCCTTTGTACATATTTCTGCTACAGAAATAAAAATTGCCTTTCACGTAATACATTTTCTACACATTTTAAAAAAAAAAAAAGGCATGAACTTTTATAAATCGACACATCCATAGCTAAATTGCACTTTATGTTTTAACTCGATATTTTCGGCATAGAACCAGCGTCAGAGGCATATTTTTACCTAATACCTACGTAATTAACTCTGCCATAAAATTTTTAATTAATCTTGCATAACCTTTATTGCGTCTGAACAGGCATTCTAAAATGTAATGAACTCGTTAGACAACGGCGCTAGCGGCGCTGTAAACTGAAAATGTGCCGTAAAGATACTTAAAATGCCTTATTTTTATTAATTAATATTTTTACGGTACTGTTGTAAACCGATCGCCGTTTGAGTGATTGGGCCGTTAACCGCGGGCCGCCTGTGTATGTAGTATGTATGTATGTATGTATGTATATATATTATATATAATATATTCTATATATCTAATATCTAATATTATCTATATTATATATATCTATATATAATATATCTATATATATAATCTATATATTCATATATATATCATATATAATATATATATATATAATATATATCTATATATATTATCTATATATCTATATATTTATATCTATATAATTATATATATCTACTATATCTATATATATACTATATCTAATATTTATATATATATATTATATATATCTTAAATCTATGAATATATATATATATATCTATATATCTCTATATATCTATATATCTATTATATAATATATTTTATCCTATTATAATCTGATCTATATATATATTATTAATCTATATATACTATTTTTATATCATATATATATATATTATATATCTAAGTAGTATATTAATAGTATATATCTATATATCTATATATATCTATATAATCTATATATATATTAATATATATATTCTATATATATCTATCTATATATATCATATATATACGTCTATTTCTATATATATATACTATCTAGAATATATATCTATATATATCTATATCTATATATTTATCTATATATTAATATATATATATTCTATATATATATAATATATTATTATATCTATTATATATATATATATCTATATTAATATCTATATATCTATATATATATATATATCTATCTATATATTATAATAATCTATATATCATATATATCAATATATATCTATTTCTTATATATATTATAATAATCTATATATATTATATATATATATAATATCCATTATAATATTATATATATTTCTATATATATAATATTCTAATATATAATATATATAAATATATTCTATATATATAATATATATAGATATATATGATATCAATTATTAATTATAATCTATATATCTATATATAATATATATATTATATATCTATATATATCGTATTATATATATATATATTATATCTTATATAATTCTATATATAATACTTATATCTATTATATTATATATATATATATTTATATTCTATTATATATTATATCTATTATATCTATTTATATATAATATATTATCTATATATCTAATATATATATATATATATATATATCATATATATTATATATATATTATTATAGATATATATATATATATATATATCTATATATCTATTATATATCTATCTTATATATTTAGTTATATATATATCTATATATATATCTATCTATATATCTATATATATTATAATCTATATATATCTATATATATATTATATCTATATATATCTATATCTATATTATATCTATATATATATATATATATCTATATCTATATATATCGTATATATATATACTATCTATATATATATATATAATATATCTATATATATCAATATATATATCTATATATCTATATATCTTATATATTTATTTATCCTATATATCTATAGTATATATATATATAATATATTATATATATATATATATCATATACTATATATATATATCTATTATATCTATATATATATATCATATCTATTATTATCATATCTATTATATATATACTCTATATTATATCTATTCTAATATATTATATCTATATAATATATCTTATATATATATTATATATATCTATATATTCTATATATGTATATATATCTTTTATATCTATATATTCTATATATTATCTATATATATATATCTTATATATATATATCTATATATATATATTCTATATATATATATATATCTAATATTATAATCTATTATTATATATTATATATATCTTATATATATATTATAGTATATCTATATATATATATATATATATTTATACTTATATATAATCTACATAATATCATATATATATATTTTATATATATATCTATATATATATCTATATATATATCTATATTATATATATATATATAGTATCTTATATATATATATCTCATATATATATATATATATATATATCTACTTATATTATATCTATTATATTTTTATATATATATATATATCTATATATATATATATATATATATCTATATATCTATATATATATATATATATATCTATATATATATATTATATATATATTTCTATATATATAACTATATCTATATATTATATCATATATATCTATATTTATATATATCTATATCTATATATATCTATATCTATATATATCTTATATATATATCTATATATATCTTATATATCTATAATTATATATATATCTATATATATCTTATTATATATATATATCTATATTATCTATATATATATTATATATTATTACATACATAATAATATTATATATTATACATTATATTATATATATTAATATACATTTTATTATATATCATACACATATGATATATATATATATTATATAATAATATATATATTAAATACATATATATATATATATATATAATATTACATATATATATAACAATATAGTATTATATATATTATATACATAATATACATAATATATACATAATATATATATATATATATTTATATTATATTACATATATATATATAATATATACCACATTTATATATACATATTATATATATACATAATATATACATAATATTATATTATATTATATACATATATATATACAGTATATATATATATATTATATATACACACCATATATATATATATATATACATATATATACATATATATTATACATAATTAATATTATTAATTTTTTATATATTTTATATACATATATTATACATATATATAATACATAATATTATATATATATATATAACATTATAAAATACTATATATATATATATATATATATTATTTACATTATAATATTACATATATATATACATACATATTAGTATATACATATTATATACATATATATTTTTATATTATATATACACATATATAATATTTTATACATATATATTATATATATTTATATAGTATTGACAAAGAGGTTGATGCCTTATCTAGTTCATCCATGTTTGAAATATATAATTATTATCCAGGGTCTCAAGAGTTTCAAAATTGAATATTTATATTTTTTCTTTTTGTTTTCTGATATTTTGTAAATGTATTACCTAGGCAGAGTAGGCACTGATTTGTTTTCAAATGCTTATCCAATTATATTTGTTATTTCCTAAAGTATTTATGATATTCCATTTTAAATGTATTTGCACTTTTGGAGGTCTTATATGGTTTTCCATAGATTTTTCTTTATTCATTGCCATATATCCCTGTGATGTATTGAAGACATGTTTGAGACATATTCTTTCCAGTTTGATGGATTTTTCAAGCCTATTTACTGTTTTCTAATTTGGCTGTATATTTGTTAACGTATAGTGGTTAATGTCGTTAATTGTTTATGGTTTGTTATAACTATTTGTTTAATTTTAAACTATTTGTTTATTTATTTTATAATTATTAGGGCATTGTGTTTGAGTGATTTAGGCGAGTTTTGAGTCTGTTATAGATTGCAAACCCAATATAGTGTTTTCTGGGCTCAGCCCGTGTCGCTTTGCGAAATTATCCTTTTTAGTTCATATTTTAAGGTAATATTCGCTAACTGTACCAGAGAAAAACTAAAATTGGGATGTCGGAGTATTTCTGACTCGCTCACCCTATAAAAGAGGGTGTCGGTATGGTTTTCTGGGTGAGTGAAGACCACTACCATGGGACTCTCGTCATTTAGATCCCTCCTTCACAAAATCTCCTGCATAGAGAGAGCTGTACACAGCCCGCGGCCAGCAGCTACTACTACCAGCCAACCCACGCCAACACGAGCGCCTCTAGCAGGTCATCCTTTTTCGTTTAGCAGCATCCCGCCACACACATGTTTTTTCTCGCTGTGCTTTTGCGGGCATTCCGTTTTTTTCGGATTATTTTTCGCTATGGAGCTCAGCCATTTTGCCGCAGCTAAGTTAAGTTACTTTGCTAAGTGTTTCACGTAATTTAGCCAGCTTAGGGTTCCATTTTACTCCTTTTATTAGGTTATATGACGGTGCCCTCTGCGACATGGCTACAGGCTCGCCCCATCTGGCTCGCCTCGTGTGTTTCATTATTCAAGCTATATTCGTCTCCCATTTACCGTTGTTAGCTATGACTGTGCCAGTATTTATGATTATAATTTTTGTTGTGTTGCAAGATGTTGCTATTCTGTTTTATTCTTGATGGGAATTCTTAGGCTCATTATGCTTATGCCTTTGTTACCTTAGCTCAGTGTTTCAGGCATGCTTTGTTTACCTTTGTCTAGGTGTTCTTGTTAGCTCCACATTTCGGGACATGCGTGTCCTTCTCTTTTTAGTCCCCCCATACTATCCTGAGCCGTCGCCTCCGTTCTTACGTATCAGCAGAGGCCAGGCTCTCCGAGGTAGTTAGCCTAGCTTCTCTAGGGACGTTACTTTATTACTATGATTCCTTTTTCTTTCTGCTGATAACTATGCTTATTTTATGATTGCATGCTTGAGACGGTTAGAGGTAGTCTAGGCTATCTCAGTCGCCTGGTCTTTCCGACCGCGTGCCCTACCACATTCACAGTGGACCAGTGCGGGATCGCCATGACCACGCTCAGTCCCCCCCTCCCTTGATTCCGCTCTCCCCTACGGAGGGTGGGGCGGAAGTTATTGCTCGCTATGTTGCCACGCACCAATCGGTCTTCCTCCCTTCTCCTCTCTAACCTGGAAGGATACGGGAGTCAAGTGGGGGGGTACTTTTGAGACTGTCTCATTCATACCGTTTCACCCTGAGTTCCCGGGGTTGTCTCCTGTTTACGCTCGGGGCTAGGCTGGCCACCTCGCTCGTCCCTGCTCCAGAAACCTCCTCGGGTTCCCTTATCGCTTCTTCTCCTAACCCGGTCACCCCTTTGTTAACCCACCGCGCCACGGCGGGCTTCCGGTTGATCCGCCAGCTCCTTTTAGGGGGTTGACGGTAAGGGAGTTAGCTCCGTTGCATGCATCTATATACATCCCCCTGTTTGTCTTCTTGTTATCATTTATATATATTTTATTTATCTGAAAGTCTTGAATTCCGCTAAGCCGGCGGATGTGCCCGCTCACCAACCGGGTTCTCCCCCTGCCTGCGAATTTTTCTGACGGCGGGGAGCTGTGCTCCCCCTAATTTTATTATGATTATTTCTTTGGTTACCCTCATGTTCCTCCCCACCGTTCTCGTTACTCCCACCCCCGCGTACAGGCTGGTTGCTAGTTTGGTGAAACTCCTTTACCCCGGTGCGCGCAAAATTTCTAACTAGCTATACCAGACCTACTGGAACACTCACCAGCTAACAGGAGAACAGGAGAAGTTCTTAACCACCTATATTTCCACTCCGGTCTCTTAACGGGTGTAACGCCTGTTGACAGACCCCTGTGGCACTGAGGTCGGCCAGACCACGGCCGTCTGCGCCATCCGCTATGGGGACATAGCGGGTATTTTCCTTTGGGGCACGCATGAGCCTGCTCGATCTGTTATTGATCTTGTGGGCAGTTTTCCTCCGTGTAAGTATATACCGCAGTTTATTTATTATTAAATTATGACTTTACAAATTGCAGTCCTATAAGCGATACGAAATGATATATTGGCTTATATTGTTAATCATAGAACTTTAGGCTTTCATCCTAGGGCTTACAATAACCCTCTGCTTCTAGGCTACCGCTGCAAGGATGCCGCATCGGCCACCCTGAAAGGCCCGGGTCGGCGGGTTTTGGCAAGAACGTGACGTAAGGGGGCAGGCCATACATTCCTGGACAAAGAATTATGGCTGTCCGTCTCTTCTCCGGGAGGTCAAGTCCACCTGTTACGTCGACCCGGCAGCGGCGGCCCCTACATTGCCACCATCAGCTTCAGGTGGCCCAGGCGCTGGCGGGACCGGGCAACGCCAAGATTGCAGACGACGTGGCAACGCTGGTTTTGAATCTGGAAACCAATGGCAGTAGTGATACATGGTAGTTGTTGGTGAGGCAGGTTTGTTGGGGGCTTAAGGGCTTCCCTTGGATGGTCCTTCTGTGGTATCTACTCCTGTTATCATCTTCTACTTCTTTCTAAGGTTTCTTCAGGAGCGAACTTTTTCGGTTCAGACCGAGTCCACTCAGGCTATCCCTAAAGGTGAAAGGGAAGCGTGAGTTAAGGACCTGGAGAGACAGCATCCAAAAAGGACTACGTCTTCTTCATCTCATAAGCCTTAGCCACCATCCCAGAGCAAGAGCGAAGTCCTCTTCTTCATACTCCAAAGGGTCCAGAGCAATTTCTCGAAGGATAGCCCAGGCATTCAACGGATCCTGAGCCTTCGGACCTCTACGGGGCACGCCCCAAGGACTCCTACCGTGATCAAGGACCCGAAGCCCCTTCGACACTGGTAGTTCGAGAAAGATGTTATCACCCACTCTACTTCATTCGAGGAGTCGGTCAGTCGATCGAAACATTTCTCGGAAAGACTGACCAACCAAGAAAACTGATGGCAGGGTCTCCGGGAGAACCCTACAGCATTCTCCCACAGCCGGTTTATGGCGGTCAAACCATGTCCGGGACTACGATTAGCCCTTCCTCCCTTCACGGCGAATAACCATGGAGGGGTTTCGTTCGTATGCCCCTTTTTAAAGACGGGCATGCTGACGTCGGTGGACTGACGGCACTTCGAAGGCTGGCACTTCTCGACGTTTCACCCTGCTCACCTACAGCCACCATTTCATTGGTTATGCCCGCTTAAAGAGACGGCGATGAAAGGGAGGACAGGATTCCTAAGGGAGACACTGACTCAGCCGAGATCAGCCCCAAAGGAGTGGCTGAGGAGCTGGAAGATTGGGTTGCGCAATTTACCAATCTTCAGCCTTTTTAGAGGCCCTTTTACTATCTTTGTACGGATGGAGAAACACCTATTCCTATTCACCACAAGTTAGCGGAGTTGACTCTTCAAGCCGCGCATGAAAGACGAGCCCCATGCCTCAACTCCGGGGGAAACGGATGAGCCCAACATCCCTTCTACTTCCCAGGGCACCGAAGACCTTTGGGCAGATTCTCCCAGCCCACATTCACGGAGGGAAACTCAAAGGCCAGATTGTGCAATATGTTACCAATTTAGCGAGAGACTTCCCATGGCTCCCATGACATCTTATTCAAGCTGATTTGATGCTAGACCAGGCTAGGAGGACCTTTAAATGCCTGTAATGACGGATTGTGCCATAACGTACCGGGCATGGAACTTTGTTTCAAGTTGTTGGCTAAAGCACAGAACCACCTGTTCAGTGTGATCTGGCTATTGATTTTACAATCGTGATGCGCAATATGTCAGTGAACACGTAACTGCAAGAGGGCGGGACATTCGCCACGAACCCAATAAGTTGCTCACGGCTTCCATTTTGGGGTGCTGACCTCTTCCTGGAAGCTTTGGTCAAGAGGTCAGCACAAGGCGACAAGCTGAAATCAGAGCCTTAAGGTCCGTGGGCGGTCTTTCAAGTAAAGGAAGACTTGAACCTTAACTTCCTCTTACTGCAAAGAAGTTGAAAAAGCCTAGGAAATTCCCAACCCCTTTCCAGGCTACCCAACAGCAGCAGGTGGTACAGGCTGTGCCCAATCTCCCAGGGTGGTACAACTCTCCACTCGAAGAATCGGTCTCAGCCATTCCTTCATTACTGACTTCCAGAACTGCTGCATTTGCGGGTGTCACCAGCCTTCAACCAGTCTTTTGAAGGGCAAGCGTTCAACCCTTTAAATTAGCGGTTTGGAGAGGTAGCAGGATTGTCTAGGGTGTGCATTTCGCCAGAGATGGCGGCGAAGAATCACCTGCTCAGATGGCTCATACACTTCTGGGAGGACGAGGGTCACGACCTGCTACAAGCAGTTGAGGACCCTCAGGTAGGAGGGAGGGACTGTTCTCTATCGCCACAGATGTGGGTTCCAGCAATTGGCCACAAAGTATTGGTCCAAAGGACTGGGATGGAGATGGACTCAAGGTCCTCCTTCCATCCAAGACCTTCCTTCCAAAGGCCTAACATTCGGAATTGCGGAGTTATTGCCTCAAGAAACTCCTCTTCAGAAAGTTAGGTTAGTATCAAAAGTCAAGCATTAAAGTTTCAAGTTTCGTTGCTAGCGTGCCAAAGAACAGGCTCAACCAACGAAGAATAATCTTGACTTGTCCGGTCTAAACTTATATCATTCGTTGCGACAAGTTCAAAATGCTGACTACTTCGCAGGTGCGGGACCTTACTTCCCCGCTGGGGCCGCTACCACCTCTATTGATCTTACAGACGCATACGTATCATATCCAGTAGCAAAGACCCACTTCCGCCGTACCTAGGGCTTTCAAGACTAGGGAAACAGGTCTATTCTCCTTCAAAGTGATGCCCTTCGGGGTATTCACGAAAGATGTCGGAGTCAATAGTTCAACACTAAGATCTAGGGGATAAGGTGGTAACGTTATCTGGACGATTTGGCTTGTTGTGGCAACAACCGTCGAAGAATGCCGCAAAGTAAGTCAAAGTAATACAATGCTGGAACACTGGGGTTCCAAATAAACAAGACCAGTCCCAGGCCTAACGCCGGACTCCCGCTTTCAATTGCTCAGCATTCAAAGGGACTTAAGCTCCCATACTCTGTCAATTCCGTTGGCCAAAAGGAAAAGAAATAGCCAATGCAACAACAATTCCTCCAAATATGCAAACAAAACATCAGGAGAAAACCAGAAGAATCCTAGGCTTCTCTCCAGTTTTGCCTCAGTTACAGATATTTTCTACTGAAGGCAACGTTGATAAGACATAAATAAAAAAAAAAAGTATAAAAAAAAAAAAAAAAAAGCCGGAATCTGGCGCTCGAGAGCAAAACAACAATGGTTCTCGGAACAAGTTGTCAGCCATCCCGCCGTTCTCCGCAAAAAAAAGACTCTGCCCCTGGGCGGAGGTCAATGGAATCTTATCCAAGTCGATTCCTCTTCAATTTCCCCTCTGGCGTTGGTTATCCTCACCGGACGCTTCTCTAAGCGGGTGGGTTAGGATATTCTCAATTCAAAAAGTTACAAGGGACTTGGTCTCCTCAGTTTCAACAGCTTCACATAAATGTATTAGAGTTATGCAGTGTTCCTCACACTGAAAAGGCTCTACCAGCCAAGAAAATCTCACATCAAGCTGGTATTGGGACAGTTGCAGTAGTAGTTACACTGCAATCAACAGAGGGAGGATCCAAATTTCAAGCCATGTGAACCATGTCTTAATCTCTCTCTCTAATACTATGACTATCCTCCATCTCATCTGGCGGGAGTAAGGAACGGTTTGATACAGACGCTCCTGGTCTCGTTCAGTTTCTCTAGAATCGAGTGGTCTCTTGGACAGGTGTTCATTCCAGTGGATATGCCAAGTGGTCCCAAGCCTCCAGGTGGAATCTTTTCACATTCACAGATCAACCAACAAGCTCCGTGCTATGTGGCTCCCAACCTGCGGACTCTGGCTTATGCACACAGCGCCATGGCCATAGATTGGAACAGTGGAAGGAAAGTACATATCTTTCCTCCAGTGAATCTTCTTGTTAAAGTCCTGAAACAAAACTCAGGGACTTTTTCAAAGGCTAAGTTGCTCTAGGTAGCCCAGATTGGCCCAAGACAACTGGTCCCAACTACTTCTGGATTGGTCTCCGGCCTCAACGGATTCCCAATCCCAAGCTAATCCAACCAGTACAAACGAAGGACTGTGTTCGCTTCCTCAGGAATTCTCAAAACACTAACTTTTTATGGACTCATGAAGTTTCGCGGGCCTAAAGAGATGCAACATGATCCTCAAATAACATCCTTTCCTTAGAATCGATATAAAAGAGAATCACGCTTACGTCAGTATGACGCAGCTGCTTAAAAAGTAGCAAATTTCCTGAGGAAACAGAATCTCGAACCATGACTTACTAACCTGGCTATCTCCTTCTTCAGTCCTTATTTGAAAAGGTTTAGCAGCCAGTACTATACTACCAATAGGAACTTAACAGATTCTAATTTCTCGTCTATTCCCAAAGCTTGTGCTAGGCCAGACCATCAGAGAGACATAGCTCAGTTCATTGGTTTTCTAAATGATGTTCTCAGACTGCTTCAGATACTGATAACGATTCATTGTAGCTATATACCCACTCCTAAGTGAAACATTATTTCTTTTAAGTCTGGCTTCAGGAGGCCAGAGTATCTGAAACTGTCGGCCCTTTCAGAGAACTCAGGCCATATCGAATTTCTCCCATCAGGAGAAAGTTCTCTCTCCCCATGATCATAATAAAGTTTGGCCAAAGCGAGGATCCTTTAATGAGTGGGACCTTGGAAGATCCTCCCTTCTTCCTCAAAGAACCCTTCTCTATGTCCCGTGACGACCTTACGAGGCCTATCTTCCAGGAATTCTACTAATCCTCAGGCCCCTTATTCATAAGGGGAAAAGTGCACTATTTTCCTTTAAAGGAACTAGACAAACAGATCTTGTACTTTATTAAACAGCCAACCCAGATTCGTTTTCCCCAAAGTCCACGACATTAGCGCCAGTAGCCACCTCAATTAACTATTTTCCAACACTCTTATTCTGATATTTTTGTATGATGTCTGAAATATAAGTGTACAACAGGCTGGAAGTCGCCCGACAGTATTCAGACGCCACTACCTGAAATCCTTAGAATCTCTTAAATTTCCAGCAGTGGCAGCGGGAAACACAGTTTCTCCTGACACTGTATAAGTAGTTTAGTCGTAGATCCAGACCTCCTTTCTACCTGTCTCACTAACATCCTTCCTGTGATCCTGCCACCAGGTTCTACCCTGTTTTGAGCCTTAGCTGCCAAAAGGCTATATCGTGATGTTTTCCTTATTTTTATGCTAGGATTACTCACATCTGTATATAATCTATCATTATCTAGTTTAAGTTATCGTAAGTTAGCATAAGTCTAGTTTTAATATAAACGTCCATGTTTATCATAAGTCTAACATAAGTTACTATAAGTTACTTCTGGGCAAGGGCCTGTATCGCCAAGTGAAATCCCCCCCTTTTTTACTCCCACCCTTGGGCCCAAGCTTGGTCTTCTAACTTCAAGGATGGCCGCTAGAGGCGCATGTGTTGGCATGGGAGCGCTGGTAGTAGTAGTTGCTGGCGCGGGCTGTGTATCAGCTCTCGCTAGCAGGAGAATTTTGTGGGAAGGAGGATCTAAATGAAAAAGAGGCCCATGGTAGTGGTTTCACTGGCCCCAGAAACCATACCGACACCCTCTTTTTATAGGGTGAGCGAGTCAGAATACTCTGACATCCCATTTTAGTTTTTCTCTGGTAATGTTAGCAATATTTACCTTAGAAATATGAACTAAAAGGATATTTCACTGGGCGACACGGGCCCTTGCCCAGAAATAGATTTTTCCTTCGTCAAAATCCCTTAATTTACTTAAGGGGGCCGGCCGGAACCTCTATATATGGAGGTATAGGGCGAAAAATGCAAAGTCATGAAAAAATTCATGGAGCTTCATATGGCAATTGAGAATACGTATACGAAATATTTCGTCAAAATTCCTCTTACTTTTCGTAGTTACAGAGTAATTAGTTAACATAACTCAATAAGCCTAAAACATTGATCCGTACAAGAAAATGCAATATTTCTTCTATTATCGTAAATTTTGATAATTATTGTCAAAGAAATTGGGAGAAATGGCATCTGTAGACATTCCCCGAGTCGAGAAGGAGACTTCAGGCTCAAGCAACCAAGTCCAGTCCTGACTTAGTGCGATCACAGACGTCAAGTAGTCTACACGTTCCATTTCACGTCTGACATCCGCCTGCTTTCACGTATGTTTATGTATGTTTCGGCAAGAATTTCATCATGCCAATGAGGAAAAGACAAGGGAAACATCTCGATAACATACAGACGAAGAAAAATCGCTCAAGTATTATTACAGAATATCATAATATATGCGTAGTTAGTGAAGAGAGAGGGGAGGGTTGCTTAGTAACGCCCCCGTCTTGCTTGACAGCACATGTCACACTGTGCCTAAGGCTACGATCTTTGAGCAAAGATATCTTCATTTATGATAAATAACAAAGTTTTGGTTTTTTAATACCCAAAATGGAATATGAAATTCATAATAATCATGATTTATTAAATTGTCTTTGTAAAAAAAGTGTACGCCTTCGAGTTTCACCTCTTGACATTGTCTTGCAATTACGTTTGTTTATCTTTGTTTCGGGCAAGAATTTCATCATGCCAAAGAGGAAATACAAGGAAAACATCTCGCTAACATACAGAAGAAGAAAATTCGCTGTATCAAGCAAGATTAGTGAAGGGGAGAGAGAGAATTGCGTAGGAAGGAGTGCCCCATCTTGCCTCAAGCAGTACCCCAGGCTGCGATATATGAGCAAAGGGATCATCATTTATGATTAAATTATGATAAATAAAATAGTTTTGGTTTATTAATACACAAAAAAACAAATATACATTCATAATAATCATTATTTATTAATATTGTCTTTATAGAAATACGAAGGAAAACTTTGAACGCCCGTATCTCTAAACTATGCTTATTGACCTTCAAAATCTATCTTCTCACTTAGTTTTAAAGCTATAACATTGGAATTTGGTATATAACTCAGAAAGACATTATAGAACAATCAAATAGAGCCCTTTTTTCCAATTTTTTGTTTCGTATTTTTTTTTATAATTTTTTTCTCCTGATTTATAAGGTTTATTTTTTGGCCATATTGAAAAATTCATATCTAGCAAAAAAATGACTTTTAGAAAAAAAACTCTCCATTTGATTGGAGGTCTACATCAGGTCTATATATGGTAGTAATCCCAGGTCTTAATATTAAATATCAAGGGAGGAGATAGAATTAGAAAAACAGTTATTTTCGGGATAAATCGCCCTGGCGTCACAAAAACCGAGGTCAGAGGCGAAAATCATATGCGGTTTGGAGATGTCCCAAGTCATCCTTATTAAGTGGTAAGAATATCAAAGTCCTGTCCTTAAAAAAGGGCATTAGCCGGCCGGCCGGCCCCCTTAAGGTTGTTAAGGTTGGATTCCACGATGGGACAGGGGATTTTGTGGAATGTGAATTGGTTTTTTGAATGCTATTATCTGCAGCATTTATTATGAAGTTTGAGAAGGATTCACATGTAGTACTGTGATCTTCATTATGTGGGAATGGTGGTATGTTTTGAGTGTATAGGAAATATCTATCCCGATTAGCTTTTTGGATATTATATCTTGTAGGTGCCAATATTTTGATATTACTTAAGTAGTTCAGAATGATTGAGAAATGGTCACTTGTGAATGAATCGTCTAGGACATTCCATTAAAATTTCTCGGCTACATCATTTGAACACAATGAAATGTCAATTGAGGAAAAGGTTAAGTGTGCATTTGAAAAATATGTTGGAACTTCACTTTCACTGAGACAACACAGGTTGTGTTTCATTACAGTTATTTCTATGTTGATTCAAGATATGTCAGTGGGGTTATTACTATCCCATAATGCATTATATGCATTAAAATCTACTATAAGTAAGGGTTCGTGTATACTTTTGCTAATAAGTTCAGAAAAGTCACTAAAATTTGCATTGGAACTTGATTGGTTATATAAGTTACAAGTAGTGATTTTATTTTTGTCAGGCATATACAGTTTAACAGATGTTATTTGATATGGCATAGATGGTATATCGAAAGGTTCATATGTTATGCTATTATGAACGTATATAAGCTGTGCCTAATTTTCCACTGTCAGTTGTGAATAACAGGCAATTTTATAGTGTTGGATATTTGTAGGGTT